>NC_043701.1:13730245-13961469 GCF_006229205.1 Suricata suricatta | reverse complement strand
GTTCCGACCCGCCGAGGACAGCCGGTCCGCGGAGCTGGCGGCCAGAAGTTTGTGAGCGCGCGAGCGGGGCGGGAGAGCAGAGACGGGAAGGGGGCACCGCCGGCGGAGAGGCTCGCCCGCCCGGCCGGGAGCTAGGTGTGCAATGAATGAAGGGAGGAGTGGGCGCTCGCCGGTCTCCGGGGAGGGTGAGTGAGGGGAGGAGCTTTGGAAATCCGCTTGGGGTCGGAGGGTGCAGAGCCGTTCCGCGCTCGCTTCAGACCCGCACCCCCCGGTGGCTGCTGAATTCCTGCGGGAATCCGGCTTGCCGTGTCCTGCGGGGTTGGGGGGCCCGGCGCCGCCGCCGCCCGGACGGCCGTTCCCCAGGCCCCCGCGCTTCTCCCCGCGCTCCGATCAGGGCTTCGGGTACACATTCTCCAAGCTCCCCCCAGCCCGGAGTCTTCTCCAGGGTCACGTCAGCTCCCTCCTGGATTCTTCGATAGGATGCCCAGACATCGCCTCCAACGTAAGGAGACTTGGGGCCACTCTTGGGCAGTGTTTTTGAAATTGGGGGTCGGGACACATTAACCGATCATAGAATTAGTTCAGGGGACGGCGACCACCTTAAAAAAAAATTGAAATGCGATAGAATAGACAATATTAGGACCCACTGCTCTTACTCAGTGAGCGTAACTATTGTTTCAGAAACCTTTTGTTTCCGTTATACAATACTGGACCCTTGCACTGGACCCTGATGTAAATTTTATTTCCTATTGTAGGTCAAGGATGAAAAAAGTTTACAATCTATACTTTGGGGGCTGTAAGGTAACAGCCGTTGTACAACTTTCTTAAAAACCAAGTCGTGATTTTTCTACTTATTCTTCTCAAACTCCATACCCTCTGACCACCCACCCCAACCCCCACCAGAGGGAAGCCCTTTCACATACTTAACCTGGTTTTGTCAGTGAAGTACAGCTCCCCCTTCTTACCAGGGTGACTTTTGAGGCAGCCATCGTCTGCCCCGATATTCAGTGCTGTGCTTCCCACTGCTGCTCTTAGCCTAATGTTATCACATTTGCAGAATCCTGGCCTACCACTGCCAGAAAGGGCCTCAGACATCCTCTGGGCCAGGCCTGCCCTTCTAGACTTGAGAAAGTGAGGCCCAAAGAAGTGAATTTTGCTCAGCATTGCACACTATTAAATCTTTTTTTAATGCTTTTTATTTTATTTTTGAGAAACAGCACGAGCAGGGGAGGGTCAGAGAGAGAGGGAGATACAGAATCTGAAGACAGGTCCAGGCTCTGAGCTAGCTGTCAGCACAGAGCCCGATGCGGGGCCCAAACCCACAAACCGTGAGATCATGACCTGAGCTGAAGCGGGATGCTTAACCAACTGAGCCACCCGGGCACCCCCACTATTAAATTTTAAGGTTACATCATTTGGCTCCCACTTTGGTGTTCTTTGCTCCACACCATTCATTCACCCCTTTCTTTCCCACCTGCCATCCCTAACGGATCTCGGTCCAGCTCACCCTCAGCACTGTCACCTCCGTCACCCATAGTTCTGGCCAGGTCGTGGACCTGCTGACATCCTTCAGGGAGTCACCCTTTGCTTTCCTAGCTCCTTGGCTTTCAATCAAAGCAGCCAGGCCCTGACTTCCCATGCTAAGCACATGAGTTTGCAAGTCACTGCCTCTCCAGCCAGACTGGTTTATTCATGGTCTTCTGCCAGCCTTGCCCATCTGTGACTTTGCCCAACCTGCTACTTTCCCACCAAGGGCGCCTTCTCTTTCTTTTCTCTTCAACCACGTTCCACCTGTGCCTGACACTTTCCTCCACAAAACAGCGAGAGGCAACATGAGATTAAGATAGACCCGGGTTCAGCTCCCAGTTTTTCCACTTGGTAGCTGTGGGAACTTAGTCAAATTTCTTAACCTCTCTGAGCTTCAGTTTCTGCAATGCTATTACACTGAGAGAGTAATAGCAACCTCCCTCGTGACCTTTCCTACACGGGTGTTACCTCCCTACCCCTTTCCAGTGCTACCTAATAGACTTCGCTGCAGGGATAGAAATGTAACTGTTGGTGGCTGTTGAGCACATGAAATGTGTCTAATGTGACTGAGGAACTGAAATTTTCATTTTCATAGCCCCGTGTGGCAAGCGGCTTAGTACCATACCGGATGGTGCATCTGAACAAGGGCAGAACCCATGTTGATCTTGCCTGACCTCCTCTCCCCGGCAAGGAGCACATCGCTTGGCACACGGTAGGTACTGCGCAGGCGTGTGTTGAGTGAGGAAAGCGGCCATTTAACGCATGCTCACTTGTGTCCACACAGCACTAAGGACTTGGGAGAAGTTATTTGGTTTCGTCCTTCCCACGGCACCTGAGGTGGGACTGGACTGAAGATAACGCTTGTACAGAGTGCTGGCAGATAGTAGAGGTTCGATAAAAGGTGGCTGTGATGATTATGAAAACCTCTATGTGACCAATCTGATTTTTATCTCTTCTTCTTCTTCTAGGCTTTCAGAACAGTTCCTGACACCCACGCTCCACTGCACGTGGAATCCCCCAGCCTCGAGGGCCGACTCTCCTCTTCTAGGGAGGTGGTCTGTCTCCCCATAACTGGTCTGGCAGCGTCCTGGGTCCAGGGCCATGACATATGCATTTGGATGTCCCTCAGCCCAGAGCTTGCACTGACTGGTGTTTGGTAATTGCCTCTAAGTGCATCCCAGTTGCTGTGAGGCCACGAGTGATTCTAGGCAGTTGGTCTCTGGGATATCCCCTCTGTCCTCCCCAAATTCACATGTTGAAGTCCCTAATCCCTGGTTCCTCAGAATGTGACTGCATTGAGAGAGAAGGTCTTTAAAGAGGTAATTCAGGGGTGCCTGGGTGGCTCAGTTGGTTAAGCATTCAACTTCAGGTCAGGTCATGATTTCATGGTTCACGAGTTCGAGTCCCACGTCCGGGCTCTGTGCTGATGGCTCAGAGCCTGGAGCCTGCTTTGGATTCTGTGTCTCCCTCTCTCTTTGCCCCTCCCCCACTCATGCTCTGTCTCTCAAACATGAATAAATGTTAAAAACAATTAAAAAAAATAAAGAGGTAATACAGTTAAAAATGAGGTCATTCAGGTGGGTCCTAATCCAGTATGACTGGTGACCTTACGGGAAGATTAAGACTCAGACAGGGAGAGGGAAGACCACAAGAGACACAGGGAAGGTAGCCATCTGCAAGCTGAAGGACAGGGGCCTGAAGAAACCACACCTCCTGACATGTTGATCTCAGATGTCTGTCCTCCAGGATTGTCAGAAAATAAATGTTAGTTGTTAAAGCCACATGGTCTGTGGGACTTTGGTATGACAGCCCAAGAAAACTAAGATTACCCCCCCCCCCAAAAGGCGAATTAAAATGAAGAGCACTTGTGTTAACTGCTAACATCTTGAGGGGAGTGTCCTTCCCACATGCCCACCTTGGACATGGAAACTGAGCCCCATGAAAGGATAATGGGATGAAGCCAGAGAAGCAAGATCCCCACCTTCTCTGCAAACTACTGACTAAAGCTGTCCCTATATGATGCACAACTTCAGTAAGAAACATTCCGTTAAGCTAGCCCGCTTGGCCTGCGTGGTTGGGGAAAGGTTATTTAAGTGAATTTAGATTTAAAAGAAATTTTTAATGTTTATTTATTTTTGAGAGAGACAGAGCCCAAACAGGGGAGGGGCAGAGAGAGGGAGACATAGAATCCCAAGCAGGCTCCAGGCTCCGAGCTGCCAGAACAGAGCCTGACGCGAGGCTCAAACTCAAGAACCGCAAGATCATGACCTGAACCGAAGTCAGACATTTAACCAACTGAGCGCCCCAGGCACCCTGGATTTTTTTTCTCTTCCATTGGCAGATTGAATACCCCATCTGTGTCTCTTCCTTCCAGTGACTGCAGTCATGTGGGAACACGGTTACAGCCTCTCAGTGAATGGCTGAAGGAGGGTGGGAGATCAGGAAGGGGACAGAATCTGAGAGCCACACGGAGCCCCCGCACTTGAAGTAAGGGAAGAGGAGAAGGAAGTCCCTGTGGGAGAGTGGACAGGGGAGGAAGAGGACACCCTGAACTTTAGAGCGGCACCTGGACACGGAAAGCCCACTGCGAAGGGAGGTGTGGATGGCAGTGCCGTGTGCTAACGAGAGGTCGCGTGAGACACACGCAGGGAGGCGTCCCCTGGATTTGGCAACAAGGTTGCATTAGTGACTTTGGGAAGGCCACTTCTGGGGGAAGTGTAGGGAGGGTCCTTCAATTCAGCCTGAAGAGGACGTGCAGGGCTCTGGTAGGGGGAGGGGGGAGGGGGGAGGGTGATGGAGGCCCCAGGAGAGGGCAGTAGAGAGTCTTCCAGGTAAAGAGCTTGCAAACCAAGTGCCAAGGTGAGGCAGTGAGCCGGTCCGGGGGCTATCACGTTTGGCTAGGTTAGTATGCACTGCATTACATTTATTCAATAAACACGTTAGCACTTAGTGTTCTAAAAAGTTTACAAATAGTCACTCATTTAATAAATCCTTTTTTTTTTTTTTTTGCGCTACATGGAACTCTGGGTTGCCATAAGACCATGCAACTTTAGTGTCTTTTAAGAAACAATAAATGGAAGAGAACTATGCCAGCTACCTCCTCCCAATGTGTCTTTTCTACAAAAAGGCGGTAATGCCTTCCCCAGAGGTTACCAGACATGGGGGAGTTTTGACCTGGCTTCAAGTTCATTTTGCTTAAATGGCAAATGACAAATGGTCTTTTCTTCATTTATGCCTGGAGTTGTGAAAATGGGTAACATCCCAGTATCTCCAGGACCACAGATGGAGATATCGGCCCTGGGGTGTAGGTGTTTAGGTGTTCGTGCCTGTTGTCACTCTTTGGGTGCTTCTAGTGTGCTCTCTGTGCAGGTTGTAAAGATACAGCCTGGACTTGGTGTGGAATGCACCCATTTTCCTGCCTGGTCCTTTCTGGTCAGACCAGGTCTTGTCTTTGGAGGCTCTGCCTGGGAAGAGGCGGTTCACTTTGTCAGGCTCCGTCTTTCAACATCTGGCCTCTCTTCCGGTCTCTGGCTCTATGCATATCTGGTTTTCTTTCTCTTGACGATGCTTCTGTCTCATTTTCTTTTTCTGTGCAGCACCCTCCTATCTCTTCCACACGGGACTTCTTCTTTCTCTCCTTTCCTCTTTGTATGATTGATTTCTTAACAAGTCATAATATTGACCTACGTTTGTTTTAGTCATTTCAGAGAAATATCTTCATATTTCTCCGTTAAATCTTTGGCTTAAATGATACGTTTTGTAATAGATGTGTTTAATAAATGCAGGACTCCTTAAACAAAGGACAGGAGGCTGACAGAGGGTGTAAAAGAGTACCCACTGCATTCAAATTAGGAACAATAGGCGCTCTGGTTTTAAGGGCAAAGGGTAGAACAAGGCTTGGCAGGGCAAAGGGTAGAACAGGCTTGGCAGGGCAAAGGGAATCTGAGGAAAATGGCGGTCTTGGAGAAGTCGCACTAGCAGGATTGGGGGCATACAGAAACATCATTCATTTTCTGCTTCTGCTCCTAGAAGAAAAATGATCAGACACCTGATCAGAGATACAGGAAAGGCAAAGAGAGGCCAGAATGGCATTCGACAGAAAAGAGTTGTGGCCAAAAGAATAAAAGCAATCAGCCACTGAATGTAAAAGAAGCTGTGATGTAGGGAAGATGGGTGATTTTGTTAGAGGCTTCGGAAATGGCAGATTAGGGCGGATTTGTACCCAAGAAGCAGTCCAGAGAAGCAATCTCCTCTGCAGAGAAATTTCTGTGATGAGAGGAGATGGTAATAGCTCGGTTTGCCTGACATCAAGTCCAGGCTGAACGTGGAAAAACTAGGCAGAAATGGCATGGAGAGAAGCTTCTAGCTCCAGTGGGCATAGAGAAGAGGGTAGACACAGGAGAGCCCTTTCAAAAGCCTGAGGATCCGGTTAAGCCAAGTTAAGCCTAACTCACTGATTCATCAGTGGACCTGTACGTTTCGGTGCTGTGTCAACCTTGTATTGTCAAGTTCCCTCTCCCTGGCAGGAAAGAGCTTGTCCCTGTGGGGCAGCCCCCGGAGGGAGGATGGTCATGTCGGCAGAGGGCTGTTGGGGCCACCTCTGCTCTGAGGCTGCCAGTGACCTCTCTCGTGCCAAATCCACTGCCCTTTCTCAGCCTCTCCCCTGCTTGATCTCTAAACAAACTTTAGTTAGACACTGTTAATCCCTTCAACTTTCTTGAACCCATCCCCTCCCTTGACCTTTCTTAACAGTGCACTTTTTAAAGTTCCCTTCAACTTTCCCGGCCATTCCTTCTCTCTCTCTCTCTCTCTCTCTCTCTCTCTCTCTCTCTCTCTCTCTTTCAGCAAGAAATTCAATTCATCAAATATGCTGTGACTGCTTTCCATGTGTTAGCTTCTAGAGCAGCAGCTAGGAGGGTAAAAGGGGAAAAGCCGCAGCCCCTGCTTTCAAGAAGCTCAAGTTCAAAACCACCAGGTGAAGTAGAATACATTATGATGAGTACAGCAGTAAAAGGGTACACGTGGTCAGAAGCTAATAATGCAGAGGGACAAATGGCCAGGAGAGTGTGTGTTTTTTAAATTAATTTATATTTTGAGAGAGAGAGAGAGAGAGAGAGAGAGCGAGCGAGAGAGAGTGCACACGAGCAGGGGAGCTGCAGAGAGGGAGGGAGAGAGAGAATCCAAAGCAGGCTCAGCACTGCCAGCATGGAGCCTGTGGGGCTCAAACTCATGAACCGTGAAGTCATGACCTGAGCTGAAATCAAGAGCCGGACACTTAACCAACTGAGCCCCCCAGGCGCCCCAGGAGTGTGTTTATAGGGTGGGAGGAGGTGGCCCCCCTGTGCCCAGCAGCGTGAATCCTGGCAGGGAGAAAGCCACGTGTGTTCAGGCTCTGTGCACGGTCAGATCATTGCCAAGCACCAGGAACAAGGCCCAGGCAGTGGTCAGGAATGTAGCTGGAAGTAAAGGCAGAGCCTTGTATATGCCAAGTCAAGGAATGTCTTTATTCTATATGCACCAGGTGTGGGGAGAAAACAAGTTCAGTTTTGAACCTGTTGAGTTTAAGGTTCCTGTGAGCTGCTCAGATAGGGATGCTCATTTGCCAAGTGAGTGTAGGAGGCTGGAGCTCAGCCAGGAGTTTTTAATAAGAGACAGAGCTTTGTTTTTGAGTCATCAGTATATCATGAGTAGCTAATCCATAGGTGTGAGATGGTCACCCATGGAGAGGTTACAAGGTGTCAGTTCTCAAAGTGTGGTCCTTGGGTCACCTGCATCAAATCCCCAAAGGGACTTTCTAAACACGCAGATTCCTGAGGCAGAACCCCAGGCCTACCGACTCGGAATCTCTGGTGGTGGCACCTGGAAATCTGCTTTTATAATGTACTCTGGAGGGGATACAGTTATAACAGAGATCCCACAGCCACGGGTAAGGCATACCCACTGGGGTGAGACGCTAGGAAGCAAAAGGCTGCAACTTGGAAGGGAGAGACCCAATCACCTAGGGGCTCTGTGGTTTCCTCTAGGGTCCAAGGTGCTAACCCACAACCCTGACATCTTGGAGAGGAGGCACTGACTTCCAGCCTTTTCTAAGCGAAAGAAGTAAGGTGTTTATTAACCTTCCCTTTTACCAGGGCTTCCTGTTACTTGCAGGTAACAGCGTCTTCATTAACAGAAGGAAGAATTTAATTTTGTGATTTCCAGACAGTATTTCATCATAGTCCATGTGTAGATCTTTTAAACATATTTCAACAGTCTGAAAGTGCAATTTAAAAACAACAGATCTTTTGGCATACAATTTTGAGGACTTTCATTGTACATGTGAGAGGAATTTGAATTTTTAAAGAATTTCTCTTGGAATATGGCAGTATTTTCAGCTCACATTCCATTTGCCCTAGGTGATGCACTTCACATTCAGAAACCGCTGCTTTGCTTACCTGTTCTGTGGGAGACTTATACTGCCTGGCTGGTCTGAGCAAGTTTGTCTGGTTGAGTTGGATGTCTGAACAACAAAAAGGAAGATTTTAAAAAATAGAATCTTGAATTTCCCTGTGCTCTTTCGACATTCGTTTGTTGAATCCGGACTTTTGAATGTTAAATCCTGCATTCAGCAGCCCCTGGGAGGGAAGGGCAGAGAGCAGCAGGGAAAGGGCCGGTGTCCTTTCTTCAGTTACAGGCTAGCATCGCCTGGTGCCTGAGTCTGAGCTTTGGGCAAAGCCAGGGCTGACTGAGGATGGCTGAGGAGAGCATGTGCTAGAAACAGGTTCAACAGGACGTCACTTTATTTAGCATTGCAGCCTCTCCCTCCAGCCCCAGGGTCTCCACTGTACCTCGTTTCCCCTTACCTGGTGGTCTTAACCTTTTTGTTGTTTCATGAACTCCTTTGGCAAGTCTAGCTGAGCCTCGGGATCCCTTCTCGCAACAGTGTTTTAAAATGCCTTAAAAAATACAAAAGGTTACCAAAGAAATGAATTACATTGTGATACAGTTTGCAAGTATATGTTTCTTTATTGATACATTAAGTAACAAGCTGTAACTGCAGGTCCAACCGCTACAAAGTAGTGCCGAGTGTGCACAATAGTAGACAGCTGACAGTTACCAACTGTCAGTATGTAGTATAAAAGCACCTGCCGCTTCCGCTGGTCACAAACTCACAAGTACTGCCTTTATTTCTGTGGTTGGTTGCCTATAAGATTTGAAGGTTTAAGGGGAATGAGAGTAAAGAAGTCATTTTTCCCCCATCCAAGTTCTCAGACCCCCTGAATTCTGTCCACGAACCCCTTGCGGATATATCCCGTTCTGCTATTTTTGCACAGTAGTTTCATCGTCTAACATCTTATTTACTAATCTCTTAAGCTCATTTTTTTAATTGTCTGATTCTCCCTATTAAAATGCAATTTCCACAAAGTCAGGAGCCTTTGTCTGTTTTGTTCACTGATGCATCCCAAGTGTCTAAACCGTGCCTGGCACTTGCTGGAAGCTTCATAAATCCTGGTCAATGAATCAGGCCGGAATGCACCAGGAGCTGAGTCCGGGCAGGGTGGCAAAGAGTTCTCTGCTCTTCTCTCTCATTTCCCTCCTCCCTCTCTTCCTTCTCTGTTTTCTTTTACCTTTATAATCTCTCTCTTCTTTCCTTTCTTTCTTATTATCCTCTGTTTCTCTCACATTCAAGAAATACATTCAACCAGGATTTACTGAGGATACAACCGTGATAAGAGAGACCCAGACTTGGGGCTTCTAGAGCTCGTGGCCCAGTGGGCAGTGGCTAAGAACATGGCCTTTGGACTTGGGACAGCCCAAGTTCAATGTCTGCTTCTAGATCACACTTGCTTTCCGAGCATGCCATTGTGCCAGGCACTTGAAGTCTGGTGGGGAGACAGATGAGGAAATGCACAGTGCCGTGACAAGTGCTCTGATGGACAAAGGACAAATGCTGTAAGAGGGTACCTCTCGATATCTTGAACCCCATGAAATTTGGCCTTAGTGCTTTGCCATAGTCAAGGATAGATCATTAGCTCCACCTAATTTCAAATGAATTCCATTGGTTTTTGAATTTCTGGAACAACACTGAAGGGAATTCAAGTTCATAGTGCATGACAAGCATTATTAAATCTTCCCTTCTTCCACCCCAGCCTTCATTTCCTTCTCCCAGGCACCCCAGGATTTCATTGTGCAGAATGACTGAAATCCTTACCTTCCTTTTGGGGCTGAAGGAAGGAGCAGGGCTAAAATATCAGGGCTGGAGATTTCAGGATTCTCTTTGGTAGACAGCATGGAAGAGAGGGCTGTGCAGGCCCCCTTAGCACTAATTTTATGCAGACACAGGAGCACACGGGATAGAGAACACCCTGAAGGGTGAAGCAGGACGGGGAGACTTTCTGGCAGCACGAAGGTCTGGAGAATGAGAGGTCTAAACCCTCAACTAGGGGGAAGTTCAGTCTATGTGGAGCGTAAGGGGGAACAGGAGGCTGGCAGGAGGACGAGTGATGGGGAAGGCAGACTGGGGAGGTCAGGGGGGTATAGGGCCAAGTCACACAGGGCATTAGAGACCTCATCAAAGAGCTGGGATTTTTCCAGAGCTAGTGGGAAGCAAGGGAGTGACAAGATCCCATCCAGGTTTTAGAAGCCCCCATCAGCCACAAGACTGGGAGACAGGGAGACCTGGGCATGGGGATGGCAACAGGTAGAAGGACTATTTTCAAGACACACTCCACAGTTGGAAACTGCAGGGCTGAATGACTCATAAAGCGGGGAGGGGACAATGTTAAGAG
The DNA here is from genome assembly GCF_006229205.1 of Suricata suricatta. NCBI lineage: Eukaryota > Metazoa > Chordata > Mammalia > Carnivora > Herpestidae > Suricata > Suricata suricatta. Next base: position 13,951,174 of record NC_043701.1, on the reverse strand, counting down.
CTAATTTGTGCCCACCCCCTAAAAAGGAGATCGTTAAGTTCTAACCCCCTGATACCATAAGTGTGACCTTATTTGGAAACTGGCCACCGTAGATGTAGTTCACTAAATTAAGATGAAGGTATATTAGAGTAGCGTAGGCCCTAATGCAATATAATTGGCAACTTTGTAAGAAGACAGCACATGAAGACAGGAACACAGAAAGAATGCCACGTGAAGGCGGAGAATCGAAGGATGTGTCTACCAGCCGAGGGAGGCCAGCGGCGGCCTGAAGACCTCCAGAAGCTAGGATGAGGCAAGGACAGCCTCCTCCCAGGTTTCACAGGGATCGTGGCTCTGAGGGCACCTTGATTTCTGACTCCTAGCCCTCAGGACAGGGAGATGATAAACCTCTGGTGTTTAAGCCACTCATTTTGTGGTACTTTGTTTCAGCAGGTCAAGGAAATTAGCACTGGGAGAAGTTGAACCACACCAGGACGGTGAACGTTTAGGCTACTCTGAGCTTTTGTTCTTATAAACATGACAGAGCAAGAAGGATTGGGGATGAACAAACACATGAACAAAACATTAGAGGAAAATCAGAAGATGCTTTAAATTGATTCATAAATGCCTAAGGACCCACAACTGCTGCTGGAATCCAGCATCCTCGCCCCCAAGGGGGGCTGCGTGGTCCAGACGAGGTGGTGCATGTAAACTCGCTTTGCACACATAAAGTGGTCCAGGTATGTTCCTGCCTGTCTTCATTTTAATTAAATAAAAACACAGAGCCGTGTGTTGGAGCTGCCCACGTGAATAGTTCCCACCCACAGGCCCAGTGACATAATTTGTGGAGCCCGATACAAAATGGCCCCTTCATCAGAAATTGTTTCAAGACCATGACAGCAGAGTATCAAACCAAGCACACGGTCTCAGTCCTGTGCACCTGTGTCCGTGAAGTCATCCTGTCCTTGGGACGGTAGCCAGACCCCTGTGGAGAGCTCAGAACGCTAAACTCCATGCAGAGCCCCTTAGGACTGGGCGTGAGGAGGGAAGGCAAGGGTGAGGAGGAAAGGCTCGGGCCTGGGAATGAAGGAATGATCGTGGTGGCCTGAATGGAGGTTCCAGCAGGGGACAGACGTTAGGCAACAGGGGACCCAAAATATGTCTCTAAAGTTAGATGGGCCTGGATTGGGCAGGGGTAAGGGGTGGGGCTTTGGTACCAAGCAGAGGTATTGGACTCTGTTTCTACAAGCAAAGGAGAAGCACTGAATTTTTCTGAGCAGGAGTCCAAGATGGTAGAGAGAGAAATAAGGAGGTAAAGAAACAGGAAGGAAGGGTTGGAAAACAAAAGCTATGAGGTTTTAAGTCTGGGTAAGTACCCACCTTATAAATTGTTATCAAAAGAAGGGGTAACCCTTCTCTCCAGTTCTGTGCATGTGACACCCACCTATTCATGGAATGAGAGTCCTTGGCATGGTGGGGTGTTGTTCCCACCTGGTGTAGCACCCACCAGCCACAGGATTTACCTTTGTGTCTGTTTTATAATAAATTGAGAAATTACAGAAAATGTCTATACTGTTAGTATGTTTAATCTCTTTGTTAGTAAAGCATGTGACCCAGTGGCCAGGACTCGATGGGCTTTTTACTGTGGTCCCCAGTCACTGTATCCTATAAAAAGTATTTTTTTTCCAGATTATTATTAGGCCTTTTCATGTACTTCTAGGTCAATTTTTCCATCAACCCACACTGAGCCCTAACTGCTGCTTTGTAGTCTGAGCAGTATGGTTAGGGAGGCCCACGGATGACACGCCAAAGTCACCTGTTTACACATTCCATTATTTCCTTTTCACCATAAAGCGCGCATAACGCCCCACAACAATTTCCCTTTATCCCACATACCTGTGACCAAGTGGCAACCATTCTATCCCACACTGCTGCATCAAGATCTTGGACTCTTAACAATAGAGAATGAGCTGAGGGTTGCTGGAGGGAGGTGGGTGGGGGGCGGGACAGATGGGTGATAGGTATTAAGGAGGGTACTTGTTGGGATGAGCACTGGGTGTTGTATGTAAGCGATGAATCACTAAATTCTCCTGAAGCCAATATTGCGCTATATGTTAACTAACCAGAATTTAAATAAAATTTTGAAAAAAAAGGAAAAGATCTTAGGATTACTAAACAATTCGTTTTAGCTCTAAAGCCAAGGTAGCTTTAGTTGAAAATGCCAGGAGGGGCCATGAGGATCCTTTGGGGTTTATGTCTGAGTGAAACATTGTAACTTTTACCACTAGTTACTACTACTACCAATACGACTACTATACTACTACTACTACCACCACCACCGGTGTTGGGATGGCTTTGGGAAACTGCAATAATCCAGCTCCTGCTAATTTCCTTTAATCCTCCTTCCTTTCACTTCCCCAGCTGTTTTCTATTCATCCTTTATTTTACCTTTAAAGTGATAAGAAAAAAAAAAAAGAAAAAACTGAAATAATTATTTAGAAACTTTCCACTCCTGCCAACACAATAAAACCCACATAGGCAAGATTAGGCAAGAACGGACAAAAAGACAATGCTCAGAAAGGAAAACGATTCCATAAACTCTTGGAGAAAAGAAATGAAACTAGCTGAAGCTCATGGGAGTAAGGAAAAATTAACCCGACAGCTTTCTTTCCCCTGCTCCTGGTATTCATTCTCCTGGCTATGGTGGGTGGGCTAAGTCTCCATGTTACCTGTGTAAAATCAGTGGGTATTAAGAAAATGTGTCATAATAACTGCAGTATTGATTGGTATAGGTTCTGGATTTTATATCTGGTTATACACACACACACACACACACACACACACACACACACACACACACACCCAGAAACACTAATATAGTTAAGTAGCATAAGCCGCTGTGACAGATAAATGCTCACGGTGGCTTAATACAATGGGAGTTGATTTCTTGCTCTTACTGACAGTCCAGAGTGGGTGCTTAGCAGGCAGCCTTTAGCACAGTGACTCAGGGACCCAGGCTTCCCCATCTGGGTGTGGGGCCTTGGAGTCCACCACTGCCAGGTGGCAGACAGGAGGCAAAAATGGAAGAGCCCCTGTGGGAGTATTTTATGGGCCAGGCAGGGAGTGGTGTCCTATCTTCTGTCCACAGTCCAAGGGTAAAACTCAGTCACGTGGCTATATCTCACCTCACAGGGGGAGGGGGCTGTCAATCTGAGTGTCCAAGAGGGAGAGAACAAGTTTGGTGAATACCACACAGTCCCCCCCCTCAACTGTGGAGGGTACAGTTTCTGCACTGGGTCACATTCAAATGAACAGAAGTTCAGCCTCAAAAAGTAATTAAGAGAAGAAATGTAAATGTGAGCTCTAGCTGCATCATACAAACAAAGCTTCAGAGAATTATATTCTTCATGCACAAAGTTTGTAAGCTGTCTTCTCCCGTCTGCGGCTCTTCTTGTGCGTGTCCCGTATAGATGGGCTACCACCTGCCAAAATCCTCGCCTCCCCGCTCCAAACTCCCAAGTTGCTTTGCAACTTGGATCACTCAGACTTTTGCCTCCCTTTCACCCTAATTGTGCCTCATTTAACCCTCTGGGCTTCAATTTCCCCATCTGTGAAATGAGAAACTTGAACCGGATGACCTTCATGTATTGAACACTCAACGAATATTTATTAAGTGCCTACTGGGCTGGGCCAGCTCAAATATTCTCAAATGCTACGAAAAGGGCAAAATACTTAAATCAGGGGACTTCCCCCACCGTGGCTGAAGTTTTGCAAAGATCCACACCTCGTGGGTTTAACAGCCTCTCATGTGATTAGGAGATTCTGGCCCTTATGTTTCTGGCCTTAGGAAAGGGTCAAAAGAATTCACTGTAACTCACATAAAATGGCTTCGAGAACTGGAATTGCCATTTCTTTTTAAAAGGCATTGACCCACTTTGGGGAAACTAATTTAGAGAAACAAAAATATCAATATCTAACAATATGGACACAGCAGCATTTAACACTTGATTGTTTGTGGTGGCTAAAGACTAGAATCGACTGAAGTAAGATGCTGCATCCATCCACCCATAGCATGAAATATGACGTAGTTCTTACAACTCATTAGTTTAAGTTCTATCCATCGAACCTAGGGAGAATATCCATGATGCATTAAGTGAAAAGAGTTAAGTTTCAGGGTCATGAGCATTGCATAACCCCCAAATGTCAAAATCCCTAACTATGCTGCCTATCTCTGTACGGCCCTGGTGAAAGGTGTGGAAGGCTGTGCATCCAGTCTCTCCACATCTGTTACTCCAAGGCTAGGAATGGACACTATGGCAGAGACAAACGAGGGTTAACTTTTTCTTTAGATATCCACAAAGTCTTTTTTTTCTTACAATGATCACATACTTAGGAATTAAAAGAATTTAAGTTTGATTTTAAAATATGAAAACCAAGGACATTTTAGAATGCCATATATAAATGGGTGATAGTCCTCATAAAATGTAGAAAAAAAGAAATGAAGAAGAATGTGTTGCCACACTGTAGTGTTCTTTCCCTGGAAGGTATTTTCCAAAGCAGAGCAGGCTACGCTATGCCCCGTAGAAGTATACCCCAAGACTCCGATTCCATGCTTAGCAAGCTGGCTCCTCAGTAGAAATGTAATTTATCACTTTCATGTATATCAGAAGGCCAGTGCCCTGAACCCAAATATTTGGACATTGGAAGGATAGTGCTCTCTCTCTCTCTCTCTGTCTCTCTCTCTCTCTCTCTAAATTAGTACGTTCTGTGAGTGAGGAAAAAACAAAGCCAGTCTGTGGTTTGGTTAGAATGAATCAACTCATCAGATCCTGATAATTCTTGGGTAAACTGCTAAAATAGAGCTACCAAAACCACAAGGCTGAGACAGAGATTCCTGATGCCACAGGACTCTGCAGAGATATAATCCCTATGAGCTGAAAAATCCAACTGGCCTCACCCATGATCCTTTTGTGGCTTGTTTCTGACCTGTGTTATCACTCACTCTCTAGTCTAGTCTCTCTGCAGTTCCCTGAATTCGAAGACCCTGTCCAATACATTTTATGCCAAGTGTATCAGAGAACTTGGCCCAGCATCTGCCTATAGTCTATTGACAATACACAAACAAATCAACAAAATGAGGTATGGGTGATTATTCTTCGAGAATTCCATGATTGGCCAGCTGGTCCCTGTCGGCCACTAGGGATGTGTGGCCCCATGTGCTTAGACAGTCACAGGAGCCCATGTTTGCTCTTAGCTGAGGTGTTAGCTACTAAGTCAGCTCTGCTGTGGGGGTCAAATGGGGGAGAAAAAAGGGGTTGCTTTCACTCCTCCTGCATTTTGAAAGTCGTAAACATTATTTAGTATCACTTGAGGCCCAGATAAGAGAACATCAACAGGAAACAAGACAAGACGATCAAGGAAAAGAAGAGCAACATTACATGGTGCGACGCGATCAGACCTACATGAAGAGGATCATGTGGGGTGTCTGACTGCGGCCCGCCTGATCTGTGGCCAGGTAGGTAAGCTGTTCAGATCAAATCACCAGTTTCTAGATATGAAACCAAATGGTTATCTACTATATGAATGGTACAAACTGAAACTTTGTGAGGAAGAAAAATGGCATAAGGCATCCTGGCAGGCATTCTATTAGTGATTAGTATATTTAAAAAGTATTTATTGAGGGGCACCTGGGTGGCTCAGTTGATTAAGCATCTGACTCTTGATTTCAGCTCAGGTCATGATCTCACTCAGGATTGAGCCCCATGTCTGGCTCTGTGTGACAGTGTAGAGCCTGCTTGGGATTCTCTCTCCCTCCTGCCTCTCCTGCATCTCTGTCTCTCAAAAATAAGTAAATAAACTTCAAAAAATATTTATGGAACACCCACCATGTGTCAGACACCATTTTAGTGCCTCGTGTACAGCTGTCTCACAATCTTGTAGTAAAAGACAAAACAGAGACCACAAGAAATGAGCAAACAAAGGAAACCTTGAATTTTTTTTAATGTTTTTTATTTATTTTTGAGAGACAGAGAGAGACAGTGTGAGCAGGGGAGGGTCAGAGAGAGAGGGAGATACAGAATTCGAAGCAGGCTCCAGGCTCTGAGCTAGCTGTCAGTACAGAGCCTGACGTGGGGCTCGAACCCACGAACAGTGAGATCATGACCTGAGCCGAAGCCGGAAGCTGGACGCTTAACCAACTGAGCCACCCAGGCACCCCAGGAAACCTTGAATTTTGAGCCAGACATTTAGGGATGGATCTGATTGAGAAAAGCAGAGAAGAGGAAACCTATTTCATACGAGGAGGGGGAGCGGCATAATCACGGGGACATTTACAAAGCGCTCCACAGTTTGCATACTGTTTTCTCATCCATGCTGCAGAGGGGGACCCAGCAAAGTGTATCAGAGCCCACTGCCACCATCAAGCTGACAGAGGAGCAGCGGCGATCATCTGTCCTTCCCCCTCTGCCATATCCTCTCTCTCCTGAGCAGGATTCATGGTTTCATATTGACTTGCTAATCTAAAGCCCTTTTAGAGCAAGATTTGTCCATACAAAGCTGGCAAAGGGAACCAGAGGGCAGTATTGCTTCTGTAAATCTGTGTGTGTGTGTGTGTGTGTGTGTGTGTGTGTGTGTGTGTGTGCGTGCGTGTATGTGTGTGTGTGTGTGTGTGTCCTCTAACAGTTGGCATGGGGCACCTTCTATTGGGGGCGAACAAGACATTTCACAGTTTATAATCCCCAATTAAATACCTCCTTGACTTTGAAAGACTTCTCCGTGGGGGGCATGGGTGGCTCAGTTGGTGAAGCATCTGACTTCAGCTCAGGTCATGATCTCAAAGTTTGTGAGTTCGAGCCCCATGTCGGGCCCTGTGCTGACAGCTCGAAGCCTGGAGACTGCTGCAGATTCTGTGTCTCATTCGCTCTCTGCCCTTCCCCCATTTGTGCTCTATCTCTCTCTGTCTCTCAAAAATAAATAAGTGTAAAAATAATTAAAAAAAGACTTCCCCTTAGCCTGTCTTACTCCTCACCCCTTGCTTCACCAAACCATGTCCTATCAGCACCCTTCAGTTTTTAGATCAAGGCCCAAAAATAAATAAAAACATTAAAAATAATTTGGGGCGCCTGGGTGGCTCGTCAGCTAAGCCTCCGACTTCGGCTCAGGTCAGATCTCACGTTTGTGGGTTCGAGCCCTGCGTCAGGCTCTGTGCTAACAGCTAGCTCAGAGCCTGGAGCCTGCTTCCAGTTCTGTGTCTCCTTCTCTCTCTGCCCCTCCCCCTCTCATGCTCTGTCTCTCTCTGTATCAAAAATAAATAAAAACATTAGATCAAGGCCAATTACCTTCATGAGCTCTGATCCAGCTATAAATGCAACTGATGATTATTTGTACCCCTCTCCATTTTTGCAGAGGTTTGTAAAATTGCGAGGAGGTGTGATACAGCCCTTTGAGAATTTGATGAATACCTGGGACCCTGAGTGCACACACACAAAAAATTGTATGTCTCATTTCAAGAGATTCATGTTCCCCTGAAAATATGGCTTTTCTAGATCATACTTGTTTCATGCCATCCATTCACGTCAATGCATTAAAACATACTTCTATATTATTTTGCCTAACATATGCCTTATCATTGTAATTAGACTAATCTTGAAAATAGAGCTATTTTAGAATTTTTTTTGGTATCCCTCATAGAACTAGGTATAATGTAGAGCACATGGGGGTATTTAATTTAAAAAATTAAGAAAAGAATGGATAAGCAAACTGTGGAACATCCATACAATGGAATATTGCTCAGGGATAAAAAAGTAAATGAGCTATCAGGCCACAAGAAGACAGGGAGGGACATTAAATGCATATTGCTAAATGAAAGAAGCCGGTATGAAAAGGCCATGTGCTGTTTGACTACAAGCAGGTGATGTTCTGGAATAGGCGAGACTCTGGAGACATCAAAAAGATCAGTGGTTCCCAGGGGTCCAAGGGGATGGAAGGATGAATAGGTCAAGCAGAGGGGATTTTAAGGGGCAGTGGAACTATTCTGTCTAGTACTACAATGGTGGATACATATCATTATCCATTTGTCAAAACCCATAGAATGTACAACACAAAGAATGAAACCTAGGGTAAATTACAGATTTTAGTTAATAATAGCATACAGGTATTGACTTAACAGTTATACAAATGTACCCCATTAATGTAAGATGTTAATAATAGTGGAAACTGCCAGGGGTAGGCAGGGCGATATGAAAACTCTCTTTAGTTTCTGCTCATATTTCTGTGAACTTAAAACTACTCCAAAAAATAAAATCTATTAATTAGAAAAAAAAGTCTTAGATTTCTGACTATAGCCTCTAATGGCCATTGGGATAAAGAATATTCAACTCCGTGAAACAATGCTTGGATTTTAGCTTTCCAAAGGTGGTGTCTATTGGTGTTAAACTCGGTTTCACTTGCTGTTTGACATCATGTTGACACAATATCTAGGATTTTCAAATGAATTAACACAATGAGTGAGATACGTCTCATAACACAGACTCAGTCCAATCCTAATGTCAATGGAAGACTCAATGTTTAACACACAAATTTCAACATGAAAAAAATCTATTAGTGTATCATTGGTGAGTCTTAGACATAAATGGAAAGAAGGCCTACAAAGATATTGTTGTCATTTAAAATTGTTCTCTCTTCTTGTTCTGCCTTTATTTTCTCAACAGAAACTTTGAGGAAAAGCCATACCTACTTGGGACAACATGAATATTTGGAGCCCCAGAAAATCAGTTCAGTGAGTAATGGGGCCAAATTCAAATGAGGCCAAACTCAATTTTGAAAGAACATAGTTAGGAGAAACTGACCCAGGTGACTTCTAGAACCCCAAAGATCATGCCTGAATTGATTATTGATTATTCTGGGGTCAGGTGAGGATCTGGGCCATAGTATTAGCCATTTGCCCCATATTTATCCTTACATAGTATCTTCTTGTCTACATATTTAAGCCTTTTTAGGCTTAAATGATAGCATTAGTCATTCCAAAGTCCTATTATTCTGTTCATCTCAACAAATAGATTAGTTTATATATGTAGCGATTCAACTGATTCAACTTCTTTGTTACGAGCTGTGGAAATGGAAAGCTTTTCTTCTGTCCGTCTATCTTTTCCTATCTCCAACAAACCTTGGAACTCACCCTAACTCAGTACCTTCCTGGTGGCTCCTTGGCTTTGGGCGGAAAGGAGAGAAAGAGTGAATAGTTAGGAGTCAGCAAATGAAGGGACATCTGGGTGTTTCACTCGGTTGGGTGCCCGACTCTTGATTTCGGCTCAGGGCATGGTCTCATGGTTTGTGGGTTCAAGCCCCACATCAGGCTCTGCACTGATGGTGCGGAGCCTGCTTGGGGTTTTCTCTCTCCCCCCCTCTCTCTCTGCCCCGCCCCACTCACACTCATCTGCTTTCTCTCTCTGTCTCAAAATAAATAAACTAAAAGAAAAAGAGTCAGCAAATGAGGGCTCACATGTGTGCCCATTCCCAGCAGACACGACCCAGCGCTCAGCCTCCTTAAAAAGGGCCACGCTGTCCTTGTGATGACTCCTTCGGCCTCAACCACCGATCTGGCCACACGAAGCATCCATTTGATTCAATTTACTGCCTTCTCCAATAATTATCAAAATAATGTTTTCCAGATAAAACAAAGAGACTGTTTGCTTAAACTCTGCTCCTCAGCACACCCATGATATGCATTCAGAGTGCGTAGCCTGGGGGTCGTCACTGAGTACACACAATAAATCTTGGTTTATCTGGAATCCAGGCAGTCATGAAGCTTGGATGACAAGAATTTTTTTTTTAAACAGACAGAAGTCAGGGAGGGCAGTCATTGCTCAGACAATGAGATTCAAGCAAGTGCCGCTCTGAATCCATGAGCTCTGTGGGGGAGAAGGTGGTTGAAACCAGCTGAGAGAGGAGACCAGGCAGCAGGGAAAGAAGGGAGTAGGTGAAGCAGGAGGAGAGGAAGACACAGCGTGGAAGAAGCTGACGGAGGGAAGGAGACTGTCAGCAGGGGGGCAAAGGGGGAGGGCGCAGGGAGCCTGAGTGCACGGAGCCATGGTCATGGCGCGGGAGCAGAGGAAACCAGGTGTATATGTTCTGCAAACCACGTTATTAGCTGCCTGCCATATGGCTTCCGAGGTACGTGAGAAGGGAAAGGCGGAAAACAAAATGTGAGTCAGTGAACACTGAAAACAACAAGAAAATCTGGGTAAATTTCGAAATGTGTGAGAAGAGAAGCCTTGTAGGCAGGAGATCAGCGTCTGCACATGACATCTATCAAGGTTCGCAGAGGACATCTGTTCCCAACCCATGGTAGTGCTATTTCAGATAAGGTTGTGTCCTGCCATCCATAATTCGTGTTCCTAATGGTGACTCTGCAGCATGACAAGAACTTAGAGGAAACTTCTAGATTTTCAAAGAAAGATGAATTACGTTGAGTGTGTGTTGACTCGTGAATGCGGTTTGAATGGTAAGCATTCTAGTTTTTGGAAAATTGTGAATGCACGGATGAAAGACGGACCAGGTCTACACCCCTGATGCGGGTGGAAAGGAGGCCGGGGCTGACAGGGGATCCTAACTCTCATCATCAGTAGCTCCCACTGGACATCAGGGCTTGTAGGGAATATTTCACATGGATTTCCTTACTTCGTCCTTACAATAACTCTATGAGGTACATTTTATCATTAGCCCCATTTTGTAGATGAGGAGACCAAGGCTCCGTTTTAAGTAAATTATCCAAGCAAATAATTAGTCGAACCGGGATATGAATCCGATCTGGCTCAGGAATCTATGTACCTAAGTTCTATGCCACTGATGTACAATTTCTTCATCTATGCCTTTGTCTTCCTTGTGTGTGTGGTTTGCAAACTGGTCCCCGAACTCAGAGGGCAAGGAGAGACCGAAGACATGGAGCACGTGGACTCCCAGGCGGAAGGTGACAAGCGGAGGAACCTCCTTGCGGGGCCTGTCTCCGACGCCACAAGACCAGTAGATCTCTGCATCCGCCAGCCAGGATTTTGGAGGCCGTAAGGGGGCTCATCACGTATTGAGTCCAGGCCTCAAGAACACCTTGCTCTCTCCTGAAAACGGCTCCACTGCGGGACAGAAGGCAGAATGCGCATTCCGAGGGCCAGGGTCAGGTGAGTTGCCTCCCCACTGCAGCTTGTGGGTCACCCAGAGGTCACGTCCTCTTGATGACCTTCTGCAACACTTTTGTTTGAAATCACCAGGTCAGGTTTCTCAGAAAACTTTAGGGAGGTCAGTTGCCTGAGCGCTTCCTTCCTGGGGCGGCCACGCCCCATTCCTGGTTTGGGGGAGGTGCTTCCTTCCCTGGCGGCCTCTCCCCACCCTTGCCACCTTACTTCACGTCCATCCCTGGACACACACCACTTCTGGGAAGTCGAATTTTGGGTCTTCCTTCTCATTTTGGTTGCCCTTTGCCTTAATACTTAACACAAGTCATGGGGGCACCTGGGGGGCTCAGTCGGTTAAGTGTTCGACTGGATTTCGGCTCAGGTCATGATCTCACGGTTGGTAGGTTCAAGCCTCCGGGTCGGGCTCTGTGTTGACAGCATGGAGCATGCCTGGGATTCTCCTTCTCTCCCTTGATCTCTGACCCTCTCCCACTCGCCCACGCATGCAGGCGTGCATACTCTCCCTCAAAATAAATAAATAAACTTAAAAAAAATAAGCCTAAAACAAATCATGGGGTTTTTTTGACAAGCACATGGCTTATTTTAGTACTTCTCTGCCACAGAGAGGACTTCCCCATTTTCATGACAGAAATGTTTTGGTCCGCACTGCAGTGTGAATGCCTGTGCTCTGCTCCTGTCTTGCCAAGTCCCCCTCCCGCTCCCTTCCCCCCTTTCTCTCTCTCCTCCTTTGCTGTCCATTACCTCCCTTCTCATGGGAGGGTCTCCAGATGACCTCTTCCTGTACCCCTTTTCTGCGGGCACCTTGCTTCTCTTCCCCTGCCCCCATGCCCCCCCCCCCCAGCCTCTTGTACTTCTCCCTCTAGACCCTCTCCTGGTGGCCCCGTGCACTCAAAGTTTCACTACCACCCACACGCCCACCAGGCCCGGTTCAGGGCCCCCGCCCAGATGCCGCGGAAGCTGCTTTCACACGTCCAGCTCTCTGCTAGATCTCACAGACCAGACACCACAAAAGTCCTTTGAAGCCTCCAGTTCCACCTCCTCAACGTGGCCTGAAAGGTCATGTGGGATTTGGTATCCTCGCTCCCTGCTCCCTGCGGCACTGTGCTCCCAGCTTTCTGCACAGCTTGGAGTTCCCTGCCTTGATCTTGAATGGCCTTGCTCCTGCCTGCTGGTAAATGGCCTTCTGGGGAGGAAATAATCCGTGATCTGTAGCATGCGTGGCTTTTCTGGTGTAAAGACTCCCCCCACAGCCAATTTCAAACTTACATGATGTCATTAAACGTGGAGTTGAGAAGAGGTGGGCAGTGGCCACAATTAGACAGCATTTTCGCCAGACAAATGCAATAGACCTGCAAACAACTCAAAGGCATAGATGATAGTAAAATGTAGTCAAATAATTAGGGAGCAGTACGTTTTTAGTATTTATTGTTGTTGTTTTAAATTATGATTTACTCGGTTGTAAACTTGCATAATTTACTTTTTAATAATTGTAAGAGTTAAAATAATGATTTGCTATTTAATAATTTATGATCATGTGTAACAGCCAGCTTGCAAGATGCCTGACCACTTAATGATTCATCCTCATGAGCCCATTCAAACCAGCTCCAGGGCATTAACCCCTTTCCCAGAGACCCCTACTCTCCACCAACATCTGGTCAGGGCTCATTCTTCCTTTAAGTGTCAGCTCTGCTCATGCTAGGAATGTTCCCCTCTTCTGTCTCCATCACTGTTCTTCCCACATGGCATGGCAATGATCTGTCTATATGCCTCTCCCTTCTCCTATTCCAGGAGCTGCTTCTTCTTTATTTTTTAAGGTTTTATTTTTAAGTAATCTCTACCCAGTATGGGGCTCGAACTCACAACCCCAAGATCAAGAGTCACATGCTCTTCCAACTGAGCCAGCCAGCTGCCCCCTATTCCATAAGCTATTTGAGGGCAAAGGCTGGGTCCCATTCTTCTTTATAATCCCACAGTGCCTGGTAAACAGCAGATATGTCATAAATTATTGTTTAAAAAATTGTTGATGCCTTTGCCGTTGGCCCATCCTTCCCTCAGCCATCTCCCTTCCATTTCACTCTGGGAGGGGTTATGGACTGCATCATGGAACAGTGAGCCGGGTCCCAATGAAAACTATGCTTATTAATTGGATTAACTGACCAAGTGGGCTAGAGCATTTGTAGCTGTGAATACTTTATTCATATATTCATGGTAGGAAAGGCTGTGCTATCCCAGCTAGTCCCCAGACGTGGGGTCCCCATGCCCATGACTGTCATGGCTCGTGGTGACAGTATGTAAGATGTAAATTCATCACTCGTGGGAAAGTGTGCATTTAAAACAGTTGTACATTTGGTGTCCCTCAGCCTTTCCACTCAGACCTACTCTTTTTTACTGAATGAGATGAACATTCTAAATCATCATTCTAACTGACAGAAAATGAGAACAGTCCGCCAGCAATGTTGCTATCTGTTGGACTGGACAGAACGGTGAGTAAGCATCCATTACGTAACAGGTGTATTAGCAATGGAAATGGATCAATGGAAGAGGAATCTATAAATGTACTGATGGGACTGACGATATTTTTTCAATTTTTCAAGTGAGTGCTTGATATTTCAGGAGACGGACTCTAATTTCTCAGCAGTTTTGAGTCACTCACATTTTTGTGTAGCTGATTAACCACGTAGGCTGTTATCTTAGGGTACCTAATTTACCACACATCTGCAGAACTTAGCTCCAGCCCCACAGAGAAGGGGTAGCAGTGCATTCTCTAGAATTGTTATTTTATGCTCACTAGAATGACTTGTTTATATAACTGAATCTTTTTGTTTTCTAAGAAGATTCAACAGTTCCATTAAAGCAACAGCAAAAGTAGTAGTTGCTTCTTCAGAACAGACTTCAATGTTAGCAAGATTTATATTTCACAAATAAATATTTAAAAGCAAATCATAACAGAGTGAAAACCAACACTATCACACATACCCAAACTACGCCAGCTAGTCTGGGCCCATGTCTCAGAGGAATTACATGTTTATAAAACCTGTGTCAATTTTACTCTGTCCCTAAAGAAAAGCTTGGCGTCTTTAAGATTCTGTCTATACACACATATCAGTCTGAAAACGCAAAATCAAAAGACTAAGGTCATATGAGTTTAATTTGAGTGATCTCAGCCTTTTGGTTTTAATTTTTGAAATTGATTTGAATTCAAGTAAGTAGAATTTGAAAGAACTTGGTTTAGATTGGATTCAACCTGAAAATACTGACATTTCTTAAAAATCTCCTTTTACAGGGAAACATCATCTCTTGCCTCTAATGGGTACAAATCTGTGTATACTCTGCACATACAGTCGTCCTTTGTTACAGTGGATAATGGGTCACATCTGAGGTGAACAGATGTCTCCCAAGAGTCTAAGATTCACGAGCAGAGGTGTAACGTGGGTGACAGGGACAAAGCTGTTCTCAGTAGATGTTTCAAAAAAAGAAAGAGCTGTGCCTTACAATTAGTCTGAAAGCCAAATTATCCCCATTGGAGAAGGACAGAAAGGGATGAACAGACTCTTCCCATGTCTTTGAAAACATCAACATCTTTGGAGAACTGACTGTTCATTCTTGTCAATTCTGGACTAGAGATGATCCCACAGCACAACATGGGGCTCTTGCACAGGGAAAGCCTGGGGCTCACTTCTGTAAGAAAACCTAGACGTGGTCTACAGGGCCAATGCCCAACTGTCAAAGCAATAAACAAAGGAAAAGAAGAAAAAAGAAAAGGACTTTTTCACTCAGACAAGATCCACAGGAGTAATTAACCTGAAAGATGGAAAGAGCAAATGACCTTTGGTGAGGAATCTTTCCTGAACGTTTCAAGCAGGATTTGGCTGCTTTATGATACTTCAGATGACATGGAAGATACGCTACCGTGAATGACAAATACCTCCTTTAAAATGAGCAAAGCCTTAAATTAGTCCACACGACAGTGTCTCTGGCCAGGTGGAATATTTCAGCCCCGCGCTTCCTGGCCTGTACCCTTTAGAGCAATTGCATTTCATAAATTTCAGGAACGTGCCCGGAGCATATGGTGGAGACATGGGAATGGTCATAAATCTGGGGCTCAATGGCTTCTAGCTCCCAAATTCAAGGTGCTCAAGTGCTGATCTTGGCACAGCTAGAATTCATGTCACAGAGTAGTCTTCCACAGGTAGAAACTTAGTATCTTATATTTATTTCTTGCTGCTATCCTTGAAAACCAGCAGCATATAGGAATGTTAAAAGAACTTCCCCTTTTCAGTCCACCATAAAAAGCTAGATGGAAGCTCTTTCCAAGGCAGAGATAATTAGGTTGAAATGTCTACATTATGTGGCAAATGCCAAATTCCTCTTGAGCAAATATACATGAGCACAGGGAGATGATAGTGACCCCCACATCTTTGGGAAGAAACTGAGATGGAGTGAACAGACACCTTCATGCATAGTTATCTTCAGAGCAGTTGCTTGCAGCTCAAATCAAAAGATTTTCCAGAACTTCCCCCTTTTACAAAAGTAATATATGTTTATTCTAGATTTTTGGAAGTTCAGACAAACGTATGGAAGAAAGTTCCCTTTGCTTCTCCCCTGTGTACATGCAAAACTACATTCTCTGTCCTGCATTACATTTTGTGGCTTAGGCCTCCATAAAGATAGTCCTCTTCTTAGAGACTGGTGCTGAAATAAGTAGGAGGGACATGCAAGGAGTGGAGGTAGACCATACCACCTCACTACATTCCCAACCTCATTTTGGGGGGAAAGGATGGAGAGCCCCCGTATTTCTACATGGATTAATATGGTGCATGATAAGCTTCCCGTGAAATTTACATAATCATTGCCTCATTCAAAGTGCTTTGAATGTCTGCAAACATTTGACGGGTCACTTGGTTGTTCTTCCGGGGAGGCACCCATTCTGTGTAAGGACAATGAGTAAAGACGAGCATCTTGAGCAAAGCATGGAGCTTTCTTATTCAGTCCTTCCAATAAGCAATGTTCCAGAGACCCGCGAGCATTGGGCCAATGATGTCCTTTCGGGAGATGTCGGACGACCCTTGGAGTCATCAGATCATTTTCTTCACGAGTAAGTCATTCTACAGTACCACAGAGGGACCGGCCACACACTGGCCACAAAAACATGCTCTGGCCAAGGGGCTGAGGAAAATGTATTGCCCACTAGACTGCTTACAGCTTCTTGAAAAGTGTTTGCGATGAAAGGAAAAGTCTAGAATTCCTTAGGTTTGTCCAAACACTTAGTTATTTTATGCCCTGCTTCTTTTGACTAAAAACACACATCACAGACTTCTGGACTATGGCCACCCAAACTGTTCTCAGACCTTGGATTGGGTCCCTGAATCTCATATAACCATTTTTCTTTGGTTATGTAATTAAAGCCACCTGACCGTGTGTCAGGAACCCTAGAGCACAACTGTGGGTCACCAAATCTTCTTCATAACTGTGTTAAATGTTAATGAATCCTAGGATCAATAATAACAGATAGAACATACACCTTTTCCTGCCAACAGCAAGCATAAATCAGAGTTGTGATATCAGAGACCCAGTCTCCAAGCCAGCCAGGATGAATGAGGTCAAGGCAAGAAGAAAGCTTCTTAGGTCCTACCTCCTGCCCACTCTGCACAATTGAAGTGTCTGCTGCCAGTCTGTCGGTGTGGATCTGGCTGTCATCTGTCTGTCTTTGGATGGGTGTTCTTTTTGGACTATTCATGTGGCTTTGACGCTGCCTTCCTCCAGCACCACCTTTGCTTTGTCTCTCCTGGATCAGGCACCACGACACTGGATGGCATCATCCCCTCACTACAAAGAAGTCATCTAATCAGAAAGAAACATCCTCTGACTCTACATCTCCAGCTAGAGTATGAAGAATAGGCTTCCCTGTGACCCTCAGCTCTCTTCCCCATTGACTCAGCCCCTCGCCTAGGCAACTGGCTTGTTCTTCATGAAGGCTGGAATTCTGGGGCATAGTTACAACCTTCCCCTTCTCCCCTAGATTTGCTGGGAAGGTTGGTAGTGTGGTACGTTTCAGATTCAGAACTCTGGAGTCCGGACTGCTCTCAACATGAGGGCAGAGCTGTAGGATTAAAAAAAAAATGTCAAGCCAGGAGTTTATCGGCCTGAGTGCTGGTCTTGTCTTTGCCAGGGTTCACTGAACCTGGCTGAGACTGAGTGTAACTGCTCGGTCAAGTAGGCACTCAATGGCCCTGCCTAAATCACAGGGTGACTGTCAGTGTCAGATGAAAGAGCAGATGTGGGAAATATAGCCTTGGGGTACTGAAGCTAAAACAAGAGAAGGAAGTGAGCTCCCCAGACCTGGAGGAATTCAAGCAGAGACCAGTCGCATAGGTACCCAGGATGCTATGAAGGTGGAAGACTAGACTGCGTGCCTGTAGTCTTTCACTGGTTTCCAAAGGCTGTGATTTTCCTGACTTTTCCAAAGAGGGCGGGTCTTGGCACTGACCTAGAGTCCTCATATAGACTCTGAATCCTGTGGTCTTGCTTCGAGTCTGGTGCCCTGGGTCACTGAGTCCAAGTTCCCTGAGAACAGGGCACTTCTCTTGCCCATCTTCCTCTCCTAGCCCCTGTTCCCGGGCTCCCTACCTGGCGGACATTCCAGAGTGTCTCCTAAATGGGTGACGGCGTGCTGGCTGCTCTGATCTCAGTTACGAGCCCGAGTCCTGTCTCAAATCCAAACTGGCTTGACCAAGGTACAAAAGCTTTTTGGGAGAAGGGGAAGCATCCACATGATACTGACAAATGGATGCGATCTGAATCTCAATTTTCCCGCCCAGGTGTTTCCATGTAAGAGAATGCAGACTCAAGGCTCTCACGTTTGGACTGTGAGTTAGAGTTGGGAACTCTGGCCTTGCTGTTCCAAGCCTGTGGGAGTGACACAGGGGAGCGGGACAGGAGGAAAGACAGACAGGAGAGAGCCAGCCAGCCAGAGAGACAGAGAGGTGTTCAGCAAAGCAGTCAGTGCCAGCGGGGCCCCCGGGTAGCTCCCAGGCCTTACCTTGGCAATTTCCCTTGTTTCTAGGTAGCCTGACTAACAAGACAGAAAAATATGGTCACTTCTATGAGAGGGTTGCCTCTTTGGAGATACATTCTTCCCATCTGTGCTCATTTGACAAAGGAAAAGCAGGGAATAACACACCCCAAACTGATTTTGTCGGTAAACATCACCCAACTGTTTTCTTATTAATTTACCTTGGCAGTACCTCTCCATTATATAATTATGTGGGATTTCAGACCCATATTTACTTCTCTCCCACACACACCTTATGTTACCTCTTCTTTCTACTACCATATTGAGAGAAAGAACACGCTTTTTTTTAGGTCCTGCACAACCTCAAATAGCCTTGGTGGCAGGCAAGGTGGACACCTACTCCAAAGCACTGAGTGGCCGCAGAGTGCAGGGGTGGGACCTGGGTTGGGGAAGGAGGAGCTCATGACATGGGTGGGGGGTGGGCAGGGGGACCTCCTACTCAGCAGGTGAGCAGTAAGCAGGCATATCCAGCCCACAGGACATTCTGGAATATCTAGAAGATATTTAGAAGAGCTAGAAAAAGTGAAGCGGTGGGTACTTGTTATGAAAGAGGTAGGTTTGGAACAGTTCACCTTGCTTGGTAGGGACAACTGGACAATTTGGGCCAGACTGTTACTCCCGTCAGGGAAGGAGGGGAAAGAGGAGAGTATTAGAGATGAAACGCGGGAAATTCATAAATAGACACCAAACAATTTGCCAATATCCTGCAGCTCAGATGCAGTGGCATCTTCAGACCCGAGCTGTCCCCAGAGGTGCTGTCTGAGTCTAACGTGTGGGCAGAAACAAGACTCCAGGAGATGCCCTTCTCCCTGGATTCTGACTCATCTGGTTTGGGTAGGGCTCTGGGAGCAGCCCCGGACCAGCAGTATCAGTGTCACCAAGGAGTTTGGTAGAAATGGAAGTTCCTGGGCCTCAGCCCAGATCTACGGAATCAGATCCCCAAGCCCTCCCAGCGTGTCTGATGCCTGCGAACGTTCGAGATCCACTGCACTGGAGAGGTATGTAACTCAGGGTGCTCCTTCCTTAAACGCAGGCCACCCTTCATTGTCCCTGTTTCCCTCAGAAGTCCTGTCCCTGTCTCCTGCAGCCAGACTTGGCAGGCTGGGGCCCCACCCCGCCGTGGATGGCTGCCTCAGGGCCCCATTCGCCTAGGAGCTGCGCGGGCAAGGCAGTTTGTCAGCAGGGAGAAGTCAAGTGTCCTGGGAAAGACAGTCCTTCTAATTTGCACAGGGTCAGAGTTTAGTCCAACAGAGGGGCTCTGTGCACGGTCTCTTCTCTCCCTGTCCTTCCCAACCAGTCACCTAATCCTCTAGTGGCTCTACCTGCGGAATCTACCTGAACCCACTTGGGTACCCGCCATCCCTGACCCCCCACTGTCTGGTGCCTCAGCCCTACACCTTAGGTTGCTCCGGCGACCCACCCCACCCCCACGGGCCCCCCTTCCTGCCCCCAGCCCCATCATCCATCCTTCTCAACACCATTTGGCACACGTCAGTCCCTCCCCTTCCACTCCCCTCCCACTCATGCACACAGGTGTACATGTGGTGCCGGCCTGCACACGCACGTGCACATGTGTGCGGCACAAGAGCCCACCAGTCACTTTACTGTGTGTGGGGTAAAGTCCATGCTCCTCAGCCTGGTATCCAGAGACCTCCTCCCACTGCCCCTCCCTACCGCCAACCTTATCTCTCATGAGCCTTCATAAACCTTCCGCTCCAGCCAAACTGGTCTACTGGTAAAACCCTGATAAGATAAGGAAGTAAAATTAGAGCCAGTGAACCCGGAACAGGCACAAGGGTGTCAGGCCGGGACGGCTTCAGAAACGTCAAGTGCTCGGGCATCTGAATGGATGGATCTTCTCGGGCCCTCGAGTTAGATAACAGCACGCTGAAGTCACATGGAGCCTGGTACCAAGGGTTCACCCACTCGGTGGTGCACAGGCGCCTCAGCCTTTATGGTATTTCGTTTGTTGTATCTCTCGTTCAAAGTCTAGCTTGAGCAATGACTGAGGTAATTTCGATAAACTGATATATTTTCTAGAAAAATTGCCACGTGCTAGGATTATGGGAATAGACCTCCAGTTATTTCAGGTGCTCTGGCGGAAAGCCTTACCATTTACCTTCCTAACCCAAAGGACACTGTTGCCATCTGGTGGCTGCTACCTGAAACACAGGCGTGTGTTCATTCAGGCAAACATTTCAGCCACACCTACTGAGTGAGGGGCAGGCTTTCTCCTTGCCACTGGGGATACCCTGTTAAGTCAGGTACACCCTCTGTTCTCGAAAGGCTTCTACTTGGAGTATAGATATGCAGTTAGCCAGGCGACTTCAATGGAAAAAGCCTGGGACGCTATGGCAAGACACAAAAGCACAACTAACTCATCATCGGTAGTCCTGGAGGGCTTCCTTGAGGAGGTGACATCCATTCTGAGTTTTGAACATGCACAAGAAGGAGCCTGGCCTGTTAGGGGAGGGTGAGAATATAGATTGACACAGGCCTGTCATAACTCAGGTGGACACAGCCAAAAGGCAGGTGGGGACCTCAGTACACAGACCAGTACGGTGGGGGAGAGAGCTGGGCCCCATAAAGGCAGGGCTTGATGGAATGCTCAAGGCACAGAGTTGACTTCTTCAGGCAGAGCAAATACTTCTGATTCACACAGTCCATTGGGGTGGGGGTGGAGGGTTGATTCAAGCAGCACCACATTCTAAGAGGATCTAGTGAGGTGGATCAGTCTGGTTGAGTTCGGTCTGGATAAGCATCAAACATGGCTCCAGTGGCTTCACGGAGCTGTGGGCAAGCCCCTGGCCATGACCTAGAGCAGAACCCCGGCGAGCAGCCGGTGCTATGGGACACGGGCTCAGGTGGGGAGAGAGCAGGGAAATCGGGTCAGATGGTAGCACCCTATTATCTTAGAGGCTGGTTGCTCTTTATCCCAGATCCTGAACTGACTCTTGGGCTTAGGCTTTTTGGGGGGCTCAATAGGGCCACCTTCCACCCTGTTCTAGTAGCTGGCTTCCTAGGCAGGAACCACTGGACTGAGAATATACCCAAGACGGGACCTACCTGTGGCAGGAATGCCGCATGTTCACCAAACTTCCTTTCCAGACGGCCCACTCCATCTCCAGCCTCTTCTGCAGGTAGGTGTGGCTGGGTCTGATTTCTGGCCGAGGACCTGAGGCCGGGAGTGTTTACGCCCCTCCCAGGCCCCACCTGGGAAAACCTCCCAATCACCTTTTCTTCTTTGCTTTTCTTCTTTGCAAGCGGGATGCCAATGATCCTGCGGAGGCATCTGACGGTTAGTGGGCGGCGGGGCCACAGAACTGAAGGAGCCTGAGTGGAAGGCTGCCCGCTGAAAGCCTGCACTTGAACTGTTGGGCAAAGGAGAACTAGAATTCTGTAGCGTTAAGCCCTGGAGATGTGGGGGTTCCTTGTTACAATACGTATTCTATCCATTCTCTTTCCATTCCCGCCCCCACCCCCACCCCCACAGGGTGCAATTCTTAGTTCTATGTTGCCGTTCTGGGGTCTGGGATTCTACCTCCTGCTCATGTATGTACTTCTTTGAAGGCAGCTGCTGCCAAAACTTCTGATTATCTTGTGCTTGGGGATCCCCATTATTGGGCCCCGTGCATATGTCACAGTGCCCTCTTTTACTCTGAGTAGGGACTTCATCGTGCTGACTCGCCTGGAATAGCATTGCAGTGTGCTGTCAAACTCTGGATTATGAATTCCGCTTTCTGGGCATGCAGTCTGTCTCCACAAGGCCTGCTCCACCTCCACTGATAGGAGGTGAAAAATGGCTGTTCTGGGCCCGAGCTTGCCTGAAAACTCTAAGACTTGCCTTAAGGCAGGCAAGCCATCTGCTGATTCTCCACGTTCACACGCAGAACTGTGCCTAATCATCAACATGTAGCCCCACTCAGCCATGCAGAGTGCCGGGAGAGATCGGATGATAATTTAGAAAGTGCCAACATCTGACAAGCTGAGATCATGGGCAACATAAATTGATAGAGAAGCTGAGATGTGAAGGAGATAGGATGGGCCATGTCTGATTAGCGATATTAAGAGCAGCCTGTAGTCAAGTGCGTCTCCCGCCTTCTGATGAGACACACAGTCAAGGTCTGAATGGTAGCACTGCCTCAGGGACCCAACTGGGAGACTAGGGCACCTAGGCAATGGTGACACGTGGGTGGTAGACTGTCATCTGATGAGCTCCATGCTCATCTAGTAATGAAGCCACATGGGATAGAGTTGGCCTAAATAGCATCATGTCACTTCCCTGCTTCAAGCCTTTTCTTCAATGGCTTCCCTTTCCATTTGAAAGGAAAGGGTATATTTTTCACAGGGCCCAGCAGATCTTAGGTGTTCTGACTGCTAGCCATCCCCCTACATCATCCAGGCTTACATTTCCCCTGTTCGATGCCTCCTAGTCATATAGACCAGCTCGTCTATATGTTCTTCAGCCATACCCAGCACAGTGCCAAGCACCTTGCACCAACTCGACAGAAAATGCTGATGGATGAATGAGGGGCAGGGAGGTTCTTAGAAGACTCCTGCAGTCTAGTGAGAGATCACAGAGTGACGAACTGGGTGGGTCCCTCCCCACAAACAAGCTCCAGGAGGCGGGAAGGCTATCCTGTTTTCCACACCAGTGTAGTCCCATCGTCTAATACCGATTAGGTGCCGGCATGTTCACTGAACCAATGAAATGAGGTGGAATGAAAGAAAGAATGAACGGATAAAGGGGGTAGTGACCAGAAGAAGCGTGACTTCCCAGGTGGAAACAGTAGGGCTTGGTGACTGACTGGATGTCGGGGTAGTGGCCTGGGAGAAAAGGAAGGGTCAAGGACGAGCCCAAGTTTCTGACTTGGGAGCTGAGTGGAAGGAGGTATGACTGATACGGGGAATGTGGCAGGAGGTCGACGAGTTTAATGGAGGAAGGAGGAGGCCCTGACAATGAGTGTAGCTTTAGGCATTTCAAGTTGTTAACATCTGTGGAATATCGATGAGAAGAGAACCACTGGGCAGCTGGATATATCAGCCTGAAACTCAGGAATGAGAACCGGGCTGGAGAGGATAGATTTGCGAGTGGTCAGCCCATGGATGTTAGTTAAAGCTGAGCGAGTATATGAGACGGCAGTGTGATGGGCAGTGCGGTCGCACACGATATATAAAATACGGTCCCTGCCCTCCAACCAGTACAACGTCAAGATGTGACATAGAACCCATCCGTGTCTCCATAGCAACCTCGAAGAGAGGAGAGAGTTCTGTCCTCATTGTGGGAGGGGAAACACAAACAGATGACTGCTGTCCCCGCGTGTCTCCTGATGCGGGAGGTGCTCTACTTCACTTGGGTCCCCCACTAGCGGCGCTTGGAAATTCTACGCTAGCCAGTGCAAATCTGCATCTTCTCCCATGTCTCAGCCAGGGGCCAAAGAGATGGCGGAGAAGGCTGAATCAGCCCTTTCCCACGCTCCTTTCCCCTGGCTCTGCCTCCCCACCCCCACCGCTCTGCCAAAACCATTCTGGGGGCGGCCGTAATGACCCGAGTGCCAAATCCAAAGATGCTTAGGTAACCACCTCACTTGACCTTTCAGTAACATTCACACCCATGGCCATTTCCTGCTCCTTACAACCGTTCTCCTGCGGCTTTGGTGCAAACAATCCCAGACCGCATGCGCCCGTGCTTGCTATGTGTGGAGAGCTCCGCTGAGCAAGTGAGGTGCTGAGCACCTTGTTTTCCTCACAACCTTGTGAAGGGTGTCCCGTTATCTCCACTTCACAGATGACAAACTGAGGTCTCAGAGAGGCTACATAACTATCCAAGCCAGCGAGCTTAGGAAGCCAGGTTATTTGCAAAGAAAAAGCTACATCCTTAAGCACTGCAATAGGGACCCTCTGCTGGGTTTTCAGTTCTCTCAGACCATTCCTGCCTCTTCAATCTTTTTAGACACACCGTTCCTTTGCACACCATCACCCAGCCCACCATCCCCCACGCCCACCTTCTCCCAAAGCTGTTACTCTTGATATTCTTTCCATGGCCTGCTTTTTAACACTTTACTCTTCCCTGTGGCCAAATTATACTTACGGCCTCGCCCATCCATGCACTCAAAACTAAAACGGCCTCCCTCTTCAGATTTCTCTCCCGGCCTTGCTTCCTAAGCATCGTTACCTGTGTGGCCACTGGGCTCAGGGTTCTTACCAGGAAGGCTGCAGTAATTGCCCCGCACTTGTTTCTCCTTATCGTGGTGCGTGGCACACATGGGCTCAATCAATGGGCCAGACATTGTGGCATTGTCCCGGACAGTCCCTTCTTCTTCACTCCTATACTCAATCAATGACCGAATGACCGTGTTGATTCTGCCTTCCTAGTAATCTCAAGATGTGGTCTTCTCTTCCCCATTTTCAGCTCTACGGCTTTATCCAGGCCATTATCTCTTACCTAGATGACCAGCAGTCTCTTCACTGGCCTCCCCATCTTGGATGCGACCCATCCAATCTGCCTCCTGAGGGATATTCCTAAAAGCAAATCTAATCATGTTACTGCTTCATTTAGGTCTTCCTCTGGTTTCCCATGGATCCTGGAGTGGCATGTAAACTTTTTGGCGTGGCCCACAATGCCTTGCATGCCCTGGCCTCTGAGTGTCTGCCTGTTCTTGCTTACTGAGCTTCTAATACTTGGAGCAAGGGTGGGCTGTGCTCCCTCTGTGAAGCACATTTGTCTGATTCTCACCTGCTCGGTGAAGTCATTGGTCCAGTCTAAGCTCATGTGTCATCTGTTCAAACTTTTTACCAATCTCCTTCCTCCCATTTTGGACCCCTTGTTCCCTGTACCTATTTGTGTCATAGCACCTGTGACACCAGGGCACTTAGTCTTTACGTGTGTGCTTCCCATCCTGGGAGCAGAGTTCCTCACTGGCAAGACCTAGGTCTTACACACTGGGATTCTATTCCTGGTACCTGGTGCCCAGCAATTGTTCAATACATGTGTGTTGACTAAAGGAATGGACGAGCCCTCATAATCTGACCACCTGTTCTTAGAAAGTGGACAAGAGTCTCTAAGATGCTGGATGGTGTTGAGGAGACTGCTGCTGGCCCTTCTACAAGGGGTTCTAGTCTCTTCCGCAGGACAATAAAGCAGCCCACAGGCACATGCCATCCCTCCCTCTTCCTCAACTACAGCAACTCTGGACCCCAGGGGGGTAGACATAAAGATAAACTATATCACAATCATGGGCTCTGGCTTGGTGAACTATGCATTTTTAAGCTAAGATATGACTTTAGATTTAGTGGGAAAACAACACTGGGTTTAAAACCAGAAGACTGGGGCTTGATCTTGGCCTCTAGAATTTATTAACATATGATTTTAGTCATGTAACATCTCTGAGTTCCAGTTCCTTCCTCTCAGAGCCCAGGAATGAAAGGTCCTCCTCACCTACTCCTCAAGGCTGATCTAGACTGAAATGAGGTTATATGTAAATGTTCTCTGAATTTCTACGGGGCTAAGTAAGCCCCATTGTCCTTTTACTAGGGGTTCTGCCTGGAAGGGAGAATGTGCCCCATGCCTCAAACCTCCCAGAGACATCGGGCTTAGGGCAGGCCAGCTGGGAACCTTCAGCAGAGAAGGCAGCCACCACTTAGACATCTGCAGAGGCAGTTTTTAAACACAGAGAACATGGAGGAAATACCACAGAATTTATGGAGTGAAAGCTTTAAAAAGAAACATAAGACTTAAGTCAAAACAGTTGACTCAACTCTGGGGGAGATGTCTGCCTAGATGAAGGGAGAAAAGGATTGACTTGGGGTGAGTTGAGACAGAAGAGAAAAGCTCTGTGGGGTGTCCCATCCGGTGGGGCAAGTGGGCACCTTAATACGCAGCTCAAGGCAAGGAGAATGGAAACCACCTCTTGGGAGGTAAGCACCCACCAGCATGTTTGAAAGGCACATCTTTGGGGACAGTGCTTCCATTTCTAAGAATGTCGTTTCAGATAGCCTTACCCAAGGCCTTAGTGATATGTACAAGGATGTTCATGGTGACCTCATTTGTAGTTGGGAAAGCTTGGGAACAATCCAAATGTCAGTCGGTGAAGGACAGGCTGAATGAATCACAGCACATCTGTACAGTGGAATCCTAGGGAGCCAGTGACGTATCTTTCTAGGTATGACGTAGAAGGATATATGCGCGATACAGTCAGTGAAAAAGACCAGGTGCAGAATAGCATGGGTGGGATGAGCTTGTTTTTATAATAACTGAGAATATCCCTATGCTTGTACATGCATAGAAAAGGATGTGGGAAGACAGGCACTAATTTGTTAAAAGTTTGTCTCTTGGACTTGGAATTATAGAGAACTTTTTAATACAGGCCTATAAAGCTGATTGTCTTTAATAGACAGACTATTAAAAAGAAAATATTCAGAGAGTTTAATTAAGGTAAGCATGATGGCGACAGTCTGTCCTTCACCTTAGAAAACCCCCAACGTGTCCTTGCGTTGCGTCATAGATCAGAATTGTGACACATTCTCAATCAAGTTTCTCTCTGATAGAAATGCTTATTATCTCTCACATCTGACCCTTCCACTTCATCCTGATTAATTTACTATCCATAGTTCACTGTTATCTCTGCTTTGGGGCTAGCGTGGAAAGGGCGCAATGATCTCTCCACAGCATTTGAAGCTCCCCCCAAATCACATATCACATAGAAAGGGCTCCAAAAATGTTAGTCGGGGGAATGAATGAGTGAGCTCAGTCACTTGGGGAAAAGAGCACCCTCTCAAGAAAGTCAGACGTATCTGAACCAGCCACTAACATGCAAAGGTTCTCCACGAACAGGGCAGGACCTGTGCCAGGTCCATGGGCGACATGTCTGGGGGGGACGTGAGGAGTGTATTCTAGATGAAGGGTCTGAAAAGAGAGACGGGAGACACAGGTGCTATCACTAGGCAGCTATGGGAGTTTGTACCAGTTGCTTTTCCTTTCTGAGTTTTTATTTCTCCTCTGTAAATAAGAGAGATTTGGCCAACATTTCTCAAAGCATGTTCCTAAGAACACTACATCTGGGATGTGTTGTTAAATGCCCCTTAACAAGACTGCTATGGTCAAATACACTTGGGGAATGCCGCTCTCTGCATGCCAGTCTTGGAGCTTCACCATGCACATTAGCAAGTTCAAATCTCTGAGAGGTCTTTCAGGAAATAAACTTACTTATCGATGCATACACCAGCATTTTCTCGCATTTATTTCACCTTGGAATCTTAAAATGCTTTTCATGAGCATCTCACTGATAACATACACTGGTCTAGTAATATCTGAGGTCCTTTCAACTCTCAGAAGCCACAGCCATAATGACTTGCTTCCTTCACATCAGCGTGCTCTGCCCTGACACCCCATACCACGGCTTCTGTGGCTGAAAGCATCATATCTCAGATGGCCTGTGATGAAGCATAGCTGTTTTGTGAGTGGGAACACACAGATCCCTTAACTGTGTATCAAGGTCCTGACTAAATGAAACAAAGGAGATATAGAATACAGAGAGGGGAAGAAACATCCAAAAGGGCTGGGCTGAAGAATGAGACACTTGGGGTGCAGCTATTGGGGGCACCTAAGTAGGAATGAAAAACAGGGAGGCAGGGCAAATGGTCAGAGAAAAGGGAAGTGTTTGGAAGGTACTTGGTCCTTGTGTGGTTTCTATTTGTGGCTGTGGCTCATCTGGATTTAAATCCCATTTGTATATTGATGCCTTACATGTGTGAATACAATCTTTTGATTAAGAGAATGGACTTGGGAGTCCTATGTCCCGTGCCTTAGTTTCTTTTATAAAATTAGGTTAATAAAAAGCTTTGCCTCATAGTGTTGTTTATGAGGATGAAATAAGTTAACAGATGTGAATGCTCTTAGAATAGTAACTGGCCCATAGTAAGCCCTACATAAATGACATTGTTGTCATTCATTATTATTATTATTTCAGCCAAGATTCCTCTCTGACTTGACCATTCCACTCAGATGTGTCCCAGGCATCTCAGACTAAACAGGAGCTGAACTGAACTCTTGATTTTTTCCCACCAATACCCCATCTTCCCCATTTCCGGACATGTTACCTCTATACATACACCCACAGCTCAAGTCAGGAGCCCACGAGTCAGACTTGTCTCCCCTTTCCCTTTCCCATCCCATCCACCAGGAAATTCTGTAATCTATTCCTAAATATATTTCAAGCTCATCTACGTACTTCTGTCTACTTGCATCCCTGCTCTGGTCTGAGCAGGCTCATCTCAGGATAAATGACTAGTCTTCTAAGTGGCCTCCCTGCTCTTGCTCTGCTCCTTTCCAACACATTCTCCACGTGAAGCCAGATGCTTTTAACAAACATAAATACAACCATGTTAAAACCCTAAGCGGCCCATAAAATGAAGCCCACACTTCTCGCCGTGGCTTTGTGCTGTCTAGCTTCTGCTGACCACCTCCGTGTCCTCCCAGCTGCCTCTCTGAGCTGGCCTGCTCTACTCCAGCAGGACTGGCCTCTTTCCAGCTCCCACACACAGGAATTCCTTCACACCTCACAGTCTTTATCTGTGTCACCATTTTTGCCCAGAAGGCTTTGCCCATGGCTCTTTATATGATGGACCTCCCATTCAACTGAGAATCTCAGCTTCTTTTTTTTTTTTTAATGTTTTTTAGTTTATTTTTGAGAAACAGTACGAGCAGGAGAGGGCAGGAGAGAGGGAGACACAGAATCTAAAACAGGCTGAGCTAGCTGTCAGCACAGAGCCCAATGTGGGGCTCAAACCCACGAACCGTGCGATCATAACCTGAGCCAAAGCCAGATGCTTAACTGACTGAGAAACGAGGTGCCCCGACCAACCCTCCCTTCTTTTTTTTTTTTAATTTTTTTTTAATGTTTTATTTATTTTTGATACAGAGAGAGACAGAGCATGAGAGGGGGAGGGGCAGAGAGAGAAGGAGACACAGAACCGGGAAGCAGCCTCCAGGCTCTGAGCTAGCTGTCAGCACAGAGCCTGATGCGGGACTCGAACCCACAAATGTGAGATCTGACCTGAGCCGAAGTCAGAGGCTTAACTGACTGAGCCACCCAGGCGCCCCGAGAATCTCAGCTTCAAGCTTTCTTTTCTAGACAGATTTCCCCTACAGCCCTCTCTCAGTGGGTCACCCTCATTGTTCCCATAACTGTGTGCTCATGACCTTCACAGCAATTACTTCTTTGTCTACCTGTTTATCGTCTGTCTCTTCCAGAGAAATTGTCCCGAAGTCTGGTATCTTCAAAACACTGTAAACTCAGCCTGGTCCCCCATACATACTGAATGAATGGATTGATGTCATGGTGAGTGACTCACTTTCTAATACACCCTCCCCATTACTAAAAATATAATATGCTGACTAATAAGCAAAAAATGATTCCATCTACTTTAGTCAGATAAGCTCAGAACTAGAACAAAGGACTGAAGCAAGAGCCTATGGATATGGTTTTAGACGCTTGGAAAATCCTCCAACTCATGATGAGTGTGCTGACACAGGGCAAGGTCTCTGGTCTGTTCCAACAGCCAGTCACCAAGGACCCTCAGACCCCAGGAACCGATGACCTTTATGGGATGGATGTCCTCAATGCAGCCTGTATTTTCCATCAGCTGATATCTGACCCCAACTTTTTCTGGGACATTCAGAGTCTCCTGACCCATATCTTCATTGGATTATGAATTAATTTTTTTGAAGGGGAGTCTTTCTTCATAGACCACTCGGACTTCTCGTCAGAGTAGAAATCTCTGGTTGCAGCCATGTAGCTTCTCAAAACATGGGACCAGTTCTGCTGCTAATTCCCAGGGAAGTTAACATAAATGTTTATTGACAGTGCAGTCCTTAAGAAAATAAACTTGCTGATTCATTGCCTTACACTGAAACCCCGTGTTTCTTCCCTCCTCTTCCTTCCTCTTTATAAGGAGACACTCTGACCAAGCGCACATTTTGGGGACCCATTTACTGTGATGTGTTCTTGGTTGCCTGTTCCTTCTTCCGTCTGTACACAGTGATCCCTGTAACGCATCAGCCCTTCTTTCCTCTGGAGGACCGCCCCTCTAGGGACTCTGAGGAACAATGGAAGTCGTGGGGTTT
The DNA here is from genome assembly GCF_006229205.1 of Suricata suricatta. NCBI lineage: Eukaryota > Metazoa > Chordata > Mammalia > Carnivora > Herpestidae > Suricata > Suricata suricatta. The sequence goes on along the minus strand of NC_043701.1, from coordinate 13,920,813 downwards.
CTCAACCTGGAAGTGAATAGCTCCATGGTGACAGTGGCCCTGTCAGTGGTCCTCTTGGCCCTCCTGAAATGGTAAGTGCGACCAGCAGGTTCCCATGACGGTGACAATGTCAGAAACAGCAGCCCTGGAGCCTCGCTGGAGCCAGGGCGGGGTATGTGGGAGTGTGTTTTTCTTCTTTTCTAATCTAGAGGGAGTTGAGTATTAACACAGCCTCAGAATTAAAAGCAAACAGCCAGGTTAATCTTTTGCTAAAATGCATGAGCTCGAGGTGTCGGGAAAGGCTGGTGATTCAGTGACTGAGGGCGCTACACATAATTAAGTTTGCAAGAGATGGAAAAAGAAACAAGCTGGAAAGGTTTGGGGAGAATTTCCTCGTACCGATCATACCTTCTCACCTCGCTTTTCTGAGATCCTCTCCCCTCGGTTGGATTTACAGGAGATTCAGCTTCTCGGTTCATATGACATTAAAACCAAAACGGACATAGGAGCTGTCTGGCATCGTGGGCTACTTTGCAGGAGGTCCTTTGTAGGGATTTCTGCAGGTTTAAGGACAAAGTGGCGGAACTGATTGTGTAGTTTTCTGATGTTTGACGGCAGGGAATGGATTCTCATGAACGTAGTGTGTGCAGTACCCACAAAATTTGAGACCATGAAAGGACCTCAGATTTGAACTCAGAGTAGCTGCCTGTGATCTTGTTAATTCAACAGGAGGCTTTCCGAAGTTTGGCTCTGCCGAGGGCCTGTGCCTGGGCCCACAACACGCTTCATTTATACATATTCACCCTGCCTGTTAAACTTATTACAGCTACCCAATCCGTCCAAAGCACCTGGATTTAGGTGGCTCTGATTTTTGAGGGGAAAGTAGAAAAATTAATGGAGAACTTGAGTTTGAACAGAATTTCAATTTATGGTTCCGGTGATAATAAAGCCTCCCCTAGATTAATAACTGGGAAAGCACTTTGAAAAGCATCAAGCATTATGCAAATGCGAGGTATTATTCTTTTGGAATTTGCATAGCTGAAAATGGAATTCACGTTTGATGTTCTATGATGATGAAATTACTTCTTGGAAATTGGCTCTGAAACTCAGCTTCAGTCCCAGTGCTGTTTTTGCTTTTTAACTGGTTTAATTATCTTTTGAACTTTGTTCTCAGTGTAGCTTCTCTTCCTTGAAACCAGCCACATGCAAAACCAGGAGCAAATGGTAGCCCTCTTTCCCTGCTGCACCCCATTTTTCCATCTCAATGGGTTTCTCCGCTCAGTGATACATATGCTGCCATGCCGACACATAGCAAGCAGGTGCTTCATAGATGTTTGCCGCCGTCACTCGCTACCATTTATGTAACTTAATGACAGAGGAAAATAAGTCTTTAGTGCTTCAGTATACTTGAAATTCCTTATTAATATGATTATGAATATATTTTTCCATCAACAGCTATGCTCTCACTGTGGTTCTCAAAGTGTGTCACACCTGAATCTTCCAGGTGGTCTCAGCATTAAAGTTTAGATTATACACTTTTCTACACATTTCTGTCTTTATTGTGTGTGTGTGTATGTGTGTTTTCATTTCTGTATCCTCCGCTCCCAGCTCAGTGCCTGACGTACAGCATGGCCTCGATAAATGTCTGATGGACGAATGAATGAATTGCATACGTTAATGTTACTCTGGTCATGGAAAAGGGCTTGTGTCCTGACTGATGAGCTGCTGGAACTGGATGTTTATAATCAGTGTAGATCAGGGAGTCACGGACAATAACACTGTACCATTCAGCAAGGCAGCTCTGCATTTGTAATCTATTCCCGGGGCCATATTAATAACTTGGGTCAAAGACACAGAGATTAGATAAAGGCATGAAGCAGAGGTGGTAAATAGGAAGTGAAAGCTGACTTCCATTTGTTATCGCAGAAGTATTTGTTGATCTGTTAATGTATGCCAGGCAGAGAGTGGCGGCTCTGGCACAAGGTCAGGAAGCAGGAGGAGGTCTGGACCAGATGGCCAAGGAGGGGGACATGCGGAGGTTCTGGGGTAAGCTCGGTGCCTGGAGGGAATAATGCTGAAGGAGAGCAAGCAGCAGAAGGGAGTGTCTGTGGCTATGGCCTTGAAGCTCCTGGGTCCATCCCTGATCCAGCTCCAGGTAACTGTCCGCAGGCACGCAACCCTCCTCTTCCAGGAAGGGCTCTAGGTAGCCTCTGAGCAATGGACCAGCTTGAATGAGGTGGGGTCTCCCTCCTGCTTCATTCTCTTAAGAGGCACTTGTGGGAGAAGAGGGGTGCTCAGGGAAAGCTGAGGTGGAGAGACCTCTCCCCCGTAGCCACCTTGCTCCTAAGAAGAAACTGTGGAGGGTGGCGTGTCCTGACCAAACTCCTCTGTCTTTCCTGTGAGAGTTATCTTTGCCATTGGGCCAGGTAAGGTTGTCATGGAGAGCCTAGACTCTGAGAATGAGGGTTATGAGGATTGCCTCTTGCCTCCTCAGCCAGCCCGTGAGTTCTTACAAGGCAGGAGGAAGGTCTCATATCTCATTGCAATTCCAGAAATTTCTACCCATGGCAGAAATGTTCTTCCAGCATTTGGTTTAATGGAGGTAAAGTTAAGAAGCACAACAAGAGAGACCTAATGGAGAACCAGGGGGAGCAGAGGAGGGAGAGAGAGTTGGGGAGAGAGAGGGATGCAAAACTTGAGAGACTATTGAATGCTGAGAATGAACTGAGGGTTGAAGGGGAAGGGGGAGGGGGGAAGAGAGGTGGTGGTGATGGTGGAGGGCACTTGAGGGGAAGAGCACTGGGTGTTGTATGGAAAACAATTTGACAATAAAATATTATGGAAAAAAAAAAAGTTAAGAAGCACAGCGCCCGGGACGTAGGGTTTGGCTCCTGCCTCATCTCCCTCATCGGCCAAGTTCCTGCATGCATCCTTCCTTGGCCCGTGCTAGTCTCCACGCTTGGAATTCCCTTGTCTTTCCTTCAGTGCTAAGTTCAGGGGCCTCTCCTCACGGAAGCTTCTCCTGTTTGTCCAGGGTACTTACAAGCCCCCCACTCAGGGCTGCTTTTACCATCTCTCATCACCCTTCCTCCCAATGCCGAGGATGTAGCATTGGTGCATAATAAAGGTTGGCTGAAGGCGAATTCCAGCCTCTGATCTTTGCTAGTATTTTTCTTGCTGGTTCTTCTCTTAGCCTTTACAGTTCAATACCAATCTTAACAGTTTTGCCCACATGAGTCACCCCTTTTTCCTGAAAACCTGTTGTGTTTTCAGATTGTACCAACTTGGTGACCCCTTCCTAAATTGCTGCAGGGGTGCTGTTTTGGTATCCCCACCCACCCTGCAGAACACAGACCACGGCATGTACTTAATAAATACTTCTTAATTGTTAAGTGTGTATGTGAATTTGGAGAGAAGACAAAGAGTTCATTTCATTTAAAAAGAGACCATTATAAAATAGCCATAGTGTATTTCAGTAGTTCTCCTCAAAGTGAATTTGACACACTTTTCAACAATGCTTATTTAAGCTGACAGTTGTGTGGCCGAGTGGTGTGAACTGGGGTATAAGGAGATCAGGGCTGCTCCACTTGGGCTGGAAGATGGAGCCGGCGTACAGAACACATTCGCTAGAAGTACATGCAGCACATACAAAGGTGATTAACACACATGACAAGACATTTTAAAAACTCATTTTTCTGTGTAAAATTATTTGAAAGTCTTACTCCTGGAAGAGATTTGATATACAAGAAATATGTCGTATGACTTGAATATTGCTAGAGGCAACCTTAGCTTCTAGCATATTTAAACTTTCAAGCACATCTAATACTTGGCAGCTGGATTCCTGTTGCTAAAGATTTCTTTATTTTTTAAGAGTTTGAGGGGCCTGTCTGGGTGGCTTAGTCGGTTAAGCATATGACTTCGGCTCAGGTCATGATCTCACGGTTCGTGAGTTCCGGCCCTGCGTTGGGCTCTGTGTTAACAGCTCAGAGCCTGGAGCCTGCTTCGGATTCTGTGTCTCCCTCTCTCTGTGTGCCTCCTCATCACTGTGCTCCATCTCTGTCTCTCTCAAAAATAAATAAACATTAAAAAAAAGAGTAGCCCAAATATTAATAGTGGTTTTTCTTCATTGGTGGGATTATGGATGATTTTTATTTCATTTTTTAGTCTTTCTACATCTTCTACATTTCTTTAATGAGTATGAATTATTGAGCAAAAAAAACCCACAAAATAAAAAAAAGAAACTATTAAAAAGAGAAGGAAATTGTTCTTCTCTAGCAGAGAAGAGGAAACCAGTTTTATGCTGTGGGCATGGAGGTTTCAGGACTGTAGTCTCACTGTTTCCATCAATAGAGGAGAATGTACAAGGGGAATTTAGCGTAATGAGGGGGCTTCTTGGCTAATGAGGCCAAGGTGAAAGAAAGGTAAACGGTGGCGGTTCCATTAAGTGGCTAAGGAGTCAAAGCAGGTAAATACGGTAAGGAGTCAAAGCAGGTAAATACGGGAATAGGCCGGCAGCTGAGAAGTGCCGTCTTAGAAAGATGGGAGGGCTTTTAAAGCCAGGCTGCATTTAAGGCTCAGGAGCTCAAGGCCCAGAGGTATGAATCAACTCGTTGTGAAAATAGGAATCAGGGTGCTTTAGAGTTCTTATCAAATCTCACTCTAAGATAAGGTAAAAATGTCATTGGTGATTATTAAGATTTAGGAGTATAATGAAAATAACTGTACCTGGCAGTTTCTTTCTGATAGACTTTGCTTTACATGTGGGAGGACTAGATTCTAACGCTAAGCCCAGACTGTATTTAGTATTCTAGTCCTAGACCATATTTAAAAGAAACCATTGCTCCCTAGGATGGAAGGTAGGCTCAATACCCACAAATCAATCAGTGTGATATGCCATATTAACAGAATGAAGGAAAAACATCACAATCATCTCAATAGATGCAGGAAAACCATTTGACAAAATTCAACTTCCTTTCATGATAGAAACTCTCAGTGAATTAGGTATAAAAGGGATGTTCCTCAACTTGATAAAGATTGTATATGACAAACCCACAGTTAAATCTTATACTTGACAATGCCTTTTCCTCTAAGATCAGAACAAGATCTACTACTATTCAGTATAAAGCCAGAAGTCTTAGCCATAGAAATTAGGCAAGAAAATGAAATAATAGGCATCCAAATTAGAAAAGAAGAAGTAAAACTGTCTCTGTTTGTAGATGACATAATCTTATATATAGAAAATGCTAAAGACTCCAATCAAAAAGGTGGTAGACCTAATAAATAAATTCCTTAAAGTTGCAGGATACAAAATCAAACATGAAAATCAGTTGCATTTCTTTATACTAACAACAAATTACATGAAAAGAAATAAAGAAAATAACCCCATTTACAATAGCATCTACAAGAATAAAATACTTAGCAATGAATTGAACCAAGTAGGTAAAAGATTGGTACACTGAGAATTATGACATTAATAAAGGAAACTGAAAAAGATACAAATAAGTGGAAAGCTTTCCTGTGTTCATGGATCAGAAGAATTAATATTGTTAAAATGTCCATACAACCCAAAGTAATCTATAGATTCAATGTAATCCCTATCAAAATTCCAGTAGCATTTTCCACAGAAATAGGGAAAAAAATCCTAAAATTTTTACAGAGCCATGAACAACCAAAGCAATCTTGAGCAAGAAGAACAAACCTGGAGGCATCACACTTCTGGATTGAAAACTATATTACAAATCTATAGTAGTTAAAACAGTATAGTTCTGCCATAAAATTAGGCATATAGACCAATGGAACAGAATAAAACATCCAGAAATAAACTCCTACATATATGGTCAGTTAATTTTTGGCAAAGGATCCCAAAACACACAATGGGAAAAGAACAGTCTCTTCAATAAATGATGTTGGGAAAACTGGACAATCACATGCAAAAAAATGAAATTGGACCCTGATACCATAGGCAAAAAGTAGCTCAAAATGGATTAAAGATTTAAACATAAGACCTGACACTATAAAATTCTAAAAGAAAACATAAGGGACAGTTCTTTGACACTGATCTTGGCACTCAGTTTTAGGATATGACACTAAAAGCCAAGAAACAAAAGCAAAAATAAACAAGTGAGACCACATCAAACAGAAAGCTTCTGTACAACAAGGAAAGCAGCCAACAAAATGAGAAGACAACCTACAGAATGGGTGAAAATATTTGCAAACCATATATTTGAGAAGGGGTTAATGTCCAAAATATATAAGGAACTCAGAAACCTCAACAGCAACAAAACAAAATAACCCATTCAAAAAATGGCATAAGAGCTCAGCAGACATTGTTTTCAATGAAGACATTGAAAAAACATCACTAATTATTATGGAAGTGCAAATCCAAACTAAGAGAGATTACCTCACATCGGTTAGAATGACGATCATCAAGAAGACAAGAGATAACAAGAGTTAGTGAGGATGCAGAGAAAAGAGAACCCTTGTGTACTTATGTTGATGGCAACATAAATAGGTGCAGCCACCATAAGAACAGTTGGGAGGTTCCTAAAAAAATTAAAAATAGAGCTACCACGTGATCCACAACTCCTACTCCTGAGTACATATTGAAAGGAAATGAAATCAGCATCTCAAAGGGATATGTGCACGCCCATGTTTGTTGCAGAATTATCCACCAATAGCTAAGACATGGAAACAACTTAAATGTTATCGACCCACAAATGGATAAAATGTCATCTATATATACAATGGCATATTTTTGAACTTTAAAAAAGAAGGAGACCTGCCATTTGTGACAGCATGGAGGAACATGGAGGAGATTATGCTACATGAAATAAGCCAGACACAGAAAGATAAATAAAACATGATCACATATATATGTGGAATCTAAAATGTCTGCTCAGGGAGGTAGAGAGTAGAATTGTGGTTGCCAGGGGCTGGAGGGTGGGGGAGACGTTGGCCAAAGGGTACAAACTTTCAGTTATAAGTTCTAGGGCTCTAATATACAGCCTGGTAACCATAGTTAGTAATAACATAGAATATGTGAAGTTTGCTAAGGGAGTAATCTTCAGTATTCTTAACACATGTGCTCACATGTGTGCACACACACACACACACACATACACAAATGGTACCTATGTGAGGTGATGGATATGTTAGTTAGCTTAATTGTGGTAATCATTATGTAAGGTATACTGGCATCAAACACCAAGCTGTATACCTTAAATATATACAATTTTCCTTTGCCAATCATACTTCAACAAGTTAAAAAATAATAATAATAAAAAAAAAAAAGCAAACACTGCTGTGCTGGAATACGGAGCCCAGGTGAGAAATCTTGAATTTGCCAGAGTAAGGAAGCCACATAGGTGATCCCTGGTATAATCAGAGGTAGAGGGAGGGATGTCTAGCTGCAGAATGAGGGAAATTGAAGATCAGTCTGGCTACCATTTTCCCAAGTTCTTTTCCTAACAATATTTGGGAAATTAAGTATAAGGTAAGCCTTCTTGGAGAATCATAGCACATCAAAGGCCCTGAGAGGTTCTGCAGTAAAGACATCCGTTTAACTTCATTTTGCCCAGTTTTTCCTAAACTTATTTAAGAAATGCTGTGGGGGTACCTGGGTGGCTCAGTCAGTTAAGCCTCCTACTCTTGATTTCTGCTCAGGCCATGATTCTCATGGTTCATGAGATTGAATCCCATGTCGGGCTCTGAGCATGGAGCCTGCTTGGTTTCTCTCCCACTCTCTCTGCCCCTTCCCCTCTCACATTCTCTAAATAAATACATAAATTATTAACTTTTTTTTTTTTAACCCAAGCGAACAACAACAAAAAGGAAATGCTGTGTAGGGTCATGGAGAGAAGGTCAATGTCCACCAGCTGAGACATTTCCTTGAAAAGCGTGGTTGGAATGTGTCGGTGATCAGGCTGCTGTGTAGCCTGGTGGAAATGAGGGGCTGCTGAGCAGAGGAATAAGACATGAAAACTATCCTTTATCACGCTTTGAGGCACCAGGGTTGATGATGTTTACTTCAGAGCATAGTGGGTACAGAGTCTGGAGGGCAAGAGGGCCAACGTGCAGGCTGGCTCCAGTTCTACATCAAAGTAAACGAATCATCACAGCTGTCGGGCCATGGAGGAGCGCTGCCTTGGGAGACGGCGAGCATCCCTCAACATCCACCAGGAATGCTGCCAAAGTACTTCCTACGTGGCGTGGGCACTTGGCACGTATGACCCCTGAGTGCTTTCTGGATCTAAATTCAGTGTATGGGAAGGTCTGCACAGAACCTAGCTACCGCTGGTGACAAGTCAGATAAAACACAAGTGATCTATTAGTGACTGCTCCCTCTTCTAAAGGGGACATCCCACTCCTCCTCAGCAACATTCTGATGGTGAGGAGAGAGTGTCCCTGGAGCCTGGAAACAGTCCCACAAAGCGCTCTGTGGGGCCTCATTGTGGCTTCATGCAGGACATGCTTCTTGCCTTCCAGCCCTTGCTCCTCAGACTTTCTGTGTCCCCAGCCTCTCAGAGGTGGCTTTGAGAAACAGCAGGGTCTTGGGCCAGGTCTGGAAACATATGGAAGCATCGATGTGGTGTAGGAGAGGAGGGAGAAAATTTCAGGTGAGGAAGGGTCACAACATCAGGGTTTGTAACGTTTCAAAGAACAAAACTTTAAGGGTGTGAATAATGGACACATTTAAAAAATACATATTAAAGGCCATGGATAATTTCCAGCGCCCCAGAGCATCTAGAAAGGATGCATACTATTTCCTTTTTTATATTTTGTACTTTTGTTTAGGACATGATGGGTACTTTGGTTTAATAACTCAGTGATGAGCTTAGAGATAAAATTGAACCTGCTGAGGAAAACTAGGTCTGTACTTCCTGGAGGACCATTTCCACAGAATATTATTTTTTTTGGTTTCTCTCCTTTACCTAGTTATACACAATATCCCTAGCCTTCCCCTCGCTTTATTGATTTTCCAGAACGAGAGTACGAGGCGTGACTGTAAAGTAACGTGACTGATTATTTTAGCATACACACCAGAACTTATACAGCCAAATGAATTTTATGACCTTCAAAAGCATTTTCCTGATAGGCTAAACCTTTGCTGCAGAGATGCCACCATCAGAAAAGACTTTCTTAGCATTTTCCTTGAGGAATGGTTTTTGGTGTCTAGATTCAGTCCTTTGACAGTCATGGCAACCCGTCGCCATTTTTGTTGAGGATGGATTTTTTTTTAAACAGTCCCAATTTTGGCAAATAGGTGATTAAACTGGGTCATGTTCTTTTCAACTCAAAATAAAATGTGATTGTGGAACAGGATTCCACTTAAGGGGCCACACTCTTGGCACATATGCATTGTTGCTCGCTTTTTGGTTTGGTTTGTTTTTAATGTTTTTAATGTTGTTGTTGTTGTTTTTTTTTTGAGAGACAGAGAGAGGCAGTGCAAGCAGGGGAGGGTCAGAGAGAGAGGGAGATACAGAATCTGAAGCAGGCTCCAGGCTCTGAGCTAGCTGTCAGCACAGAGCCCGAAGTGGGGCTCAAACCCATAACCATGAGATCATGACCTGAACTGAAGCCGGATGCTTAAGGGACTGAGCCATCCAGGCGCCCCTGGTTTGTTTTGTTTTAAAGACAACAACAGCAATGATCTTAATACTTGTGGTCGAACCTCTTATCATGTAAGGAACTCAGGCTTCTGGTAGCATCTACTCTTTGGGGAGAGATGAAAGAAGGATCTCATTCATTCTATAAACTAAGCAAATCAGCAGGTTTTTGTTGGTGCTTTAATGAAGTGCATGAGTACACTCTTGGGACTGCTTTCCTGAGGACAGTGGCTCTTCCAGACACAGAGTTATTGAATGAACCCTTCCCTGCACCCCTGAACACCATAATAACAACCATCTTCCTAGGCTGTCAGTTGCCTCTGAGGGTAAGTGCCCTGTCTTTGAGAACCTTAGCAGTGTACAGGGATTTATATCTATCTATCTATCTATCTATCTATCTATCTATCTATCTATCTATCTATCATCTATCTATCTAAAACACATATATAACATATATATCTAAACATGGGGACAGAACTTTGGGTAGAAAAGGGACAGGGGACAGTTGCTTATCTGCTGTGCATTGGTGCTTCAATTTTTAGGAGCCATCTTTTTCCTGGTTGTCAGAATTATGTGATGTTTCGTAACTTCCTTGGGATGGGTGGGGTGGGGTGTTGGCTGACTGGTTAGATCCCAGAGCCCTCGGCTCTCACTGGTCTCCTGGCAGAGTCTGGCACTGGGCCACACTGTGGGGCCATCCTCAACCTTCACATGTCCTTGCAAAGGGATGTCTTGTGTTTTATCTTAGCAGACGGCAGTTCCTTTTTTTTTTTTACATTTATTTATTTTTGAGAGACAGAGACAGACAGAGCATGAACAGGGAAGGCACAGAGAGAGAAAGACACACAGAATCCGAAGACAGGCTCCAGGCTCTGAGCTAGCAATCAGCACAGAGCCCGATACAGGGCTTGAATCCACCAACCAAGAGATCATGACCTGAGTGGAAGTCAGACATTCAACCGACGGAGCCACGCAGGCGCCCCTGCAGTTCCTGAACACGGTCCCAGAGAGAGAGGGTGGCCCTTTCTTTGCTCAAAGATGGTGTCAGAGATGGCCTGAAAGCAGAGCCAACCTCTACAAATAGTGGCTTCAAATGAAACCCCGTTTTCCGAGCACTATGCACCGACACCCTGGGGAGAGCCAGTGCTCTGCACCCAAACTGGCCTCTGCCTCCACCTGTCAGCTGAAAGGTGCCCTAAACCCTCCTCTGCATTTCCCTCCTGCCTGCACGCAGTGTGGCTGTTCTTTTCCCTACTCTTGCCCACTCATCACAGTCCCTATTGTCTGAATGCCCTCCTCTCTCTGTTTAAATCTCAGCCATCCTTCAAACCTTGCCAAATGTCACTCTTCTTGAAGGTCCCCTTGACGAGGCCAGCCCTCTCGAGCCCTGCCCTTCTTGAACTCCTGCAGCGCCCAGGGTCTCTGTAGCCATCTTGGCACTCACTCTATTCTCCTCCTGTGTATGCACAGGTCCCGTCTCCCAGGCCTGCCTCTAAGCCTCTGAGGGCAGGGCTGAATCTTAAGCCAGTGAGTGCACAGTAGGTGCTCACTAAATGTTAATGATCATCACCATGCCTCAGGTAACTGAGATGGTGACACTGCTTCCAAATGGTTGCTGTTACATGTACGTGTGAGCACAGGGGATGGCAGAATCAATCTCCCTCTGACTTGCTCGCACACTATTGGCTCCTGTCCCCATTACTGAGGGGAACGCCTTGCACAGGGCTCACTGAAACAGTAAATAAGTGACTTCTTAGTTCACACACTCATTGAATGCTGGAGGTTGTCAAGGCTGCGTGCTGGCTCTACCTCACTGATGGGCAGTGGATAACATTCGCATGAACTCAGATAAAGTAATTGTTGCATTAGGAGTCGACGAGCAGGGCTCTGAGACAAAAGGAAGAGATGGGACAGAATGCAGGACATCATCATCTAGATGTGGCACATGGGGGATCACAGAGCTCTTGGGGTCCGACCAGGGTGCCCTGACAGTGGTGTGGGGGGATAGGAGGCTTCTAGCCCCTAGAAGAGAAGCATTAAAGGACAAACACTTCCTCTTTCCCTGTTCTATTGAAAACTGACCCCACAGCTTAAAGCTCTTGTCCATCCTCTGTTTATAGTTTCCCCCATAGGTCCCATTGTCTACGTAACAATGCACATTTAAGTAATTATTGGTTGATTTTCCTATTTTAATCATTCAAAGACAATGACAGAAGCTCTGCCAATGAGCAGAGCTGATCAATGAGATAACCAGCATTAGTGTACAAGTAATCATTCCACTCCAAGGCGAAGGAACTGACATTTTAGGTAACCTGCACAATCTTAGTGTCAATAAACACACAATTTATATTAGGCCCCTTGAAATATGGAAAATATCTCATGTACCCCCTTCTTACCTTGGCAAGTCAATAAGTATCTGGGGACCTCAGGCCGTAAACATTGTAAAGCATAGTCACTTATACATTTAAGGGTTTGGACTCTATTTGTAAACAGAGAGTGGCCAAAATTGGTAGCATCATCTCATGATAAGAGGGATGGTGAAGGAAGGTAATTGGGAAATACTCAGGAGAAAGATGGCACCGTGGAAATCAGCCAGGCCTTTACAGTTTAGGATGGACACACTTTTTCTTCTGGATGACCTTGGGGAAGTCATTCCATCCTCGCTAGTTTCCTCATTAATAAGAGAGGGCTGGCAGTCTCTGACTCTCAGCATATTACACCTTTCCAGCTGGCCACCTAGGCCAGCTCTCACTCACCCCGAGCTGCTCATTCTTGCCAGTCTGGTTTCCTAAGGGGTCCTTGAATTGTTCTTTCCTCTCTGCTCTTCTACCACCATAGTCCAGGACTCCCTCCCTCCCTTCCTCCTTCTCTCCCTTCCTTTCTTTTTGAGAAAGAGAGAGAGAGCAAGTGAGGGGGAAAGAGGGGGGGAGGGAGAATATTAAGCAGGCTCCATGCCAGTGCAGAACCCAATGTGGGGCTTGATCTCAACCCTGGGATCATGACCTGAGCTGAAATCAAGGGTCAGATGCTCAACCTACTGAGCCACCCAGGCGCCCCTGTAGTCCAGGACTTCAAGAGAATCCCTTGGCTGGAAATAGGCTCCTAACTGGTTTCCCTGCCTCCTGCCTGTGTCCCTCGAATCTGTCCTACAACTCTGCAGCCAGAATAACACCACAGGGACTCACTACTGTCATGCGTAAAACCTGTCCATGGCCCTCCCTGCCCAGGGAATGAAGTCTCCCTGGCCTGGCACCCCCGAGGCTCTTTCTGATCTGTTTACTTCCCCCTCTGCATGTTCATCTTCCATTGCTTCTTGCCAGGCACTCTCCTCTCTGGCACCCACACTTCTTTCCATACATACCTTCCCTTCCTCCTTCATTCAGCTGAGCGCCTCTGCATTCCCTGTGCTCCTGCCCCTCCCCCCCCTCGCCCATGCTCCTGGCCCCACAGCACCTGGTCCCTTCTCTTGCTTGTCACTTATCTAAGGTGAGCTTCCAGAGGCAGGACTGGGTCTTACACAGCTTTTGACTCAAGTACTCAGGATTGTGTCTGGGCCACTCAATACATTTCTATGCATAACAGGCACTCAATTTTTTGTTGAGCCAAACCAAACTGAGAGATAACATATAGAATTTTGTGTGGCATGGGCCTGGCATATGTAGATACCCAATATATGCTAGCTGTTCTTTGCTGCTGTGAACATTATCATAGAGAATTTCCATTTGTTTCTGGCTGTGCACCACCACCAGCTACCACTCTCATTTGTTACATAACAAAATATCACTGAATTGAACTCTGGGTCTTTTTAAAAAATTTATTTATTTTGAGAGAGAGAGAGGGAGAGAGGGAGGGAGGGAAGGGGGGGAGAGAGAGAGAGAGAGAGAGAGAAAGAGAGGACAAGCAGGAGAGGGGCAGAGAGAGGAGAGAAAGAGAATCCCAAGCAGGCTCTGCACTGTCAGCACGGAGCCTGATGTGGGGAGTTGAACTCACGAACTGTGAGATCATGACCTGAGTGGAAACCAAGAGTCAGACACTTAACCAACTGACCCACCCAGGCACCCTGGGCTCTGGATCTTAATAAAAGATTCTATCTCTATAATTCAACCTAGCCTGGGCTATGGGTGAAGTTCATCTCTGCACTGTTTATAAGGGAAGGGTTGCTAAACAAAATCACAGTGCAAAGGTGACCGTGGCACCCATTTCGGAAAGCAAAGGACTCCCAAGCACTTCAGCAGTGTGCAGTTCTCCAACACGGTCTTAAAAACTCACTAAAACCACTTTACTTTTGTCTGCCTTTCTGTGCTTGTGCAATGGCCCAGAGCTTGAGCTTGGAACCGGACCGCCTGGATTCAAACTCTAGCCAGCCTTAAGCAAGTTGGTGAGGTCTCTGTGTCTCCTTCTGTAAAATAGGGATAGTGACAGTACTGGCTTCCTAGCATGCTTAGAAGATTAAGTGAGTTAAGATGTGGAGTAGACTTGCTGGGCCCAGTAGTGTTCAATAAATGTTAGCTAGTTATTATCTGATAACTACAGGCTTATACTCAACTGTAATTATATAGATGCTGGGTAGATAGATCATGATTTTGTTTTTTGTTTCTATTAATTTACAAATTAGTTTTAACACCATTCAGAACTCTCCCTTGATCTTCAGGAATGCACTGAAGTGGAAAGGGTGGAGAGCTGTACTGCAAACAAGTGGCCTTATTTTGAATGATCGTGGGCTTATTTTACTAGGTTGCTTTTGACCCTGAACAAGTAAGATGAGATTTAAAAATGCTTGTGATATTTAGCCACTAAGAAGTCTTAGGCAATGTTGGAGATGGTCACTGATGGGGTGGTGGGGACAGAGGCCAGAATGCAGCAGGTTTTGAAGTGATTGGGAAGGAAGCCAATTGAGAAGAAGATGGACTTTTCTTTCAAGAAGAAGGTTGAGATGTCAGCTGCCTTTCTGAGCATTAATTTCCAATAAATCCCAAATCCAATAAATTTCAAATTCTAGTAAATCTCACATCCATATGTTATTATTAGTCTATTGATGGAAATTGTTTATCTCTTAGTTGCAGGTGTTTAAAAATGTTTTTAAATCTGTTTCTTAAAAAGTACTCTATAAATCAAGCTTCAAACTCAATTTGATTTCCAGAAAAATTAAAAATTTTCCTATGACAAAATTTACATGTACCCTCTGAGTTGAACAGTAACCGCACAATTCGTTTGCCATTTGGTCTTTGGTTCATTGGTTGATACTTGCCTTACCCAAGGGTTTGAGAACTGCAAGTGTCAATGGTGCATATCAAATGAGTACATAAATCCTGGTATGCCTTCCTCCACTCTCTCTCTTGCAGACCAGACCTTTTGTTTTCTGCACACTCCTATCTAAGCCCTTACCTTCGTTATCCCTTAATTATGACATTATACAAGTTTCTCTGCAGAATCAAATCCCTCTTGTCTTAAAGCATCCAAGTAGGCCCGCCAGCCAACTGACCAATCAACTACCCACCTCTTTTCTGTGTGTTCCACTCAGCTACCAGTCCACTCATCCTTCTCTTTCCAGCCAGGAGACTAGAAAGAGTATCCCACATTTGCTCACATTCTTACCTTCCATTTGTCCTTCAGCCCCACTGAAATGACTCTCTCCATGGCCACTCCTAAAGGGAATTAATATTTCCCCCATCCTTCTCTTTTTCTAGTGATTTGTAATATTTTACTCTGATATGTTTAGTCTCTGCTACTGTTGGGTATATTCCAGAGACCTCAGCAGTGCAGGGGTAGAAAAAAGATCAAGCACCTTGATTATAATCCAATGGCCTCATTTTACAGTTGAGGAAATGAATGTGTAGAGAAGTCAAGTGAATTGACCTGTATTACCATTGCTGCAGTGCCATATAACAAACCCCTCTAAACTCATTGGCAAACAATATCATTTATTTTTCTCACAGTCTGGGGTGTCTGGGTGGTTCTGTTCTAGGCTGTGGGTAGGGTTCAGATCTGCTTCATATGTGTTTGAATGGGGCCTCGAATGAAGAGGATACTTGGGGGAAAAGCTCTACACCTTACAGATCACAGGAATGCAAAAGATGCCAGAGGAAATAATGTCTCTTGAGGCCTCAGCCTGAAAATGGTTTAATGTTACTTCTGCCCATATTTCTTTGGATGAGGCAAGTGACATGCCCAAGTCTAACATTAATGAGGAGGAAGAAGACTTCACTCACCATGGAGGGAGGTACTTAAAGGTCGTCAAATAAAGGATGATGATGTAGAATTTTGAAACAAGGAGGGCATGAAAAACTGGAAGCAATGATTCAATCTACCATATGCTCCAAGATTTCACATCTGGGTCCTGATCTCTGGCAAAGCAGAAAGAGGCCATGAGTAACAAGAAAAAACAAAATAAGAAACAAAAATAAAAACAAACGAAGAGCAAACAAAACCTTAAAACTATTGGACACTTGGATTTTTATTGTAAGTGAAAACAATGATCTCTAAAAAAAAGGGGGGGGGCAATGGACATCAGTGAGGACTTTGCCAGCCGAGACACTGACATGGTGGGTTGTAGAGGGTCTTGGCTGTGGAGTGATGAACTAGCACCAAGAGTATTACCATTGGGTCACGAGCTCAGGGTCAGGGTTCAGGCTGCATCTGAACTGAGCCTGGGGATGTGACCAGGAATCTAGGTGAATAGACAATGGAGGTCAGGGGTGGACTGAAGACCAAGCTGCAGAATACACTGAAAAGAGCAAATATTGATTCAGGGGATGAGGTGGGGAAGGGAGCAGCTGAAACATTGAGAGCCAAACTCCAGTTTGGAAAAGCAAGATGGAAGCGAGGCACTGGCGAAGTCCAGAAGATCTGAAGAAGCCTAAATACGGAAAGCCTAGTGTGTCCATGCTGTCTTGAAATATATTATAACCAGGGGGAACACGCTTGCAGATTGGGAGCTGTGTTGTTTAGGATAAATGTATTGTTCTATGCTGGGCAGTGAATTTATGGATGCTGTTATGCCAAGAAATGGCTGCAGCTGAAAACATAAATAGTTCTAAAATTGTTTTAAATATTCTCATGGGTGCTAAGGCCTACTGTGTTATTAAAAAGTTATATATGTTTTAGGATTATCTCTTGCCCTTCCCAAAACTACCCCTTGGTGATGGCTGGTGGTTATAAGAAGAAAGGGCATATCCCAGTATTGCAAGGTCTGTTACACAGGGTGAATTTCACTTGGGTTTTCAAAGATAAAAAGAGGCTTATTTTAACTCATTCCCACACTCCTCCCTGTCATACACTTGTGTACAGTGTCCTCTACGAAGTTGCTGACAAATCTGAATAGCGGGTACTCTTGCAATCCATAACCAACCACAAACCTTCCTTTCCTTTTTCCCTATAAAATGGGTGTGCTTAGTAAAACAACTAAATATAGATGAGTTAATGTAATGATAAATATCAAGAGAGCCCCCACACCCGAGTAGGCAAAAAACAAAGCATGGCATTCAGAATAAGCTAGGGAAAAAAAAGTTTTTTAATTACTATTCATTAGGGTCAGGTTCTTTCTATATCATCTTTTCTGTCCCAGAATGGCCAGGAACACCCCTCCCCACCAGTATACACATACGGGTTACTCTCTTCAGGCTTTTTCCAGGTCTGCTGGCAGCTCTGATGGTCTTTGGACTGGGTTGAGTAGTGTCCCCCCAAAATTCATGTCTACTTGGGACCTTAGTATGTGGCTTTAGTTGGAAATGGGGTCTTTGCAGATGCACTGAAGTTCAGATGAAGTCACAGTTAGTTTAAGGGGGCCCTAATCCATGACTGATGTGCTTATAAGAAGAAAAAACTGGATGCAGACACAGGCAGAGCGAAGATGCTATGAAGACTCAGACACACAGGGAGGAAGCCACGTGACAATGGAAGTAGAGTTGGAGAGAGCGGCTGCAAGCCGAGAACTCTGAGGGTTGCCAGTAACTCCAGAAGCTAAGAAGAGCAAGGGAGGATCCTTTTCTAGATTCTCAGAGAACATGGCCCTGCTGACACCTTGATTTCAGACTCTGGCCTCCAGAACTGCAAGAGAAGACATTTCTATGGTTATAAACCCTCAGTTTGTGGTGCTTCTCTTTCCTTTTGTTCCTAGGAGACTCTTGTAGTCTCCTTTTTCTTATCAGCCTTGTTGGGCAAGAGCAGACCCATCAGAGGCCTGGCTGGGGCTCTGGCCCTTCCATCCTCAGACCAAGCCTGGGTTGCACCCCTGGGGCCAGCCTCTAAGTCTCAGTTTCCCCATCTTCACAGTAGACATAACAAGGATGTGGGTGGAGATGAAAGGGCACAATGTTTACAAAGCGTTTAGTATGAAGCCTGACGCATAGCAAGTGCTGAGGAAATGCTAGCTATCATTAGCATGTGCTTTTTGAAGGCTCCTCATCCCTTTTCACCCTCCTTAGTTGGAAAGTGCCCTGATCTTGCTCTTCAGTAAAAGCCAAGAAGAACCTATGTATCCTCTTGGTCCAGTACAGCGGCATCAGGCATAGTGCCTGGCACAGCGCAGGCACTAAGTCCATCTTTGTGGAGGGAAGAGTGGAATCACCAAATCTTGTTTCAATACCTCATCATAGGAGGGAACACCGTACAGATTTTACAGAGTTCAGTGAATAACCCAAGGTGAAACTTCGGAAGATGGATGTACTTTAGTTAAATTTATTCACACTGTGGCATGGGTGATGTGGAAGCCAGCTCCCCAGAGGGCGGAGGTCAGGCTGACTCTGTAGGTCTGCATATTTGAACCAGGGCTCAGGGGGTTAAGAGCTATGAGCAAAGGGCATGGAGATTCTCGGTAATCTTAGACTGGAGCTATTGCTTTCTGACTTTTTTTCATGCAGTTTCCAGTTGGACCCACACCTGATCATTGTGGCTAGGAGATATGCAAAGGCCAAAGAGTCAACTTGCTAAGAGTCAGGTCAGTGCAAAGATTTGGGGATTACAGTAACAAACAAGATGCAATGAGATTCTACATATTTTTGAAACACAATATCCTTTTGTTATTTAGATTGCCTAAGCATTTTAATCCATTTGTTAGGCTGGGAGACAGAATTGAGTTCCCCTGGCCTGTAGGCTGTTGGACAGGTCACAGTGCAATAGAAAGATGGAAATATTGGCTAGGTTTATGAAGACATAACCTCACATCCAACTCGCAAATATTTTTTGGATGTCTACTAGGCAAGATACAAAAGAACAGAATCATTCTGTGTGCTGATACCCAAAGCCCCTGTGTACCAACCTTAGCTACTCAAACATATCGAAACTCAGCTGGTCTCCACTCTGCACAGGCCAGTGTTCACTTTAAATTTACCTGTCCTTATTTCAAGTCTCGTGGTCCTGCTGACTCAGTGGCTGATTTGATCAACTGATTTTGATCCCAGGGCATGACAGAGTCCTGTGAGTGGTAGCTGCCTTTTAGCAGGGGTCTCAGAGTCCTTAATCCAGAGAAGCGAGCAGGGCAGGGCTTTCTGCATCTCTTATCTTGTAGACAGCGGGGGGGTTCCAGGCACTCTGCTGCTCTGCAAGTTTAAAATGAGAGACCATTGAGGCTGCCAGCTAAGCACACACTCCAGAACCAGAACCAGACAGCTCAGCAGCTTACTGGCTGTGTGACCCTGGGAAAGTTACTTAATCTCTCCGAGCCTCAGTTTTCCCATCTGAAGATCACCCGAGTAGCCCCTCTTGCACAGGGTGTGGAGAGGAATAAATGAGTTAACATACGTGAAACACGTAGAACAGCTCCTGGCCCGAGGGAAGCATTCCGTAATTGTCCGGTATCACTATGCAGGACACAGAGACAAGAGCAGCCCCCTCTGTCTTCTCTGGGCTCTAACTTAATTGTCTGTTAGGGTTCGCTCAAGGCAGACGTCTCCTTTTCCCAACAACATCTAAAGGGTTCTTTAAGGACTTCATAAAAACAAAAGGATTAACTACGGATGACTAAGTCCACATGATGGAAACAGAACCAGGTACAGTAAATAAAGAACTTAGACAGGATTATATTCCCACAAACAATATACTGAGCTCTCCTGCTCTTCATTTGCAGGCCTCCACATTAGGGAACTGGTGGCCAAGGGGAACGTCTCTATTCTGGGTGGGCTCCTGGAGGAGGTAGCCCTCTGGCAGAACCCTCAAGAATGATTAGGACTTTCCAGGTAGAGAAAGAGGGCAGACACAATAGGCAGAAAAGAGTGTGCTGGAACCATGTGAGGAAAGCCAGCACCTGGAACACAAGATTTAAGGAGATACTCACTCACAGGTCATGCAAGAGCCGGGTTGGCATTTGCACATCCCCAAAAGTGAGTGCCTCCTTAAATGTTGTACCCTAGATGCCTCATTTGCCTCACCTTGGTCCTAGCCCTGGGGAAGAGCATGGGTGAAAGCCTGGAAGGGTAAAACAAGCTGGCATAACTAGAAATGTCCAAGTCATGCAAGACGGCTGGAATCTAAAGGCGAGGGAAGGACCCATTTGGAATGACACTGAAGAGTCAGGCCTGGGTCAGATCATCCAAGGCCCTGTGTGCCAAATAAAGGAGTTTAGTATTCAGTGACAGGAAGCCAATAGAGAATTCTGAACTGGGCCACAACATGGTCAGATTTACACGTTAGCAAGATTCTTCTGGCACTGGTGTGGACTGCAGATTGTGGGATGAAGACGGAAACTGGAGGCTGGGAGGCCAGTTCAGGACACTAATGAAGAGTCCGAGCCCCAAGGGAGACAATAATGGCTGAAATAGGGTGGTGCCAGTTAGAAGAAAGGAGAACACATCTGAGATGTTTTGAAAGCAGAACCGACCGTATGTGAAGATTGCTAGCAGGAAGATTGATGGAAAGTGTCAAAGATGACACTGAGGTTTCTAACTGTGGAGTTAGTAGGTAAGATAAGAAGGACCTAGAAGGCAGTTAGTTATCAGGGTTTACCCAAGCCCAAGGGAAATCCCATCCCCCCCCCCCAATTTGTTTTCCATAAGATATGCTCTCTGGGAGCTGGGATGTGTCTTACTCGCCCCTGGTATCATAGCCACAGTCAGTAAGGATGGCTGAACTGAATTGGGTGGCTGCCAGACCCCATCCCCCATCCTGCTCATTGGCTAATGAGTGGCCTTGGGGGTGTCAATGTTCTTTTAAAGATGGCCCTGCAGCTGGAATCAGGCCAACACAGCAATGTGTTCAGCCTTCCATCCTGAGCCTGAAGGAGCCTGGCTGGGGCTCTGACCTGTCCTGCGTGATCTTGAGTCGGGGCTGCAGCCAGGGCTGGAGCTGGGCTGGCCTGGGGGTCTGGGAGGGAGGGGGAGGGGGAAGGGAGGCGAAGGGCAGTGAGGGCCTGGAGGGAGGCTGGGGAAGCTTGAGCTGTCCGGTGAAGAGAGCCTATTTGAGGTCAGAAAGTTGCCCAGAGAGCAGGCTGAAGGGCAGCGGGGTGCTGAGGCGAGCCCAGAAAGGCTGAAGCAGCTGACCTGGGAGGAGGGGAGGTGTTCACTGCAGACGCCAAGCCCGGGCAAGTGGAAGTGCTGAGGCCACGGTCAGTGGTCAGCGTCTGAAGGCAGACGCTGGGACTCACTTCCTCCGGCTCCGGCTCAGCCACACACACTGACCCTGTGGTTAACAAAAGCCCCCAGATCCTTTCCTACCAAGCAGGTCAGGCCTCTCTCTTCCTGCTCTGTATGCATTTCGCTGCATTCTCATAAAAATAGAGTAAAGAAGCCAATCTCAGCCCTTTGAAATATTAATTAAAGACACCACAGTTTCCTTATTTAACTGAGGGTTGCTACCTCATTTGGGATTATTAGCAAAGCAAGACAGCCTTTGTTGTGCTTGACAAAGTGATTAATTCAGACTCTAGGTGAATTTTGGCTTTCTCAACATCTTTTGATGTGCTAAGATTCCCTAGTGAGGACAAACATCATCAATTACTTAAACAAGCCATTACCTTGAGAGCACAATTATCAGTGAGGCCCGGTCTACTAATTGGCAGATGGAGAGAGAGACAGGAACCCTCGGCCCGGCCTGGACCCTTACCTGTCTAAGAGGAGCAAGTCTTTTAAACGGTCTCATTGTGATGCTCCCGCTGAGCTGGGGCAACCGTTCTTTTTCCACCACTTCCAAAATAGGTCGTGGGTGAGCCTGTAGATCTAGAAGCTGCCTGTGTTCTCTCTGCTGAGAACCTCCTTCTTCCGGGCAGGGCTGCGGAACCAGCGGTGGGGGAGCTGAGAAGGGGTGAGTTCACAGAAGCCAAATTCTTTCTTGATAGGAGTTTGTAAGAAATTTGGGGGCTTGCTTTTTTTCCTCTCTAGACTCATTTTCTCCAGCTTCTGGGGGGAAGTAGAGTGAGGCAGGGGCTTTTGTAGGATGCCATGTCTGGGCCTCCGGTCCCCAGACACATGAAGAATTCAAGGCCCAACTACCGGAGGCACTTCATTTTCAAATAGATAAACATATAAAATTATATGTAAATAGATCTGTATTTGAAATTTATAAAATTAAATATATCATAATAAATTCAAATATATTTTATTTAAAAATATTAATTACGAATATATTTTTGATCTATTTAAATTCAGGTTAATGTATAGTGTGAAAATGGCTTCAGTAGAACTTAGTGACCCATTGCTTACATGTAACACCCAGTGCTGGTCCCCTAAGTGCCCTCCTTAATGCCCATCCCCCAGAGAGCCCATACCCCCGCCCAATTTCCCTCCAGCAACCCTCAGTTTGTTCTCTGCATTTAAGAGTCTCTTATGGTTTGCCTCCTTGTTTTTTTCTTATTTTTCCTTCCCTTCCCATATGTTCTTCTGCTGTGTTTCTTAAATGTATTAAGCCATTAGTCTTTTTGTTCCTTCTCCATGCTAGAAGAGTCTTCAGGGGAAGATTTTATGCTGCATCTATATTTGTCACTGTATTTTCTGGTGTGTCTGTGGTGGGGGGCTCAGTCTAGTTAAATTCAGCCAAATAACCAACACTTAAAAAAACTCAGAAGTGTTTCATAAATATCACTTAACTGATTTTATGATATAATTCAATTGCTTTGCTCTATTTTTTAAAATAGCAAGCTAGGTTGCGTGTGTTTCCACCTTTTGAAACTTCTCTGTGCTAGCTCATCATTTTCTTGAGTTCTCACTGATGCAGAAGCACAAGGCACGCTCTCAGAATCCGCCTGTGGCCAACTGTGAAGTGGGGGAGACTTGGGGAACAGATGCAGAGGCGCCATCACTGAGCCCCTCTCCCTTCTGAACCAACTCCGATTCCATGTCCTTTGCTGCCTCAGTCCCAGAGATGCCAATTAGTCCCCACTAGTTGGCTTTCGGGGGTGGGATGGGCATTGGACATCCTGAGAGAGCAGGGCCCACTCAGTGTACCCCCTTGCTCCCTCTTCCCGGCCTCCTGGTTTACCAGCCCTTCCAAAGCAGCAGTCTCTTTCAGTGCCTTCACTTGCTACGGTGACACAGCTCTTGTTATTCAATGCTAGCAGTGACCCCTCTGTCCTCAGTTTAATGGTTTTCAGGAGACCGGTCCCCTTTGGTGGGTCCTGTTGCTTAAAAACTAGCCTTAAGGAGGAATAACAACCATAAGGACTGCTTGCCATTTTTTTCAGCTTTGACAAATTCCTTCCAGTAGTTGGACAGAAGAAGTGCTCTTAAATCATCAAACTACAAAGCATACATTTCAACTGGCACGGGATGCTTCTTCGCTGCAAAGATCATACTGCAAATGCTTAATTAACTGCTTGTCATTAGCCGTTGAAAGTTTGTCTGGTCCACTAGGCTGTGAGTGACACGTCCCTGCAGCGGCCCTAGCGCCCAACCCTGCGTCTGGAGTGAGACATGCAGTGAATCTGTCTCGACCCAGTGATGCTCTTCATTTGTAACCTGTTGGTTAACATTAGCCCTAACAGTGACAAAGCACTTGACTGCTAGGACCTCACCTCTTCGGGAGCGTACACCACTCTCACGGTTTAGAATAAACCCAATGGCAAAAGCAGACTGGCTCTCTTCAGTACTGAGAAAGGGAAATACGGGACAATAAGATTCGTTTGCTCTAATTCTCCACGTGCACTCTGAGAAAGGTCCTTCATTGTTCTCTTGCCCTGGTGTTAGCTGTTGACTAAGCCAGGGCAAACTGGACAGAGCACACAAAAAACCGGGGCCTGCTCCGACCATCCTCAAGAGCAGTGGCCTATGGACCATGCATGCATGTGAACTTTCAGGGGGTTCACAGACTTAAAAATCTTTCCACTGTAAGGTGTTTCTTTTTACCATTACTCCGTATCTATGGTCATGACATAACGATTCCTTTCCTTTTTTTTTCTTTTTCTTTTTTAATTTTTTATTTATTTTTGACAGAGAGACAGAGCATGAGAGGGGGAGGGGCAGAGAGAGAAGGAGACCCAGAACCGGAAGCAGGCTCCAGGCTCTGAGCTGTTAGCACAGAGCCTGACGTGGGGCTCGAACCCACAAACGTGAGGTCTGACCTGAGCCGGAGTTGGAGGCTTAACCGACTGAGCTACCCAGGCGCCCCTTAACGTTTCCTTTTAAAATAAATGCACTTAAGTTTATTTAAAGGAAATTGGTAAGCAAGTAAGAGCATAGGACATTTGCAGGCATGGCAGAAATTGTAAAGATGGTATACAAATGACTGAGTTTAGAAGATTAGCATCTTGATAGTGACTGAGAGTTATTTCCTCAACTGACTCTCCTGCTCTGAAGTTGGGATAAAAATGGAAAAGTTAGCTCTGTGCTATCATAGCCATCAACTGGGAGGCATCTTCTTTGTTTAAAAAAAATTGTAGTATTTTCTTTACAATACTTATCTGCTGGCTGTTTAGTCGGTAGGGTCAGTAAAGCCTAGTTCAGTGTTTGGTGCCTGAGACAGAGGCTTATTGTCATGTGAGCCCTGGGCTTGCCTCCCCGCCCCCCCCCCCCCCCCCCCCCCCCCCCCCCCCCCTCCGCAAGCAGCTGTACCATCCAGTTCTCTCAAAACAGGAAGCCTTGATGATTGTATAGTCCCCACCCAAACACTTCCCCTTTTCAGGCACACTCTAAAATAAAGTCAGGATGTACACATAAATATGTTATATTTATAGAAATATAAGTTGGTGTGGTAGCTGAATAATGACTCCCAAAGATTTTCATGTCCTAATCACTGGAATTTGTGAACACTACTTTATATGGCAAAGGGACTTTGAGGATGTGATTAAGGATCCTGAGATAGGGAGGGTGTTCTGAATTACGTGGGTTGGCCCTAAATGTAATCACAAGGGCCCTTATGAGAGGAATGCAGGAGTCAGAATCAGATGTTAAGGTGGTAACTGAGAGTAGAGATTGGAGCGATATGGTCATAACCCAAGGAAACAAGGACACAATACTTCCCTGGAGCCTCCAGAAAGAACCAGGCCTGTTGACATCTTTAGACTAGTGAGATTGATTTTAGACTGCTGACCTCCAGAACTGTAAGATAATACATTATTTTGTTTTAAACCATTAAGTTTGTGGTTATTTGTTATAGTGACAATAGGAAATTAATATAGTTGGAAAAGCTTACTTTAAAAAAATTCCTTCACCTGAGGTGCCTGGATGGCTCAGTTGGTTAAGTGTCTGACTCTTGATCTCACCTTAGGTCTTGATCTTGAGTTCAAGCTCTGTGTTGGGCTCCATGCTAGGTGTAAACCAACTTTAAAAAAAATCTCTTCACTTTTTGATAGTATTCATGATATTGATCTTTTTCATAAGGTATCACTATACATTTAAAATAATTCCAATTACAGAGGATTCAACTAAAAACTTTCAAGATCTATTTATGTTTTTGTATACATATCCATGTGATTGAAGTATCAAAATGGTATCATGAAGTATCACCAAGAAGTACAATGAAAAGTCTTTCTCTTGTTATGATCCCTAGATAGCATTTTCCACTAAACAGAACCACAGGCTCCTTGGGAAAGCAGCTAATCTAGTCTGGGGCAAGAAATGTACAAGATGAACCTAAAGCATCTTGTCATTTCAGAAAGCAAGAAAGACATTCTATCAAAAGTACTCAGGAGCAAACTTATATGTCGTCCCACTAGCCAAAGATGGGACAATTTGATGACTAAAACAATCATTGCAGTGGATCAAAACATATCAAATGTACTTAAATCCATGAATTTATAATGATACAAAAATATCATGAGTCATTACTGTAAGATGTTATACAATCAGCTCATTATTTTGAAAACTAACAATAAAAGGGAGGAATCAACACTGATCCTACTTTTTTATATGAACTGTTCCTGAGGCTACCACAGCACATGAGGGTAAATTCAGAATTATTCCAGCTAATAGTGCAGAAGGAATATCACCCTTTTGCAGCTCCTAATGAATTAATGGATCTAAGTGACAACTGTCACAGGTTCTAAGATCATAATAAAAGAGAAAAATAGACATCATCAATCTCCTATAGAGCAATCTTGCAGAAAAAGCCTCTGGATCAGGCTATGAACACTGCAGTCACTGGAGGATCTTTTTAAAATTCCAAAGCCCAGGTCACACCCTACATAATTAAGTCACCACGGGCGGGTGGGGAGTGGGACGCAAACATGAGAATATCCTGAAGCTCCGAAGGGTGCAGACAAATTCTGGAACCAATAGTTTAGATCTCATACCAGACTGGAACTGAAGAACATGTTAAACTACACCATGGACTATGCAACTATGGAAATTCAGACTGTGGGAAACTCTACACAACACAACCTGTTTTTGTTTTTTGTTAAAAAAAAATGCAAGAGGCGAAAAGGTAGGTTAGGGGGTGGGGTTGAGGGGAATATAGAGACTTAGAGATACTTAAGAGGCACCTCACCCAATTATAACACATAGAATTTATTTAGATCCTCATTCAACAAATGTACTGTATTATGAGACACTTGGGGAAATTTAAACACCTATAAATTTTGTATCTTCATGACTTTCAAATTTTCTTACATAGCATATTATTAAATGGATGTATCATGATTTATTTAAACAGCCCCAAACTGACAGACATCTAGGTTGTTTCCAGTCTTTTGATGTTATAAAAATGCTGAAATGAATACCCCTGTATATGCTCAAGGATGTGGGTAGAACAAATTCCTAGAAGTTAATTTGAGGGGGCAAAGGGTAAATGCATTTGCTAGATGCTAGCAAATACCCCTGCTATGAGGCTTGCAGCAGGGCAGAAGCAATGGAGATGGAGAGAAGGGGGCAGATAGGGAGAAGGAGCTAATGTGAAGATGGAACTCAAAGGATTTGCTGATAGACTGTAAAGCATGAAAAATGAAAGAGAAGGATAAAATAGGTCTAATATCAGTCAACTTCAGCCAAGTTTCACATGGACAGCAACTGCCTCCGATCTCAGTGATTTACATCAACAAATATTTATTTCTTGCTCACACTACATGTCCAGCATGGATCACTTTCAGCTCTGCTCCTCATCCTCTTTATTACAGGACCCAGGCTTCAGGAAAGCTCTCACCTGGGAGACTAGGGATCTCATGGCAGAGGGAAAAATAAATGGCTCACCATGTGCTGGTCTCTTGACTTTTGCTTGGATGTGGTACACATTGTATCTGTTCATGCTCAGTTGGAAAAAAAAAAAAGCCACATAACCAAGCCTAGTGTAAATGGGGTGGAGATGTGTAATCCTCCAACGAAAAGGGTTAGTCATATATTAAAAAATCACACACTTGACCATGTCTCAAATGTTTCTGGGTTGGTCGATGGGTGGATTGTGGTTGCAATTGTGACATAGAGATAACTGGGCAGGATGTGATTTAGGGGAAAACTGAACTCAGATTGAGACATGTTAAGTTTAAAATGGCTAATAGACATTAAAAGGGTGCAGCCAATTCGGCAGTTATACAGAGATGAGTTCAGTGGAGAGGATGGAGAATGGAACTAGAGATAGAAATGTGAAAGTTAATTTTTAATTGTTTATTTATTTTTGAGAGAGAAGAGACAGAGTACAAGCAGGGGAGGGGCAGAGAGAGGGAGGGAGACACAGAATCTGAAGCAGACTCCAGGCTCTGAGCTGTCAACACAGAGCCCAACATGGGGCTCGAACTCACTAACCACGAGATCATGACCTGAGCCGAAGTTGGATGCTTAACCAACTGAGTCACTGAGGCGCTCCAGAAGTGTGGAAGTCGTTGATGTATAGATGGTATGTGAAGTGATGAGACTATTAGAAGGCAAGGAGGTACCAAGGACACCGAGGAGCAGCCTCTGAGGTATGAGGAGTGCCGACAGGGAGCAGGAGGAGGAGAGTGTTACAGGAAGAAGAGTGGTGATCTGTGTCAGATGCTACTGAGAGGTCAGGTACAAAGACTGGCAAGAAATCATTGGGTTGACAAGATCAGAATCATGGATGACTTTGACAAGGGCAATCCCAGTATGGTGGCGGGTACATAAAAAATAGCTGGAACAGGAGAAGAGGAGACTAGGGGTGTAGAGGGGAGAGAACAAGTCTAAACACTGCTTGCAAAGGATGTGACTCACAAGAAAGCAAGAAAAATAAGGTAATGACTAGGATCAAAGAGGACTGCCTTCTTCCTTTAAGATGGAAGACCCTGAAAACTGTTTGTATGCAGACAGGAATGATCCAGGAGAACGGGCGAAAGCAACACAACTGAAGGAATAAATAGTTGAGAATTCTGAGTAAGAGGCAGGTAAGAAACACAAGTGAGGCTTTTAGATAGACAAAATATCTCTCATCGTGATCGTCAGTTAATTAGTATCTGTCATTACTCTACCTTTGGTTTCTAATAAACCTGCCTTTGTCCTCAGCATATTCTCCTGTGTTCTCATGTGGTGGCTGGTCCACAACATCCTAGCCCAGAGGATGGAAAGGAACAGGTTATTGGAGTCAGAGGATACCAGCACTTGTTGGAAATGTGGCAGACCCGGTTTCCATTCTGACTCAATCACTTAGCAGCACTGTCACCTTAAGTGCATTCCTTAACCTCCTTAGGACTTAATTTCCTAATCAGTAATATGAAAATAATATTGATTTCTACCTTTATAGGATTACTGGAAGGCTCATGTAAATCAATGTATAAAAAGTTCTTAGCACAGTGCTTGGTGCACAGGAAACATAAAAATTATTATAAATTATAATAATAGTAATGACTCTATAACTCTTTCGTATGTCTGTATAAATGCATTTTTCTTGTGTTGTGACAAAGCGGTTGTCAGGCTAATAACTGCAATGAGTAGGCTTTTGTGGTTTTTATATTATTAGGGAAAGTATCAGTCAGATGCTTATGTATTTATTCAGTACTCATTTATTTTCTTTTCCCCTAGAGGAGTGAAGATTTAAAGCAGTTCCCTTTTCTGGGTCTTTTGGAACAAATTATAAGGAATTTTACTTACTAAATCTTATGGATAAGGCTGGGCAGAATTGAAAAACAATAGTAAGCTCTTATAATTCTAAAATCTCTCTCTCTGAGTTTTGCTTGTGTGCATCTTACAGCATATTTTATATTCAGAAGTTTTCTATTAGAATGTAACTATCAGACAGTGATAGCACTACATTTCAAACTGTGTGGGATGCAGGTAAGGAAGCATTTAGAGGAGGGTTTACAGCCTTAAAGGAACTGATTTTTTAAAAATCCTGAAAATAGGTGAACTAAAACTATTAACTTAAGCAACTAAAGCAGATAAACAAAACCCAAAGAAACAAAGAACAAAGAGTAAACACAAAGAAAGTGGAAGAAAGACCATAATAAAAAATGTAGACAAAGAATGAAATAGAAAACAAACAAAAAAAACTATAAACAATCAACAAAAGCAAAACTTGGTGCTTTGAAAAGATTAATAAAATAGATAAGCCTATAGCAAGACAAATTAAGAAAAACTTCTCTAAGCAAACTAGGAATACAAGAAATGGCCTTAACCCAATAAAGGATATCTGTAAAAAATCTGCAGCAAAGTCTCACACTTGAGCTTAAAACATTAGACACATTTCCGTAATCAGGAATATGAAAAGGATGCTTTCTTTTATTGCTTCTTTTAAACACTGTACTAGAGGTCCCAGACAGTGTAATAAGGAAAGAAAATGAAAAGTGAAATAAGATGACTAGAAAGAAATCAAACTGATATTATTTGCATAAAAATAATTGTCAGCATAAGAAATCAGATACCTCACATCCAAATCAGCAGAATTAACAAAGATTTTAGAAGGATCACTGATTAAAAGATTAGCATAAAAAACAAATGGTGTTCCTACACACGAGCAATATCAATAACCAACACAAGTAAATGGCAAAAAGATACTCTTGTGCATAAAATTACAAAACTTTACTGAGGGACAAAGAGAACAGAACCAATGGAGAGATATAACACATTCATAGGTGAGAATACTCAATGTTGTAATAATGGTACTCTAATTTACAAATTTAATGCAATTCCAATAAAAAAATTTCAGCAGACTATTTCATCAAACTAGACTAGTTAGTTCTAAAACTAATATGAAATGTAAGATATTAAAAAGTATTACAGAACTATAATAGTTAAAATATGAGGCATTGCCATAATCCAGACAAATGGATCAAAATAGACCCAGGCACCTAGTACTGGGGTGTATGATAGAGGTGGCACTACAAGTCAGTGGGGGAAAGGTGGGTGGGACAGCAAGCACACTGTCTCTTTGTCAAACCTTTATAGGGATATGCTTGGCATTAGGGCAGGATTACTTTACTAGGGTCCTAGTGCCATATCTGATCTAATGAGCCACCTCTCATTATAGAACCTGATTCAACACATTACCCTCTGATGATTGATTTCACTTCTCAGGTACTGGGAGAGGAGGGGCTCTGAGGAGGGACATCAGATTCTTGTTCCTGGAAAAGGATACCTCCTCTGACAGATTAGTAATGAACATTCTGGTTTGCAGGTTGTATCTTAGTAGATAATCTAACCAGTACTAATTGAGACATGAGTGAACGTACACTAGATGGTTTCCAGCCCTGAGGGCAAGCTGCAAGCATGATCTTGAGAGAATGGGTACCTGGAGAGGGGACCAAACATGAGGATGAGGATGCTGAACAAAGGTGAGGTGCTAACAGGGGACTTGGGGTGACCTCATCTAGAAACTCAGTATTTCCGAGCAGTGCCTGCCTGGAGGCACACCTGATGCAATTTCTACACTTACAGTTTCTGGAGCATTAATGGGGCAAGGAAGGAGAAGGAAATAGAATTTAAAATCAACTAACAAGGCTGTAGGGAATTATTTTCTTTAAAAAAAAAACTATTCAGAATTCATCTGCTTATCTTCCTCTCCATGACCAAATGTGTGCCTGGAGTCAGCCTGCAGTCACCCATCAATGACTGCTCATTTTGCAATTAATTATTTAACCAGTTGGTGTGGCACAGTGATGCCTGCCACCTAGATCAGCTATGGTAGGAAATGAAGTGGGAGAAGGAAAGAATAACTTCAGAGTTGGGGAATATTTCTGAAATTAGAGAAAAAGAGATGGCAAAATGTTCTCTCTCTCTCTCTCTCTCTCTGATAATGCAAGAAATGCCGACATTAAGATACATTGATGTGTCTAAAAAGGGGGAGCAGATGTTATGAGAGTGCTTGGTGAAATGGGTACACTGACCATGAGGCTCACTGGGACAGACTTCCTGGAAAGCATTCTGCACCAAATATTTGAATCTGGGCACTTATGGATTTCAGGTCTAGAAAATCTTGATGCAAAAAGCGTTGGAAAAGCTTGATACACAGAGGAATTCATTATAGTAACATATCTTAAATTAGCTAAAAAAATCAATAACACCCTAAATATTTAACAATAAGAATAGTTTAGTAAATTATGATCTGTCCATAAGAGGAACATTATGCAGCCATAAAAATAATACTCAGGGGCATCTGAATGGCTCAGTTGGTTAGGCATCTGACTCTTGATTGTGGCTCAGGTCATGATCTCAGGGTTATGAGGTTAAGCCCCACATGGGGCTCCGTGCTGAGCAGGGAGCCTGCCTAAGATTCTCCCTCTCTCCATCTGCTCCTCTCCTATGCTCATGCTCTCTCAATGTCTCCCTTTAAAATAAATTAATAAAATTTTCAAAAAATAATACTCATAAAGGATTAATAATACAGAGATTTTCCTCCTTATGTCATTTAAAAAGTAGAAATATAGAGAAATAGAAATAGGAAAATATTATAGAGAATGTAACCTCAAAAACAGAAAAAAATCCCCAGAGAAAAAACTAGGAAAAATTACAGTAAACTGAAAGTAGGCTTTGTCTAATAGTGGTGGTGGTATTTTTGTCCAAATTTCTGTCAAAGCTAGCAAACACTGTGCTTTGTGTCTTAAAACCCTTTGCGAAGGCAACAATTTAAGGCCTTGTTTCTAATAATGTTTCCAATGTGGCCACAATTTTTAATGGAATTGCTTGCAAGTCCTTTGATGGCCATACGTGCCACAAGTGTAGAGTTGTCATGACAAACGGCTTTCCTTCTCCAAAGAACAGGACAGGTGGGGTTACCTGGCTTCACTGGAGAATCACGATTTTTATCCCAGGAGATATGTTATTTGCCAAAGGAATATTTCAGCGTTTCAAAAACACATCAGCAGACCTGAATCTCACCAAGTAGAAATTCTTCAATGGTGATGGTGAGAACATAACGGACGAACCAAGGAGCTAGCTGTTCCCAGAAGCACACAAGAGAGAAACCACATCCTCTATGGCTGCTTAAGATATGCAGTGAGGGAAATCCTGGAGGGCAGGCCATCACCTGACTGTCTTCTCTGGCTCCAAACCTCAATCAGGTTGACCAGCTCTTTCACACATGATTCATCAAAATATTCCCATAATTTATTGCAAGTGACTTCTTTGGCTAACCATAAGGCTGACTACTTTTGTGGAATCCATCAAGAAAGGGCTTTGTCTTGGGGAAAACGAAATACTAGGGAACTTCTATACTTTAAAAATGGAATCTTATTGTGAAAATGATTCATATGATTCAATTTATTTTGAGAATGGGCAGCAGTAAGGCACACCACTGGTAGTACAGGAATTTGTGTGCTGTAGAAGAAATGACGATTTTAGTTGAGAAATGAAACCAAAGGATGGTCTCTGAGGCTACTCTATACTTTTTGATGTTGTTTTCCAACATCATTAATCCTTACAGTATCCTTAATGTAAACAATGATAGATGTCCATAGTCATAATAAGGAATATTTGTATTAATTCCCATCAAAGAGAAGAATACCACAATATGGCGGCTGCACGACAGTTGCATACTACTTGCTTTTCACAGCAGCATCCCAGGCCACCTGCACTTTTTTGATGGCACAGAACCTAAGGGCACAATTTGACATAAAAAGGAAATTTCCTTCATGGTGACAATTTTTAGAGTAGCAGGAGGAGATTTTTTTTTAAGATCTTTTTTCCTTGATTCTCTAAAACTCATTCATGGGTATTCTTGGTGTATCAGTTTCCTAGGGCTGCCGTAACAAAGTACCACAAACTGAGCTTAAGACACCAGCAATTCATTGTCTCACAGTTCTGGAAGCCAGAAGCCTGAAACTATGGTTTTTAGAGGGCTATGCTTCCTCTGAAACCTGTAAAGGAGAATCCTTCCTGGCCTCTTCCTAGCTTCTGGTGGTTTACTGACTATCTTTGGTGTTTCCTGGCTTGTAGCTATGTTAACTCCAATCTCTGCCTTTATTGGAATTCTCCCCATGTCTCCATGTCTTCATGTGGCCGTCCTTTTATGAGGACATAAGGATTAGGGTTCCACTCTACTTGAGTACAATCTCATCTTAACTAATCATGTCAGCGACCGCTCTATCTCTAAATAAGATCATTTTATGAGGTACCAGTGGTTAGGACTTCAACTGATCTTTTTTTTGGGGGGTGACACCATTCAACCCATAACACATGGGGTCCATAACACATGGGAACAATCTCTAGATTGTCCAGAGAGCCTGTTGAGACAGAAAGAAAGCAGCATGAAGACCTTGGGACCAACAAAGATGAAACAAGGGTACAGAAAAGGAAGTGGGAGCAAGACAAATGGAACCCACATTGCAATTTTGCCCAGAAGTCTGGTGCCAGTGAGCCTTCCCTGCTGATTCTGGTACAAGGACCCTGGTTACTGATGGCAACTATGGGCCAATTCCCAGCTGAAGAGGCCCAAGTTCTATACTTGGAATACATGTTGCAAAGTGAAGTTTATGGTTATGTCCAGAACATTCTCTGCTGATGCCATATGTTTGAAAATGTCTGAATTTTGTGCAGAGACACATAAGCAGTATTCTTGCAAGTGGAGTTACATAATTAGGGCATGGACTTGCATAATAATTAGCACATGTAATTAGGCACAGACTTCTTGTCCTTTAATTAGACAATCAAGACATCTAATTACAAAATTAAGATGTAATTACGTGGCCCAAGATCTACATATCTCTTTCTATCCTTTTGAGATCACATTTAGAAAATAATTCACAAAAACTGATAGGGAAATGAAGATAGAAACCAGATTCAAGGATGCTGAGGGAAGTGTTAAGTGGACTGGTAAGTCTTCTTTGGTTTTTCCTCTTAGGTGTGAGGGGAGTTTTTTTTAAATATCCTAGTCTACTTGAATGAGTAACTTTTGCATTCTATGCTGTCGACCTCTGGAACACAAGCTAATGAAGAGGAATGTTGGCCTGACTACTCCGTGTAATTCACACGTGGCTCCTTAAGTGCGGCTTGCAATCGCACTTGAACATGGACTTACATGTGATGTCCTGGGAATTCATTCAAACCCAGTAATGCAGCCAGATGGTGGAAACCTCCTTCCCATTCTGGGTTCTCCCTAGTGACTACTTTAAAAGTAGACCCATTGCTCAGAGTAACACAAACCAGCACTTAACGACAGGCTGTCCTTTCCCTGAATTTTTTAGTTATGTGATGAAAAATTCATATTTTAGGTGCTCCTTGTTGGACTACAGGTGGGAAAGGGGAAGGTCAAAGAGTATTGCGAACATTCCTTCTTTCTAATGATAAGTGAATGCTTTTTAGAGTAGCATTTTGTTCATCTAAGTTCTAGTGCTCCCAGGAAGCTTGGGTGTAATGATAGGCTCTAAATTTTTCCTTGCTCCTGAATTGAGATTTGGCTGATCTCCGCATGACGCTAAACACCCAGTCTGACTCATTAATTTTTCTGAACTAACTGAACTTTTGACCTAATTGGCAGGCTGATTAGGGATTTTAGCCATATGTCCAGGTTTTTCTAAGCCAGTCCTGACTTTAACTGTGTTATCCCTCTGTTCCCATAAACTGGTGAAATATCCTAGTAATTCCAATGTTTTGACAGCTACACTGCACTTCTCAGACTGCTGCTTTCTCCTGGAAAGTGGCATAGAAATCTGTCGGGCCACGTTTCCTGATTTTTGGTTAAGAAAATATGCTTCCCATATGGTTTCAGGCCGTGAAAACAAAGACATAAAGAGGTTATAAGCAGTTGGTGATGAGGTCTAGTCTCCATGGTGCATTCTCTCCCTCTATTTTTCTCCATTAGCCCATGGAATGTGACAAGGGACAAATTATGTGCAGGGGTCGGTTTGGCCAGGAAAACACAAATTTGCACAGGGAACTTATTACTTAATTTATTTTTTTTTTGCTTTGCCTTCTGATAATTGTTCATGGTAGACGTAGAGACCAAGAAACTGAACTGGGGAGAGGTACATTTTTTAAAACAACGTATTGATGGAAACTTCAAGGGGGATGAAGCATTTAGACTACAGCATCTCCTTGTCTTCTGCCTGTGAGGTTTCAGGATTCCTCAATCTCCAGCCCGCCACTCAATCAGGAGGGATTTCCTAGGCTCTATTCCCCTCACTCCACTCTATGCCTCCACCTCTTTGGTCCTTAGACATGGTCGACCAGAAACCTCTCCTTCCACTCTTGCCTCAGGAGAGCTCAGTAATTCTGTTTCCTAACAGGGCCAATGTATGAATGCAAACTTCAGGTCCTTGGTTTCTAAAATTTGCTTTTCTCCTCAGGTACTCCACGTCAGCATTTTCAAGATTGGAGAAGCTGGGCATCAGACATCCCAAGCCTTCCCCTTTTATTGGAAACTTGACATTTTTCCGCCAGGTAAGGGAAGTCTTCCACTGTCTTCTAGCATAAGAGAGGCTGAGCCCAGGGCAACTTTACCCATGATGCACTGCTCCCATCGAGGTCGCCTACCCTGGGGTAGTCTATATGCGCAGGCACTGTGAGATGAGCCTACCCCTCCTTGAATGAATTTTCACATGATGACGACAATCCATTGATTATTACTCATCAACATGTAGTGAGTCCTGGCATCCGTCCATTCATCCATTCACTCCACAGCCCATTGACTGAGCGTCTAAATGTGACAAGGCCTGGGATATGGATGAAGTAGAAGTTACTTCTGCCCTCAAGTAAACACGTAAAATCATGGTGTTAAACACCAGATAGGCTGCACCCTAGGGCTTGACTGGGCAAGAGAGATGGTAGCTGTGATGTCCTTCAGAGGAGAGGAAGATCTGTCAGGGTTGGAATCACTCTGGAAGGCTTCCTAGAGAAGGAGATCCTGCAGGAGCAATACTCACAAAGACAAGAACACAGGCCAGGTGGGGAGCAATGATGTGTGTGATTGCACTTACATGAAAAACAGGGCACAGCTTGATGAGCAGCCTGGACTTACTAAAAGCTAAAGGTGAGGGAGCACTAGGGGAAGCAGCAGTGTGAGAGAGTGACGAGATGGACTGCTGGCTGGTGTGCTACCATTTTAGCGCAGGAGAAGGACCCTGAAGTAAAGGGTGACTCTGCAGAGGGGAAGATTTAGGGGAAGTCTAGGTGAAGCGGTGACGTCTTGGCCCAGGTGGTCCGCATGAAAAAAGGACATTGGGGGCAAAGTTATTGATTCCTGGGATGAACTGGGAGTAGAGAATTCAAGGTAAATGAGCTGAAGTGCCTCTAAGTGTTGAGCCAGGTTAACAGGGAGAATGGCCAAGAGTTGACAGAAGTAGAGGGTCAGGAAGGCAGCTGGTTCAGGGAGATACCTTTGGCCAGAATGACATGCAAGTGGATATGTCCAGTAGGCATTTGTAGATATAGCCCCAGGACTCTATCTTCTAAGGGTATTCAGTTTTCCCTCATTGGGTTTTCTCAGAAGCCACATGGTTTAATCTTGCAAACTCATGGCCATGCTTCCACCAGGCCCAACATCAGGAGCCGACAGATCCTGCGTGTGAAGAGCCACTAAGCCAAACAGTGACAGGAAGGGCTAAGTGTGGGCTAATCGTGATCATATCTGTGTGACATCTCTCTAGCATTTCCCCACTCCTAACCTCAGAAAGGCTGGCCCTCGGCATGAGACAGATAACGATAGCTATTTCTGACCTTTTCCCTCCTCCTTTCTTTTCTCTTCCTTTTTGTCTCTTTCTCTGTTCAATGCTCTCTTTTCACTCTTTATTGTTGTTGTTCTGCCCTTCCTTGGGTTTTAAACACCTTCTCCTCATCTTTGTCTTGGGGGGATGGCATGTTCACAATGTGAAGCCCACAAATAGCAATCACATCAAGGCTTCCTGTGAGTTCTTGAAGTAAGTGTGAAGAAATTTCTGAGTGTCAAAATAGAACAACACACTGGATAGGAAATTAAATACATTTCACATATTTCAGGGGAGGGGTGGGGGGGAATGATCAGTTGCATTCAGTTGAGTAATTTAGTATTAACATTTTGAGGAAAAAAAAACTGTATAACTGTCCATGTGAAGAGAACACTGTGCTCCTGCCTCTGGTTAATTTCCACATATGCTCCTTTTCAGCTCATCATCGTTGTATGTACAAACCTTGCCAAGTTCTTTCCAGAACATAGTAATTTCAGTGACTATTTTTATATTCATAGAAGCTTTCTTTGATATATGGCAAGCTTAGACTGTGAAAGTCGATGTAATAAGAATGAGATGTGCTTCCATTAAGGACATCAACCTCTTCCACCACCACCCCTCCCCCACCACTCAAATGTCTCCCCGTGTACTCATTCCCACAACAGAGGGACCTGTGAGCAATCTCCACCCCTTCACCTCTACGACTCCTCCGTGTATAGCTGCACACACGCTCCCTCCCTACTATACTACTTCATCCCTACAGCACAATGCATCTGGCACCTTCTGACCCTCTACCACATTACGTATTGCTACATGTACTTGTTCCCTGCTACAAAACGTGTCTGATGTTTAGTCCTATATCAAGTTACCCTAAGGTTCTTATGCTTTGACTCTGTTGGTTTTAGTTAAAAATTGGACTTGGATCATAATAATTCAGAACTTGTGATAATTTGGATAGATTCAGCAGGCATTTACACATATAGTGGCTGTCAAAAGAGGTTTTGCCAAAATTAATAATAATATAAACCAAACTGCAGACGGGAATGTTAACATAGTTGAGAAAGCAAATGGTTTTCAAATATTTCAGCAGCAATTATACACAAATACTTTAAGTATGGATGATCTCTTCCATCCATTAAAGCAGAGCTGACCGAGATTTTTCCTCAGCAATATATTTTTTTAAAGCTACTAGTTTATTCTAATACTTCAAAGTACTTGAAAGCAATATAACTTCAATTCTTTTTTATTGTTTATATAATTGTGTTCTCAAGGTTCCAGAATTTTTCCTGAATAAATTTGGATACTCAAAATTTTGTTTAATCTTATCCTTATTATAGTGCTGTGTTTTCTGCAGGGTTTCTGGGAAAGCCAAATGGAGCTCAGAAAGCTATACGGACCTCTGTGTGGGTAAGAGGGAACCTCACTCTTGTACCATGTACCTTGTCTTGCATGTTCTGATAAGGAAGTCATAACCAGAATAGGGATGTTGCATGTGCTCAGATCTTTCGAGGATCCACAAAGAGAGTGCCTAGCAGTACAGATAAGATTCCTGGAGGAGGCCACGGGTTGCCCAAGGGGACCCCATTCTAGGCTGAAAGAACACCATTTCCCAGCTTTTAAGACCCTGACCAGCCAAGTCGGCCCCTGGGAACCTTGACCATCTCTCACCACTGCCACAATCGGACAGAGTGGACCTCTGTGACTCAGTCTGGTATGCCTTGATAACCCATGACTGGTCTTTTCTTAAGAACTTCCCTAAACCTTACTTGGACCTGTTTTGCTCAACTCTGTTTGTTGAGCATGTTTTGTTCAACATGCTGTCGGCTGTACAGCCATATAGTCTACCATCCAATACAGTCCCTGTATTGAACGTGAAAGGGGGTGCTATTAATAATTACCCCAGGGCGACAGTGGAAACTGAGACTGTCCTGGATATACTGGGACACATGGCCACCATAGTTTCCAGCCAGGTAAAGTAATAGAGCCTCTCTTTTTTTTCTTGAAATTTTCCTTTATATGCCTCTGAGTGTTCTCCTTCTTTAAAAATAAAATAAAATAAAATTCCAGAATCTGGTGAACAAACATATGTTCAGATCTTTTACTCTATTCAAGAGTTGACAGACTTGAATCATATTGATTCTCAACATGTGTCTTTCCACACTGGGGCCCTAATCGTTTTAGTCTGTTTTCAAATCACTCCTCCTCGGCCACTGGGTGACTTTTCCCAGCGCCTCTCCAGACCTCCAGGTCTGTAATCACTTTTTTAGGTGCAGTAAAGTTCTGTTCCTAATGTACAGGATAATGGGGGTCCAGTGGTTTGTGAATTCTTCTGTCCATGGGACCCATGGATCCCATCATTCTCCCTGGGGTGATTTTCAAAAGAGATTAACTTGTATTCTGCAGAAATAGACCTACCCTGGAGAGCCACAGTTCTAGCCAAGTTGTTCTCTCTGCTGTTTAGTTTGCTATGTGGTCCTGCACAAGTGATAAATTAAGATGTCATACTAGACGCTGCCTGTATTAGTTTGTTATTGCCGCATTATAAACCAATCTAAAATGCAGGGACTTTGGGATGCCTGGGTAGCTCAGTCAGTTAAGTGTCTGACTTCAGCTCAGGTCATGATATGATTTGCAAGATCGAGCCCAGTGTTGGGCTCTGTGCTGACAGCTTGGAGCCTGAAGCCTGCTTCAGATTCTCTGTCTCCCTCTCTCTGCCCCTCGTTTGCTCACACTGTCTTTCTCTCTCTCTCTCAAAAATAAACAAACATTAAAAAACTTGTTTTAAATAAATAAATAAAATGCAACAACAAATTATTATTCACCATGTGTCAAAGGCATGGTCAGAATAGACTAATCAAGGCTACCCTTGGCCGAGCTTAGCTGGGTTTTCTGGTGCATCTGTCAGTCCTCTGATAGGTAAGCTCATTTAGGACAGGCTCTTCTCAAAGTGAAGGCAAATGTTCCGGAGAGCAAACCTAACAGTGCAAGAACACTTAAAGTTCCTGTTGCATCATGTCTGCTTATACACTATTGGCCAAACCACGCTAGATAGCCAAACTCAAAATCAGGGCAGGAAGCACACTCAACCTGTGGTGAGGCCAAAGCAATTCACTTGGCCAAGACTGCCATCGATGGGGCAGGGAGGTGGTGCATATCTTTCAATAATAAGCTACTTTACCTAACTCTTTAAGATCCCCGTTAGCTTGGTCTTTACTTACTTTTTTTTTTTTTAAGTGCATTGCTTCTTGGTTTTTTTTTTATTTTTTTAAATGTTTTATTTATTTTTGAGACAGAGAGATTCAGAGAATGAGCGGGGAGGGGCAGAGAGAGAGAGAAGCACAGAATCAGAAGCAGGCTCCAGGCTCTGAGCTAGCTGTCAGCACAGAGCCCGACGCGGGGCTTGAACCCACGAACGTGAGATCATGACCTGAGCCGAAGCTGGAGGCTTAACCGACTGAGCCACCCAGGCGCCCCTGCTTCTTGTTTTAAGTATGATTGATACTCAGTAAAGGCTCAGGGGACTGACACGTTTATCCTTCTCTTACGCTTACGTTGTTTCATGGCTTTTTAAAGGTTCTCATTCCAGGTCCAACAGTGTCATTCTGTGGTTGACTTGACACTGACCTTAGGGACTGTCCCATACATTTCTGACACACAGCATTGATTCAGAATGACAGTAGCTTCCTCAGAATTAGGAAAAGGCCTCCCTCAGCTTGAATTCTAGGAATCACTTCCCTTGAGTATTTCTTGTGCAGATTTTCAGAGTAGAGCACTTGGGTATTTTAACATAATTTAAAAATGTCAGATGAAGAGTTTAAAGGGCACTGTATTAACTAGTGGATGGTGTGGTATGCATGTCTGTATATGAGAGAGAGGGAGGGAGGAAGAGAAAGAGACAGAATTAGTTTCCTTGACAACAAGAGGTCCAGTCAACTCCCACCCCCTCCAATTTTAACTAAGTTAACACTATTTATCCTTTTCATTTCAAAAAAACTTAAAGAGAATTATTTCAAATTGTAGAGATCAAAATTGCAGTATTATCTCCACTCTTTGTTCCCACCTCTGGTAAAAAGGGGAAGAAAGGTGATGGCATGCTTTCTTCATACAAAGCTACCAACTTTTTCTGCTTTAGAAAAAAGAGGCGAGCCATGAAGTACTGACTTGTTTTTAAACAGGTCCCTTCCTGGATTTGGAGGCAATATGGTGGCAGGCAAAGCCCTGACTGAGCTCTGTAATCTTGAAGAGACTCAGTGTGCTCACCTTTTACAATGAAAGGGAGGACTAGCCTATATTTAAGGTCCACTCTAGCCCTAAAAATGATCTTGTGACTCCTTACATTTTAGAAAAATGATTTCACTAGTTGGGAATGTCAAGGTTTAACTACATTCAATGAAAAATCCTTCCTTTACACAGTGATTTGGTTTAAGTTATATTAATTTTTAGACTACCTTTAGTTTTTTAGAAGATATTATCAAGACCAGATTGGTCCTCTTAAAAACTGGAACAATAGACTGATTTGCCATTTGACATGGAAACCCCACACAGTCGACACCAGATAGAGACCCACTGTGTCTTCAGATGGCAGGGCAGTACTGAATGTTGGGGGGAACATGGCAGAAAGGACCCCCTCTCTGCTCTGGAGCTGAACACCAAGTAAGGGGATTATTACGCTTATTCTATGGTTGTTATCATAGCAATTCAGTCAGAGATTGAGTCCCCAAACTGGAGATGGGCTCCTCATCCATCTTCCCTCCCACTCACTGCCATGGGGAAGAGACTTGGAGATAAGCTTTCTGCCACAAAGGGCTGACAACATCACTGTTTATCACCACCACCACCACCACCACCAAAAACGAAATGTCTTTACTAAGTATCTAATTACTAGCCTGCTTTTCCATGCTCTGTGCAGATAAAGCTACACATGTTGTCTCTGCCTTCTTTGAACTTGAACGTAAAGCAGATGGACTGGCACGCACACCTATACAGCCTTTATTCACAATACGTGATTAGAACTCTTTTGAACTGCACAGAGTTGACAACGTAATAGGAAGAGAGTGAGGCTTTACTGCTTTAGATAACCTGCAGTCAATGAATGGTTACTGGTTATATCCTTTGGTCTGAGCATGAGCCCCCAGTTGGATTTATATTCCTTCGCGTACCCTAAAAGAACAGTATCTACATAATCATTATATGTTGTGATTGGATATAAACAGAATGCAGATCACTTTCCCTTCCAATTCGTAACTGACTTTATAATCCAGTGGATGACAAGCCTTTATTATGCTATTACTATTAATTACTTATAAAAACTTTCAACACCTTAAGTTCAGCTCATTTGCAACTCCTAAAGGCTCCTAGCTAAAGCTTCTTTACTCTTGTGTTATCCCTCTTATAAATGATAGTACTGTCACTTTTCTTTTAGTTAGCCTCATCCCCATTTCTTCTTTTTTTTTTCCATAATATTTTATTGTCAAATTGTTTTCCATACAACACCCAGTGTTCTTCCCCTTAATCATCCCCATTTCTTCTTGCCCTCACATCACTTTGATCTCGATTTCTGGTATAAACTTAGCTCCCTCTTTGATTTTCATGCTTCTTGGCATCCATCACCTATGCCCCTCCATTTGGTTAGTGGCCCCTCATTCTTGTATCCTTTTATCAAGCCAGATTTGTTAAATGATTTCAATATTCTCATCAGAACATTGAGTTGTAAGTAGGTAGGCATGCACATTGTACATAACTCATAAAGTACAAACAAGTACACAGAAAAAAAATGTACTCCCTCCTTGGACCCTTAGCCACTCCTCAGATGCAATCTTCATTATTAATTTCTTCATACTCAGATAGATAATATAAGATTGATGTTGTTATCTTGTTTTGTTCATCAACGGTACTTGTGAAATTGTTCCATTTCGATACATTTATTCTTGTTAAACGCTATTCTATTTTTTAAGGATTCCTTTGTATGGATGTATCCTAATTTTAATAACAAATTCTCCACTGATGAACACCTTTTGCTCTTACACACAATACTGCAGGTAATAGTCTTGTATATACACCATTGTTGTCTTATGTAACTATGTCTGTAGGATAAATTCCTAAAACAAATCATTAGGTCAAAGATTATCTACACTTTTTAAAAGTAGGTTTATTTTTTTTAAGTTTATTTATTTATTTTGAGAGAGATAGAGACAGCACAGTGGGGGAGGGCCAGAGAGAGAGTCTCAAGAGGCTCATGCTGCCAACATAGAGCCTGATGCACAGCTCAGATGCTTGAAGCCACGTGATCATGACTTGAGCACAAACCAACAGTCAGACCCTGAACTGACTGAGCCACCCAGGCGCCCCAAGGATCATCTACATTTTAAATTTTATTTTAAATTGCTCTGTGCAGGAGTTCTATCAATTTACATTCTCATAAATAAGTGTGTGAGAACACCTGGTTTTCTCACGTGATTGCCATTAAAATATGGTGGTCGTGATTTCATATCTTTACCATTTGATGGTAGTTTTGATTTCCATTTTTCTAATTATGAGAAAGCCTCAGTATCTTTTCATCTGATTAAAATACATTATATTTTGTTTTTTGGAAAATGCTTTGCTACCTTTCTATTGGGTTAGAGATCTTTTCTCAATTTATTTGCAGAAGCTCTTTATATATTAAAGAAAATAGACCTTTACATCTAATATACATTGCAAATATTTCCTCCTTTATGTTGTTTAACTTTGTTTATTGTGTATTTTTGCAATCAGAAAACATTTTTTAATTCTTCAATTTAATCAATTTTTATGGAGATGTCTACATTTTGTGTCTTACTCAAAAAGACATATTTTAACTTCTATTTTTCTAGAGTTTCTTATTTCATTTTTAAAAATTAGATATTTAAGGGGCACCTGGGTGGCTCATTTGGTTGAGCATCCTGACTTTTGGTTTTGGCTCAGGTCATGATCTCACAGTTTGTGAGTTTGAGCCCTGTGTCAGGCTTTGCACAGTCAGCACTTAGGATTCTCTCTCTGCCCCTCTGCTGCTCATACACACATACTTTCTCTCTCAAAATAAATAAGTAAACTTAAAAAGTTTTTAGATATTTAATACATTGGCATTTATTTG
The DNA here is from genome assembly GCF_006229205.1 of Suricata suricatta. Lineage (NCBI taxonomy): Eukaryota > Metazoa > Chordata > Mammalia > Carnivora > Herpestidae > Suricata > Suricata suricatta. The sequence goes on along the minus strand of NC_043701.1, from coordinate 13,876,745 downwards.
AGGGGAAGGACAGAAGTAGGCATTTACCTTAATTTTTTTTTTTTTAGATGGTGGTGTTCCATCTGGAAATCATCCTTTTCCAACTGAAATGAATGTCACTTTTATAATTTATTAGCTCCCATGTATATATTTCTGACTTCTGTGCTCCATTCCTCTGCCTGATCACTTGCCAGTGCTGTATCAAATAACCCCATTTGGATATCATGCATGTAGCACCTTCTGGGACCTAGCAGCAGTAGAGTGTTCTAAGAGCATCTTTGCAAGTCTCAGACTCTGAAGCAATCTACCTCTCACGAACCTTGGGTCCCTGAACTGAACAAAAAAAAATCAATTTAGCAAGCAAATAAGACTTTGGTTAAAAAGACTTGGCACTTAGACACAGGGTTCATGCCCACAGGAGATCAAGGTGTCTCACATGCCTCCAATGTGGAAGATTTTAGCACCGTTCTTACTTAATTAGCTAGCACACATGAACTAATAGCACCTTGTCACCAGGCAGTGAGGAAGTTGAGAACTTTAGGATACACATGGAAAAGCAATGAAAACAATAAGGTCATTTCAATATTTTTTAAAGCTCAGATTCCATTGCACCATCCACTAGAAGAGAGTGTGCTTCGGAAGTGAGTGCTGTGCAAAAACTTCTTACGAAAGTGCTCTTGGCCATCACACTTGCATGCTACGTAGGCGTGGCTGAAAGGGCAGAGCCGAGATGATTTGCTTTATTTCTGTCATATGACGGGTCATCAACGTGTGGGGGATGTTCTGGCCCTCTCCCCAAGATCCAGAAGTCAGGGCATTAAAGGGCTCTGAAAGACTCAGCCCTGTTGCACTCTTGTGCCTCCTGGTTGTTCTCTAAGAAGACACAAGACACTTGAACACACTAGGCTTGAAAATGTGGCAGAGGATGGGGCGGGGTGGAAACTATTGCTGCTTTGTTCGAGAAAAAACAAGCATTCAGACTCACCCTGGGCAACTGATATGGGGAGACTGTTCTCATTTTTAAGCTGGACTGAGCTCAATAGAGTCATAGATGTTGAAGAATGGCAGGGCTCTTAGGTGGGAAAGAAGCGGCAGGTGCAGAAAAGCCGCATAGAGGCTGATGCACGGGGGGCAAACACTGACGTTGCTGCCACTGATTTGGAGAGTGTGCCTCACAATGAGACTCATTTAGGTGTTTGACCTAAAACTGAGACTCCATTTTAAGAGGAATCAATGAAAATGAAGACTACTGTGAGCGCCAATAGAACATCCTATCCCTGAAGTTCTGGAATTAAGTGCAGAAATCCTAAATTATATTTACATTTCTGGCCCTTAGGCCAAACTGGGGGGCAAAACTTGGGTCTTGTAGCTTAATGAAAGTTGTGTCTTTCATGAAAGTGTGGAAAACAAGGCTTAGAATCACCATTTCCAAGCAAGATGAGTCTGAAAGCAAAATTAATGAGACCGGAAGGTCTGTATGCCACAATTATTGAGAATCATTCAGTGAGTTAAATATCTATATTCTTACTGGTCACAATAGATTAATTGCTAAGACTCAGGCTGTAAGGGCACACTTTTAAATTAGAAATTACCCTGGTGTTGCATTTGGGGGGGGGTGCATTATTTTATAAAAATAAATACCCTGGTATAATTGGCCAATTCTTTTCTAGGAGGCTTTTAAGAGAAGGAAGAAAGTTGTCAGCAGGAAAATATGTGACAATTATCACCACTTGAAACTTGTAGCCCAATAGGCAGAATTATCAAAGGAACAATTGTCCTGAGATAAATAGGCAATCTGGACCAAAAAGGACAGAAGAGGGGCACCTGGGTGGCTCAGTCGGTTAAGCATCCAACTCTTGATTTTGGCTCAGGTCATGATCTCAAGGTACATGGGTTGGAATTCTCTCTTTCCCTCTCTCCCTCTAAAAATAAATAAATAAACTTAAAAAGAGAAAAAGGACAGAAGAATTCTGTTAGCATTCCAGTTCTCTTGAATAACCTTGAATAGACTCTTCACCTCTCCTTTCTGTATCTTGGTCTCTTGTCATACTGAGTGGTAAATTACTACAAAGCTTCCATTCTTCCTTGTGGGTTAAGATCACCTTCTATTCCAGTCTTCATCCAAAGACCCTTCTGAAGTTTACCCATATTCTTTTCTGGACTTGTAATCTCTTCTTTTACCCACTATTTCACACCACTTCCTTTCCTTTATTCTTGTTCAATGACCACCTATAGATGGTGGTTGCCGTCTACTTTATGGATGACTACTGTCCACGCCTGTGACCTACACTCCTAAAGATCAAGAACCTATGTTAATTTCTTTTCCTTGGGTGGAAAAAAACATCAAAACAGAACATGCCAACTTATAATAGAAAACTGGGGCTCAAATTCCAGCTCGATTCTTCTATCTGCCACTGGTTAGCTTAATGGATTTAGGCTACTCTCCCCTCTTCTCAGAGCCTCAGTTTTCTCAAAATATAATGAGGGATGTGAACTTCAACGCTTTGTTATTATGAGCTTCAGTGAATTATATATTTTACATTATGATCCACGACACACACCCACACACACATACCTGAAATACAAGTCTTACAAAAGAATATCTAATTTAAGATATTAGATATTCAATGTAAGATCCACATTGAACTATTCTATTATTTCATTAAAAAAATGCAAGGCGGTCACAACTCTCTAAATCCATTTCATAAACACTAGTAAGTCAAGATGAGCAATTTGAAAAGCAAAGGGCCAGATGATGCCTGAAGCCCTTGCTGATGGCTCAACCCCAACAATCTGCAAGTGAAAATTTAAAAAAAAATTTTAATGTTTATTTATTTTTGAAAGAGAGAGAGTTTGGGAGGACAGAGAGAGAGAGAGGGAGACACAGAATCCATGAAGCAGGCTCTAGGCTCTGAGCTGTCCTCATAGAGCCCATCATGGGGCTTGAAGTCATGAATCACGAGATCATGACCTGAGCTGAAGTCGAACGCTTAACCCACTAATCCACCCAGGCATCCCAGCAATTGAAAATTTTTATAAGTCCCTGTTTTTATGGTGGCTTTAGATTCTGGGAAATCTCTGACCAGATCAGCAGCTGAAGTAGAACATAAGCAGAAATTGCTCCTCCAGAGACGGGGCTCCTGTCCCTGCTGCAGAACCAGGATCAGCACTGACTGGCCAAGAGCACCTTCCTCCTTTAAAATCACAAGTTCAGGCAGTATTAAAATTACTTCCCAGCCTTAACACAGAATCTTTCGAGCTAAAAAAGCTTAACAGAATATATCGGTTGACAGTTTAAAACCTCCTTCTGTGAAGATTTTCACTGAGGATAAATATCTAAGTAATTTATGCAAAAATCCTCTCAGCTAGTTATGGCCATCATTGCTTACTTCTAGCGGACGGCGCAGCAGAAGGAATGGCCTGGACACTGGAAGTGACCTCATTCACTGGGGTGCCTGGGTATGGAAAACTGACCAGGCTGTCGGTGTTGATGGCAGGTTCCAGCTGATGAGCAAAGCACAGTGTTTAAAGGGTAAGAAATCAGCAGCTCCCCATTCTAGCCAACACTGGCCGTTGCAGACAGTCCAGGAGAACATTGCCCACAGAGAAGATGTCTGCTGGATAGTAATCAGGCCAGCAAATCAGCAATCAAGAAGCCTGTCAGTAGACAGTAGGGCCCAAGGAGGGGGTGTTCTGGGAGTCTGGTAGGAGGCAGGCAGTGCCTCAGGAGGAGAGGCTTGGGGACAAATCATGTAGAGGCACTCAGTCCTAAGACTGGGAGCATGATGTGAGGCCCAGGATGCAGAAACCAGACACAAACCTGTTAGCAATTGGGGACAAAAAATCCATCCTGGCTGGGACAGACCAAGGCTGAGGCTGCTGGGGGTTGTTCCCCTCCCTGGGGACAGGCTGGGACTGCAGGTGGGGGAGGAGGACTTGACTGGGGAGAGTGCAGGGTCTCAAGGCAGGAGGTCAGCCTTAGAATTTCAGTTTCACATTCCTTGACGTATGTTTCCGAAATCTACCAGAATAGTGGGTTCAAGGTGGAAGGGAGTTCATTCTCGGTCAATGACAATCCAATATGGCGTCAATAACTTCTATATCCCCTTGATCATGGCCCTGCACAAATGTGCCCCCCAAACAATAGAACACCTCAGATTGAAATTGCATAAAAGCTGCATTTCCAGCTGATATTTTCAAATAATAAATTCCATATTTAATTGAATTGTACCTGCAACAAATCCAAGTTGTTCAACCCAAAATGCAAAATAGAGTTATGTAACCTAGTCATGAATCACTGTGGAATTTGCCAAGGCATTCTCCCATCTGGAAGCAGGTCCAGAAAGCACATGGCATTACACATAGATCTTCTGTCAAGAACTCTTTTGCAGATAATCTCAAAAATTGCACACACTTACCCAATTCTTACGGCTCGCAACCCTAATTAATTGAGAATGTAAATAGTATTCCTATTCTGCCCAAAGAGAAGAGTGGCAAACCATCCTTGTTTTCACAATTTTAAAGAAGTTATTACTAAATACAAAGGAGCAACTAATTCCCAATTCACACAGAGCTTAAAGTTCCTCTTTATCATTATTTTGGGAGCAGAGAAACTTTTTTCAAGTTCTTGGAATGTTTGAATGATTTAAAAAAAACAGTTTTAAATCTTGTTACTCATGTAGGGCAAAAGGCAAAGGCATCTAAATGTCTAAACCGAATTAACTCTAGACACATATTACAAACTTTCAAACAAAAATCATGTATCATCACACACTTGAAGTTCCTAAATTTTGAACTATCAAATTTTGTCTTTAAAATGGACCAAGCTCTTTTTTCTTCCACAGGACCCTTAAAATCTTTTAGAGTTTGGGTTATTTACTATGCATTCCAATTCCTTCTGGTCAGTCTTTGAGTAACACTTCCACAGGTGTGAGCACAAAGTAATTCCTAGCAAGGGACTGCCGGGTTTTATGATGCCTGTGTGTCTGGGGCACACCATAGCAACTTCATCACTAAAATAGGTTCCTTGATTATTGTTTGTACCTCAAGGCCATGCCCCTAACAGCTTCTCCCCCATCACACCCCAAAACTGCAAGAATTTTGCAACCTACTCTACAAAGGTTTTCACTCTGAGTAAGGCTCTCAGTGTATTGGCCTATTTACAAAGGCCTGACTCTCTGGCATGTTCTTCGGGCTCCCCACATTAACCACTAAGGAGGCACTGACGCTATTTTTGCCTCTGTTTAAAGAGGAACTTATAACCTTTGCCCTGGGCCTTTGGCTGGTGGATGACCCGTTACCACATGTTAGGTGGAGGTGGTGAGTGTGGTCTTTGGTGTTACAAGGCTCACCAGCACCGCCGGAAACAGCTTGGGCTGTAGAAGTGGGAATGCAGGTATCAATCGAGACTACTGCCTTCCCAACAGCACCCTGGGAAGGCAATCCAGTCCTCTCGGAATCTTCGCCTACCACCTTCCCCATTGCTAATGCAGTGCCTGGTGCATATTGACCACCAGAGACGCCACTGTTGAGTGGACCTTCCACTTCTCGAAGGGCATCGGTGCCTCTCCACGTTCGCTTCCCTGATTCACTGCCACACCCCAGGCTGTGTCTCATGACTGACATGGCCACTGGATTTTTCCAAAAGTCCCCAGCCTAAAGATTCTTAACGGCTTCCCCAAAGTCTTAGATGACTCTGTTAGAGTGTGGGGTCCTTGGACCATCCCAGTTCTTTGTCCTTCTTAGCCTGGGAGCCCACCATGATGCTTTGTCTCCTGAATGGACACTTAGCATCCTGAGCTCTACTCTCCGCCACATTCATACTTGTTACTGAGTACCAGGCTTCAGTGTCTGAGACCCACGACTGACACCCACAGAATGAAGATTCCATCTGCCTAGATGGGAGGGGTCTTCATGTCTCCATATCCCATGGCTGTGGGCAATTCCTGGTCGGACCCAGGTGCTGAGGGTGGCATATGCGTGAAGGACACTTGGCTGGAGAGCTTTCTTTATTCATTGTGCTAAAACACAACGTAAAAGTCACCATCCTAATCATTTCTAAGTGTACAGCTCAGTGCCATTAAGTACATTCGCACTGTTGTGCCACCATCCCCACCACCCATCTCTAGAACCCTTTTCATCTTGAAAAACAAACTCTCTACCCATGAAACAGCAATGCCCCACTCCTCCTTCCTGTAGCCACTGGCAACTACCATTCTACTTTCCGGCTTTACGATTTTGACTGCCCAAAGTACCTCGTATAAGACCATATTTGTCCTTTAGTGATGGACTTATTTCACTTGGCATAATGTCCTCAGGGTTCACTCATGTTGTGGCATGTGTCAGAATGTCCTTCCTTTTTAGGGCTGAACAATACTTTCCTGGATGGACGTACCACATTTTGTCCATCCACGCACCTGTCAGTGGACACCGGGGTGGCTTCCGCCTTCTGGCTGTTGTGAACAGTGCAGTTATGAACATGGGTGTACAATGTAGCTCGAGACCTCACTTTCAATCCTTTTGGGGACGTATGCAGAAGTAGAACTGCTGAATCACATCCTACTCTCTTTTTCATTTTTTGAGGCACTGCCGCATTGCCTGCCTTAGCGACCGCACCATTTTCCATTTGGAGAACATCTTACGACAGCGCTTTACTATTTATTCCCTTTGACCATGGCGAAGTGGCCATTACTTTTTGCCTTCAAGCCTTGAGCATGAACTCCTGAAGAAATTTAAAGTTCTCCTTGTGCTCAGGAATCCAACTGGTCAATGTGAACCACACATTTCTCACTGGAATGCATGGCCCCAGCCATCTTGCCCCGACCTCCTGTTGACTATAAGCCAGTGAGCACATTCTTTACCAGACCAGCCCTGTTATCAACAAATACTTGAACTGCACCATAAATTCAGTTCGTTTTAATAAATTCCCAGTAGTCTCTCCTGGATTCCCTTCTCCCCTTATCTCGCTCTCTGCCAAACCCCTTACAATTTATGCCTTTGCTTTTCAATTCTACTTTCAGCCCCTTCCAAGTTTCCTCGTTCCCACCAGGTCACTGTGGACTTTGTCTCATATAAATTTAGTCCTTTGTGTCTGGGACTCTGGTTGACTTTTACTTTCTTATTTGCAGGGCCACTTCTCCTCTCCTTGGCACTGGCCCCTCACTATCTGGGCTTTCTACCCAAACTAACTTGTCAAGATCATGGCCTTGCAATGTGTAGCTTATTACTTTTCCTTCTCTGTGTTTCTTTCGCAGTCGCCTAACTATGGTAGAGGCCTGTGTTCTGGCTTTGTGACCGCTTGCCAGGGGAGGCACACTGAAGTCCCCCATTGTCCCCACAGTCTCTGCACCAAGTGTGCACTCACTGAGAGAGGCTGACTGGCTTCACAGCCATTCACATCCAGGAGAGATGGCAGGTGGCCGGTGGAGAGGAGCAGCCCAGGCGTATAAGCTTTGGAGAAAGTGTCAGGGTTTTAGCTGAGATAGAGAAAGGGAGAGTGCAAGTTGAGAGTGTGCTAAGCAAATGTGGTGTTTAGGGCTCCGGTGGGGAGCACAACCTTGACAGCGCAGGAGAGGAGACAGACCTATGCTGTGGTAAGGAAGTGGGTTACTTGAAGGAAGTTGTGTAGAGGTACAGAGTAGAGATGCAAGGCAAGGAGTGGGGGTGGGGTGGGGGTGGAATTTATAAACAAACAATCGTTCTAATAGCCCAGGTGGGCCGTAACAGTGATTTGGGTCATCAGAAATGTAAGGTCTGAGGAGAAGGAGAATTTTATACGGGAAACATCCAGTAGCAGCAGAAGTGAACAGCTTTTCTATGTTAAGGGATGAGACACGAGTCCACATTAATCGCTGAAGCTGACTGAGTTCTGGAGACAAGATGGCTATTTCCCCCCATCTGGAGGAGGGCAAGCATGGCGGAGAGGAACCATCCCACCTTTGCAACAATTGGTCAGAGCTACAGATGAGACACGGGGTCCCGGCTGGCTTAGGAACAAAGCACCTTAAGGATCACCGAGCCGTATTAGGAAGGTGACAGTAGGGTGTGGGTCCCAGAATATGCTTGGAATCTGGAGTGTCTGCGTCTCCCATCGGTAACAATCTCACATGCTCTTTCCCACAGAGTGTCCTTTGGACCATTTCCATGGACAATAATAACTGTTACATGGAAAATAAAAAGGGGGCGTTCCCCCTGGTCAAATGCTAGAAACACTAGGTTAGTCAAAGGAACACAGGTCTCTTTATTGTAGGACTTCTCGGAACCTTTCATGTAATAATGTGCTTGGAACCTCTCCAAGTGAGAAATTTAGTATGCAGTGTTTATTTGGCCACAGAACTTTTTTTTGTTTTGTTTTGTTTTCCAGAATATCTCTTGGGACTAGAATATAGAGAACAGGCTTTGAGGGAAAACACTGATCTAATAAATAGCAACATTTTATTCCCAACGTATTCCGCATAAAAAACAGCCATTGATAAGAATGGCTTACTTCGCCATTGTGAATTATCAGTGTTGCAACCGGTAATTACTAATTACCTCCATTTCAAGGTTCTCTGTCTCTGTCTCTCTTTCTGTGTGTGTGTGTGTGTGTGTGTGTGTGTGTGTGTGTGTGTGTTCGTTCTGAGACACTGTGGAGAACAGGAAATACACGGCTGCATGTTTTGCATGTTTATACCTTTTATATCCTTTCTCTCAGTCCCTTTCTGTCCCCAAAAGACAGCCATTCCATTGTCCTTAGCATGTACATGTTCTTTCAAACTGTGTGTTTGCGTGTATTTTCTTTAGCTTATACCGATGGTGGTGCCCTCATTCCACACTTTGGTTTTTTTTCACTTAGCACTACCTTTTGCAGACTGTCACATCCCTGTGCTCCCGTAGAGTCTGTGGCTTGGAACCGCTGCCTGTCCCTCAGTGTGCCCCGTCCCCATCCTGCCTGTCCACTCTCCTGGAGGGGGGCGCCCAGTGGCCTCAGGCAAGCTATGCTGCAGTGAGCTTCCCTCTACGGATGCTTTATGGACCCGTGTGTGCATTCTCTGAGCATATATCTTGCTTCTAGGATTGTAAGAGACATAGATCTTTGTTCCCTGGGGCCACTTATGTAGTAAATATTAATCCGTAGCTGTTTTCTGGTCTTCTATATGGATCTTGTCCTTTCAATACAGGATCTCACGTGACCATCTCAACAACCCTGCGGGTCTGGCTGGGCTGACTGCATTGTCCTCAGTTTATATGGAAACATACGTGACTCGATGACAAGAATAATATGTGGTTCGCAAGAGTGCATGCAGGGCTGTGGAGGTTTGGTTTTGTTTCATTTTAAGCAGGCTCCACCACCAGTGTGGGGCTTGAACTTACAGCCCTGAGATCAAGAGTTGCATGTTCTACCGACTGAGCGAGCCAGGCGCCCCTGGTTCTCCTTATTAATCCAAAGCCTGTTCTGTTCCACTGTCGTTCTTTGGACGCTCTCATGCTCCCAACACTCCTGCTTTCGGACGTTGGCCCTAACAAAAGGCCACGTCATTGTTTGTTTATTGCTCTGTTCTCCTGCCAGCACGCAAGCTCTGTGAAGACACAAAGTCGGTCTCTTCCCTGCTGGGCTATTCCCGGAGCCCACAACAGTGCCTGATGCATCAAAGGTGCTCAGGACACATTTGTTGAATGATCAGAGAAATCACCTCTGCGTGCATGCCTTTCAGGACAAAACCTCAACAGGAAGGTCTTGCTTTTTTGCTGATTTGGTGATTAGTATTATTTCCTTGGGACATAATGTAAGGAACTGGGGAGAGTCTCTCATTAAAATCAAGGTTTTGGGCGGAGGGGTCTAGTGGGGCTCCCCTCACTTAGGTCATTCATCAGGACCTTAGGCAGACACTAACCCATGTTCCCTCTCGAGGGGCCAACCTTCCCCTAGCCTAACCCTCAGGGGTCTGCCCAGGGTTCCAGAAAGAACACTGGATTGGGAGCCAGATATAGGTTCTTTCTGGTCGTGGCTCTGCTGTTCCCAGCCATGAGACTAGAACAAGGGACCTAAGCATCGCCCTCAACCCTTAAAAAATACTTGAGTGCTTACTACCTCACGGGTCTGACATGAGAATCAAAGGAACTATCAGTGAATCTGGCCCAGGGACTGAGGTTGATTCCTCCACTCCTCAGCTCAGTCTTTGAAAGGTCTTCTCACAAGAGCAGGTGCCCTGGGATAATGCCAACTTCAGGGAGCCGCATGTCCCTAGCCAGGTGTAAGGCGAGCTTCACACCTTTCTGCTGCCGGTCCTCAGGAAAGTGGGGCAGGAGTATCTCTGGCTTTTCCCATCTCCCAAGGAATCCCTGTCCCCTCTGCTCCTCCTGGCCATGGCAAGTGTCCAGGTGGTGCCCACCTGTCACCTTACCTCTTGGGACATTTATTTTCCTAGCTATGACATGGAGAGGTGGGCCAGAACTGTCATTCTGGAGCTTCTTTCTCTAGAACACTATGATCTGAGCTTTAATTTTCCTTTCCTGCCCCTGTTTCACCCCAGCAGTGTCTGAAATCCTTCTGCCATTGAATTTTCCTTTCTTCAGAGCCACACACCTGCTCTGACACCTAGCCCAGGACCGCATGCCCCTCCCTGTTTCTGGGGCTCCTCCCCAACCTCATTGTCTTTCAAGAACTGACTCCAGCTTTTGTTAAGCTCCGCTATTCATATTCTAAGTCCATGTGTCATTCAGGGAGAGGAGATTTTGCTAGAGCCTCACACAAATAATATGCCCTGCACGTACTCTCTGCAACAGGACACACACACACACACACACACACACACACACAGAGCCCCTCCAGTGCCCAGGAATCTACATGCCTGGGCATAACTGTGTGGGCGCAAATATTCAGGGACAGCCAAATGACTATTTTAATGTTTCTTTGTCCCTGAGGTGCTATCTAACTATTTATTTAGTAGCTTGATGCTGTTTGCATCAACAACTTTGCCTTATAGGCTGCTCTTCACGTTTATGATTCTTACTGTGAAAAAAATTGCTTGCCTAACATCTGTTCTGAATTTGTTTTTTCTGGATTTTTATTTATCTATTCCCTATTGAATTAAATTTGCACCAAGGACAGTAACTTGAATTGGACTCCTCAATGTCCTTCAGGATTTCTATACACTTCAATACATCTCTTAATTACTCTTTTTTTTTTTTATTGTTATGAGCTAGACGTCTATACCCATGCTCACACAGGCAGATTGGTTTGTAGCTTACCTCTGTCTGTCCCCCTCTGGGGAATAAGTTTTATTAACTGAATAAATTAAGTGGGCGGGTATATTCAATAGTGTAGAGAGGTTTATCGTTGCAGGTTTGTTTCGGATCATTTTCCCCCTTGCTGTCCAGTTGCCTTTTCTCACCATAGCTCTGTTCTGGAGAACTCTTGCCTGCAGCCTGGCAGAGTCAAAACTCACCAGGACTGGAAGGAACACTTCATCTTATAGGCGAAGAAGCTGAGGATCAGGGGAAGAGGCTAACTTCCTGCCCCAGAGGCAGAAACTCATGAAAAATGGAGCATTGCTTGAACCCGTGTCTCCTGGCTGCCAGGCCTGGGGCTGTCCTTTGGCAGTGTGAGGTCTCCGGGTGGGACCCTGCCACAAGGCTCACACCATGCCATTGCTGTGGACCTGGACCCTTCAGGAGCACACATTTGCATGTTTTCCATGGGTGTGGAGGGCATGGGCTGGGTGAGGGACGTGGGAGAGGACACGCAGGCGGGCTGGGTCGTGGGCAGGGCCATCTCTCCTGGACTTCTCTGCGGGCACTGTGGTTGCCTGGCCTTTTCCAGGCTGGCTTGTGGGAACTCAGCAGATCCTCGCTAATCCGGTACTGGCACCACTAGAAACCCACAGCAGGACTGACAAAGCATATTCCTGGCAGTAGACAGAAGGTCCCAAAAGAAGGGTGGGGAGACCTGCTTTTCTACCTGCTACCTGGAAATCCACCAGGTGCAGGGACTGTGACCCCCAGGTCTCGAGGGCCCAAAGTCACCACATCCTAACTCCAAATGCAGCGCTCTCCCTCCCATCCATTCTCAGCTCATCCGAGGAGGAACATCCCCATCTCCCCTCTTTATGACTTGCCCAACACCCTTTTCAGGGTCTGTGTCCATGTCCTGCAGTGGCACAAAGACAGAGGGGACATTTCCCCCCGATCTGGAAAAGCTCACTGCTGGCTCCACCCCAGGCACCGTCCACTCAACAGATATTTCGGTCTTGGTTATAAGTATAGATAGCACTGAGGTGACGGCCCTGGGGAGACCATCCCTCCCTTAAAAAAAAAAATCACTCATTTCTTGTTTCCTGAAGAGATCTGGCATCTGATTTGGAAGAAAAACACAGATGAGGCCCAAGTTGCACCAGCATGCCAGGTAGTAAATGACTGAATACATGATTAAACAGACAACCCGAAGCCATGAATTGGATAAAATCACGGGCCAGTGAAGGCAGAGAAGGCTTCCAGGAGCAGGTAGTATTTGAGCTTGGTCTTGAGGGACGATAGCAGGGAGATGAGGAGGAAGACGGAAGAGTATCCCCCAGTAGGAACAGTTAGACAAAGACCGTGGGGTGGGGATGAGAAGTTGGCATCTAGAGGTGGGGACACAGGGGGATCAGCCTGGTCCTTGTTGACCCACGACCCCACAAGGAGACTGGAGGCTCTCTGCTGACTATGTTCTCAGCGGCTGGACAAGTCCTACCCCAAAGGGGGAATCTGAGCAGCTCTTCCTGGTGCCACCACATCACAGAACCTTTGATCCACTGAAATCTTTGGTAGGGCCGTGGGGTTGCAGCGCAGGGGTGATGTAAGGGTTCTGCGTGCTCAGCTCCCCCCCAGGGGACTCTGCCTGGCCAGAACCGAGATCACCAGCGCCGGCCACGAAGGCAGACAAGCAGGGGAGGGAGCCAGCAGAGCGGCCCTGCAGGTGGATGCCTCCTCCATAGTGGTGGGAGAGAAAGAGGAAAGGTGGGCCACAGGTTTTGTAATTTTGGAATGCAGGATAAAGGTGAAAGAGAAACAAGTTCTGAAGTTTCAAGTCTGGCTTCAGATCAGCCTGGATAAGGAATTAGAAAAGTCAGCAGGATACCAAGTGATTTCTGAGAACTAGAAAGGCAGATTCAGAATCATCCCTCCATTTATTATGATATGTAGGTGCCCTCCTGCTAGCTTCTCAGGGATGCAAGGAAAAAATAAGAGTAAGGCTTTGTCCTCAAAGAATTCAAAGTAAGGAGCCCATCAACAAATAAACAGAGGGAAAATTGGGTGCAGAAGATGGGGACTGCAGATAAACTGCAAATTCGGGGAACCACAAATAACCTTTTTCATAGCAACCGTATATGGCTGTGGTTCCCAAACTATGTGCTAAGGCAACCCAGGGTGCCACCGTGAATTACAGGGGCTTCCTGGGATATTTCAAATATTCATGGGGAACACAGTGACATCTGTTGGTCACTGTGAGAAGCACCTTCAATTTATGTGGTGTATTCCTTTTTCTAAAGTCCACTAAGTCGTTAAAACACAAATAATCATTGAGTTGTTGGGACTTAATTTGCTTAAAAATGAGCCTCTAGGGTACTTCCTTTGGCCTTGGGGGCTATGAAAAGCTACTGCTACTGAGTCACTAGGGGTGCCGTGAATTGAGAAAGTTTGAGAACCTTGGTGGAAGGGGGATAGGGCAGGAAGAGAGGTTACGGGCTCCTGCAGGGAGACCTCATGACAGGCCCAGAAGCTTGGACTTGTTACTTCAAAGAATGGAGAGACAGAAGTTTATCAGGTGTGGGACAACACAGTCAGCTTCTGTTTTCAAAGGTAGTTTTGGCCTTGAGTGGGGAGCTGGTTTGGAAGCGGAGCCAACTGGTGGCTACGGCAGTGGTCCTAGTAAGAAAGAAGGCACCTCAACGTAGCAGCATTAGAGGTTGGGACTAGAATACACATGCTCCATTAGCATTACAGAGCTCCTACAGCTTGCCCAAAACTGTGGTCAGTGCTACACACCAAAGAGAAACAAGGTAAAATTCCCTTGTTTAAAGCACTCACAATCAAGGGGAAAGACAGCCAAGAAAACATCTACCTACAATAGTGGAGAAGCACTAGCAGTTCACCGGGCAGGTAACTGAGAAGGAGCGCTGTTCCAGGAAACTGGGGGAACAGCATGTGCAAAGGTGTGGAAGTAAGAGATGATGGAGGGTTTCAGTGAATCAGGGGGCTCATCAGTCGTGCATGTTGGGCTAATGGGGAATATGGAGGGACAAGGCTGAAGAACCGGGTAGGGGCCAGGTTGTGAGAGCCAAAGACTCCCAAAGCCCTTGGCAATGACCACCCATTGAAGGATTTTCGGTAAAGAAGTGGTACAATTGGATTTGTGGTTTACAAAGTCCTAGGCGGATAACCGAGTTGGGGAGCCAGGTATAGATGAGCAGCAGGTGAGGAAGATAAGCCAGAATGATGGAGACATAAGTCTCTGAATGGAGGATCCAAAGTCCAGCCAGGAAATGAGAGACCAGAGACTCTACCAGTAGCAAGAGGTCAGGGGGGAGGAGCCGAGCAGGCCCCAGGCCCCACTGAGAGGGGCAGGGCTGACAAAGGGCCAGTTCAGTCCATAGGCTCTGTGGGAGCTCTGAGGTCAGGGTCAGCCCCAAACAAAGTGTGAGCACCCCGAGGCTTGCCAGCGCAGGTGACACACTCCTTGCTCCCAGTGACTCCAGACTCCACGAGTCTGTGACTCTGTCACTGCTCCTCTAGAAAAGCGCCCCTGGCAGCTTGAGTCTGCTCTGCATCTGCTAACTTGGGCCTCCTCGGCTCTCATGACAAATTGGATAGCAAGATGCTCCAGTGAGCTGAGCAGGGACAGAACCCCATGACTCCTGGGGCTATTCTGCCCAGCACTGTGCCAGCTGCCCTGCCCAGGGGAGCCCCTGTGAAAGCCAAATGCCCTAGTACTCCTGGCACTGGATCTCTACTTAGCCTTTCCCAGAACTTTCTGGAAGTTGAGGGTCTGAGACTCTCACAGCCATGCGCTCCTGCAGTACGCGCCCTTCTCTGCACTGAGCTCCCTCCACTTCCAGGCCAGAGGTCAGACCTCAGGCCGGGACAGCAGCTACCCTTTAGCATCCTCACCCTGCTGGGAGATCACGCTGTCGCCAAGGCAAGGAGTTATCAGAGGCTTACAGTGTGGCAGCTGCCAGAGGAGCTGCAGGCCCTCATCCATTCTTCAGTCTCTACCTGGAAACCAGGGTCTCTGGATGAGCATTCAGGTTCCTTCTACAGACTTTTTGGGGAGGGGGGCCAGTATGTCACCTGATCTCCTGGGGGCAGCCCCCACGCAGCCTCTTCGTCCTCTACAAAGTGCCTCTAGCCGGGTGCAGCATGCCCTCTGGGACCCACAGGGGCCCCGCGCTTCTGATGGAGAGGTTGTGACTGGCGTTTACCTAAAATATGGTAAAATGTGGGCAAAGCATCCTCTCATTTCTCATCTGACCCTCGTAACAGCCTCTTTCACTGAAGAAACTGGCTCAGGAAAGTTGTGGTTTGCTCGAGGTGACACAGCTGTGAAATCACAGGGCAGGGCTTTGAACCCAAGCCAGCAGCTGCACCACTGCCGACCCCCAGCCTGACTCTTAAAAGATGCAGCGGGGCCAATCCAGTGAGAAACCCCCCCTTTTTTCCCATCTTTTTCTTAATATAAAAGTCACAGGCACTCATCATAAAATACCGGGATGTTAAAGAGATACACAATGTCAAGTACAAGTCCCCCATAATTTCCTGCTCCAGATACATGCGCTGTTAGCTAAGATATCTTCCTCTAGACCTCTCCCAGGGGCATTATTACCATGCCCTCACATAGCGCCTGACACAGAGTATGTGCTCAATAAATGCCTATTGAATGACTCGTCAGATAGACTGTTGTTTATTTACACAACCGTATGCGCTATTTGACAGTGTGCTCGTCCGTTCAGCTGCGTACCATGGCCATCCTCTCCTGCTGGTCCCTGTAACTGCCACTGGTGACCAGCCCCGATAGCTGGGTCATCCTTTACAGGGGCAGGCCTTCTGGAAGCAGGCCAGGCAGCCCCCGGGCTCATACCAGCAGTCTACCCCGCCTCAGGTCCCAGAAGACAATTGTCAGCAATTTCGATTGAAATGCTAGGGGCTAGTTACTATGGTCAGTTAAAAAAGAAGAACACAGAAATCTGCTAATTAAACAAGTCAGACACGTGGGTCTTCTGGTTTGCACAATACTTCACTGATCTGCCTAAATAGTCTCTTGCCAGCAGGTGCTTTAGAGTTCAATAAGCAAATTCTTATGTGTGTAAATACATATAAATGAATATAATTGGCTAAGAACTTTTGCCAACAGGGAAGCAAGAACTTACCTTGGTAACTGGGCTGGGGAAGGGAAGGGGTTCTGGTCCACGAAGCAAGAAGCCGCTCTGAGTTTCCTCCTTTACAAGACTGCGCCCGCACAGCTGGCTTCTGGCTGCTTCCTCTCGCACATCTGATCAGCCCTGGGGCCGCTCCACACCACACCAGGGCGGCCTGGGAGAAGGGTGTCCGTTGGAACAGGTGGCAGCATGGGCAGCGGTGAGGGGCTCTGGCTTCCGCAGCTGTGGGGCTCGGGTCAAGTCCTCCCCTTGGGTGACTTCTCTAGGTCTCAGTTTCCTATTCTGAAAAGTGGCCATAGTAACTACCCCATCCATTTTCTATGAGGATTAATGAGATAATACAGGGGCACCTGGGTGGCTCAGTTGGTTGAGCGTCCAGCTTCAGCTCAGATTATGATCTCACGGTTCATGGGTTCAAGTCCCGCGTCAGGCTCTGTGCTGACAGCTAGCGCAGAGCCTGGAGCCTGAAGCCTGCTTCAGATTCTGTATCTCCCTCTCTCTGACCCTCCCCTTCTCATGCTGTCCCTCTCTGTCTCTCAAAAATAAATTTAAAAAACCATTTTAAAAAATTTAAATGAGATAATACAGCAAGGCACTTAGAACAAGCCCTGGCAGGTAGTAAGCACTCAATAAAGGCTAACAGCTGTGGTTAGCTTGAGGGTTCTGTGGAGGGTCCGCAACCCATTTAAATACCACTAACTGATTTCTCTGACATAGGACGTTCCTTCTCACCCTATATAGAGTAGACTTACAATTCAAAGACCATGATGGAATTTCTTTGCCAATCCATGGGAATTAGAGGATGAGGCCACCAGACTACAGAGATTGTCTTGTCTTACTTCCATTATCTCAGAGGCGAGGACACTGAGGGACAGGGTGTTGGCAGAGATGGCCTGCAGTGTTTGTCTGAGTTGCAGCGCTGGACGATCCCAGATCTAACCCTCCGGGCTCCCATGCCTGTTACTATGCAGTATGTCACCCCACCTCAGGAAGCACTAAGGCGCCCCCCCATACCTTCACACCAGGATAAAACTGAGACCAGACCCTCCTGGGGAAGTGCATTTTGAGAGGCAGGATGGCATCAGGTATTCACAAAGTTGAGAAGGAACGGGGGTGCCATATTAGTTAGGACTTCTGGATTGCAAGTGATGGAAACCCAGCTCAAATGAACTTAAGCACAAAAGCTAACCTAAGCTTGGAGGATCCAAGGAAGGCCACAGCAGGCGGAGCCCTGAACTGCACTTTGCACTCCCTCACACCCTGTTTGTCTTAAATCTCTGCTC
This sequence comes from Suricata suricatta, assembly GCF_006229205.1. Taxonomy (NCBI): domain Eukaryota; kingdom Metazoa; phylum Chordata; class Mammalia; order Carnivora; family Herpestidae; genus Suricata; species Suricata suricatta. The sequence continues at coordinate 13,859,092 of NC_043701.1, read as the reverse complement.
ATCCCTGTTAGCTCCCTCTGCAGGCAGTTTCCACCATGTGGTAGAAAGATGGCCACCAACAGCGCTGTATTCACTTCCCAGTTCAGCAGCTCCAGGAGGAAGACCAAGTGTCCCCCTGCAGCCTCCATATATACATCCAATGAAGGATTCGGACTGGCCCTCACTGGGTCATGTGTCCATCCCAGGACCAGTCACTGTTGCCAAAGAGATGAGATATTGTGATTGGCAGACCTGGGCGGGAAGTCCATGTCCATGACCAGATGCTGGGGATGGACTGGGTGGGTGGATGGCAAGGTGCTATAATTGACACCTCCTCCAGGACTGCGTGGAATGGGGGAAGGCGCTTCCCAGTGGAGGGCGGGGCAGGCCGGACCACCAGAACCTTCCCAGACACCTGACAGGAAAGCCTGAAAAACAATCACTACGTGTTTCTCTGTTCAAAATCTTTCCAGGAGTTCCTCAAACTATAGATGAGTGTTTGTATAAATATAAATTCACAAGATTACACAATTTACATGTAAAATGGGGCCAGTTTTCTCACGAGGTTCATAAACCAGCTCTGAAGCAATTCTAAAGGAATTGTGACAAAATTGTTTTTAGCATTAGCAATATTACTAGAAAAAAGCACAAAGACTCCCAAGGTGCCTGCTTGGAAGGACAACTTCCATCTGAATGTAGAAGTATTACTATTTTTTTTGAAAAATCCAGATTACATGTAAAATTATTTCAGCAATAACTAAATCGACACAAACGTATCACCCAAATATGTGAGCACCTCAGGGTAAATGCATGTGTTTTAGACCTAAGAATATAAGGAAATGAATGTGAACTCTGGTTAAATATAGAACAGGGTTTTGAACTTAGGGTTTGTGGGTAGCCAACCTGGTTATTGTCGGTCACATCAGGATTCCCTGGGTAGCTTGTTAAGATTAAAGGGGCCTGGGTTCCACCCCAGAGATTCCGGTCAGGTAAGTCTGGGTGCAGCCAGGCCTTATTTTCTGAGAGTTCAGACAGTTTTGACCAGCCATTGAGGCTGAAAATTACTCCCTTCAGACAGCATTTCTCAGAGTGTGGAAGTTGTCTTGTGGTACCAGAACCTGGAGAGCCTATTAAAATGCAGACTCTTGGGGTGCCTGGGTGGCTCAGTTAAGCATCTGATTTCAGCTCAGGTCATGATTCATGGTTTGTGGGTTCAAGCTCTGCACTGGGCTCGGTGCTGACAGCTAAGCCTAGAGCCTGCTTCAGATTCTGTGTTTCCCTCTCCTCCATCCTTCCTCCACTTATGCTTTGATCATACATTCCCCACCCCCCTCAAAAATAAGATAAACATAAAAAAAATTTTTTAATGCAGATTCTTGGTCCCACCCAGGCCTAGCAGATCTGTCCTGGCGAGGATCAGAGTTGTGACTGTATAGTCATTAAGCGCCCAGGTGACTTAAGACTTTTTTTTTTTGAGATAATTATAGATTCACAAAGAGTTGCAAAAAAAAAAAAAAACCCTGTATACAGAGATCCTGGGTACCCTTTACCAGTCTCCCCATGTGGTAACTTCTTACATAACCATAGTCCATTAGCAAACTAGGAAACTGACTTTGGTACAACCCACAGCGCTTATTCAGATTTTATCAGGGTTGAGCACACGTGTGTGTGTGTGTAGTTCTGTGTAATTTTATCACATATGTAAGTACCACCCCAGCCAAGATACAGAACTGTCCCATGCCCAGAAGGCTCTCCAGTGCCCGCCCCCACCTTCAGAGCTACCCCAACCCATCACCACTCACAACCCTAATCTCTGGAAACTACTAATTTCTTCTCCTTCTCTACAATTTTGTTATCTCAAACATGTTATACAACAGAATCACGTGTCACTTCTCTAGACTGGCTTTTCTCACTCACGTAATTCCCTTGTGATCCAGCCAAATCACTGCATGTATCAATAGTTTGAGGGGTTTTTAAATTGTCGCATAATATTCCACTATATGGATGTATCACCGTTTGTTCAGTCCATCTTTTGAAGATCATTTGTGTTGTTTTCATTTTTTATCATTTTATATTACCAAAAAAGCTGCCATGAATATGTTTTAGTGTGAACATAAATTTTCGTTTACCTGTGGGATAAATGCCCAGGAGTGCTCTTGCTGGGTCATATGGCAAGTTTTCCTTAGTTTTATAGGAAACTCTCAAACTGGGACTCCTGGGTGGCTCAGTCAGTTAAGTGTCTGACTCTTGATCTCAGCTCAGGTCTTGATCTTAGGGTCATGAGTTCAAGCTCTGTGTTGAGTTCCACGCTGGGTGTGAAGCCCACTTTAAAAAAAAAAAAGAAAGAAAGAAACTTCCAAACTATTTTCCAAAATGACTGTACCATTTTACATTCAGATGTAATGCATGAATGATCTGGTTTCTCCACATGCTCATCAACATTTGATGTTACTATTATTTTTTATTTTAGCCATTCTGGTAGATGTGTATCGATATCTCATTGTGGTTTTAATTTGCGTTTCCCTCATGGACAATGAGGTTGAGCATGTTTTCATATGCTTCCTTGGCATCTGTATATCTTTGGTGAAATATTTGTTCCTGTCTTTTCACCTTTTTATTCGTTTGTTTGTGTTTTAACTATTGAGTTTTAGGAGTTCTTCATATATTCTAGATGCAAGTCCTTTGTCAGAGATATGGTTTGCAAATATTTTCTTCTAGTCTTTTGACTGTTTTTTCAGCTTGACGGGGTTTTCAAAGAGCAAAAACTTTTATTTTGAAGTTCAATTGATCAATTTTTTGTCTTTTATGGATTATACTTTCGGTGTCAAGTCTAAGTATTCTTTGTCTAGTCCTAGGATCCCAGTTTTTTTCTAGAAGATTTATGTTTTACATTTAACTCTGTAATCCGCTGTGAGTTAATTTTTGTAGAAAGTGTGAGGTTCATTTTTTTTGCCAAAACATAATCAATGGCTCTAGTACCACTTGTTAAAAGGCCATCTTTTCTCCATTGAAGTGTTTTTGTGTCTTTGTCAAACATCAGTTGAGAATATTTGGGTAGGTCTATTTCTGGGCTCTCTATTCTGCTCCATTTACCTATTTTCTGCCACTACTACACATTCTTGACTACGGTAGCCAAGCCTTAGAATCTGGCATAATGATTCCTTCCCTTTCACTCTGTTTTTTTCAAAATGGATTTAGTTATTCTAAGTCCTTTGCTTTCCATATAAATTTTAGAATAAGGCTGTCTATGCCTACAAAAATGTTTGCTGTGCTTTTGATAGGAATTGCATTGAGACTATGGATCAGTTTAGAGAGAACTGACATCTTTACAGTGTGGAGTCTTCAGGTCCATGAACATGACATTTCTATCTATTTAGGTCTTCTTTGATTTATTTCCTCTACATTATAAATGGCATTGTGCTTTAACTTTGGTTTCAACATGTTCATTATTGGTATACAGAAAAACTATTGATTTTGTGTATCTGTTGATCTTGAATTCTCAACTTTGCTGAACTCACTTATTAGTTCAGGATTTTTAAAAATTATTATTATTCCTTAGGATTTTCCATTTGGACAATGACATTATCTGAGAATAGGGAAAGTTTTGTTTATTCCTTTCCAATCTATATGCTTTTTATTTCTTTTTCTTGCCTTTTTGCACTTACTGGAAGTTCTAGTACTGTGTTGAATAACAGTAGTAGGAATGGTTATTCTTGCCTTGTTCCTAATATTAGGAAAAAAGTAGTCTGTCTTCACCACTAAGTGTGATGTTAGCTGTTTTTATATCTATATCCAAATCTATCTATATCTATATCTATAACTATATTTCTTGTAGATACTCTTTTTTTAAGTTAAGGAAACATTTCTCTATTCATGAGAATTTTTATTATGAATGAGTAGATTTTGTCAAATGCTCTTTCTACATCAACCAAATGACCACATAATTTTTATTTTTTATGCAGTTTATTTATGGATCATACTGATTTTTTAAAAATATTGAAACAGCCACGTATACCTAGAATAAATACCACTTCGTTGTGGCTTATAATTTCCATACATTGCAAGTTTCAACTTGCTGATATTTCGTTGAAGATTTTTGTATCCAAATTCATGAGAAATACTGATCTACTGTTTTCTTTTTCTATACTGTCTTTTCCTGGCTTTGGTATCACAGTAATACTTATTTCATAAATTGAGTTGGGAATTGTTCCTTCCTCTATTTTCTAGGAGAGAGTGTGTAAAATTATTAATTTTTCCTTAAAAGTGTGGGGAGAAGCACTGGGTGTTATATGAAAACCAATTTGACAATAAACTATTATTAAAAAAAAAGCTAAAAAAAATACAGAATGCTCCATTGAAACCATCTGAGCTGAGCTGCCTTTCCAAGAAATTTAAAATTATGGATCCAACTTATTTTATAGTTATAGGATTATTCACATTGTTTTTTCAATTTTAAATAACTCTCAGTACTTTCTGGTTCTCAAGGAATTGGTTTATTTCTTCTAAGTTGTCAGCCTTATTAGTGTAAAGCTGTTATATCGTCCCTTATTATTTTAGTGGCTGCAGAATCTGTAGTGATATCCCATTTATTCCTGATATTAGTGATTTGTATCTTGTCTCTTTTTATCTTTGTCAATCTTGCTAGATGTTTATTGATTTTACTGATTTTTTCCCAAGAGCCAATTTTTTGTTTCATTAATTTTTTTTGTTGTTTTTGTTTTTAATTTCATTCATTTCCGCTCTTTTATTATTTCCTTCCTTCTTTTTGATTTAGGGCTTTTTGCTCTTCTTTTTCTAAAAGGTGCTTGAGGTAGGAACTTAGATTATTCATTTAAGATTTTTTTCTTCTTTTTTGGGGTGTTTAAGTGTCTCAGTTGGTTAAGCATCCCAGGGTCCTGGGATCGAGCCCCACATTGGGCTCCATGCTCAGCATGGAGCCTGCTTAAGATTCCTTCCCTCTCTCTCTCTCTCTCTCTCCCTCTGCCCCTCTCCCCTGACTGTTCTCAAAAAAAGAAAAAAAGATTTTTCTTCTTTTCTAAGATAGCATTTAATGCTATTAATTTCTGTCTCAAAATTACTTTAGCTACAACCACAAATTCCAGTTTGTAATCTAATTATTATATTTAGAGTAATGTGGGTTTTTTTTATTCTTCTATTTCTAGTTTCATTTGTCTTTCCTTATTGAAGGTTACTTGAACATTTTCTACAACTCCTCTATGACACTAAAAAAATTTTTTTATATCACTTTGTATATTTTTCTTAGTGGTTGCATAAATATACACATGTAATTTATCACAGTCTACTGGTATAGATGCTTTACCACTTCGAGTGATATGAAGAAACTTTACTTCCATTTTGGTCCCCTTACCTTTCTTACTTAAAAATTTTTTTCTTAATCTTTATTTATCTTTGAGAGAGAGGTAGAGACAGAATGTGAGCAGGGGAAGGGCAGAGAGAAATTAATCTGAAGCAGGCTCTGTGCTCTGTGCTAACAGCTCAGAGCCCAACAAGGGGCTCAAACTCATGAACTGCAAGATCATGTCCTGAACCAAAGTCGGATCCTTAACTTACTGAGCCACCCAGGCGTCCTACCCTCCTTCTTAACCGTAATTATCCCAAGTACTATCACTTTTTTTTTAGTTTGTTTATTTATTTATTTATTTATTTATTGAGAGAGAGAGAGAGAGAGAGAGAGAGAGAGAGAGAGGGAGGGAGGGAGGGAGAGAGAGAGAGAGAACGAGAACACACACAGGAGACAGGGAGGGGCAGAGAGAAAGAAGGAGAGAGAGGATCCCAAGCAGGATCCACACTGTCAGTCCAGAGCCTGATGTGGGTCTCGATCTCATGAACTGTGAGATCATGACCTGAGCTGAAATCAAGAGTTGGATGCTTAACTGAGCCATCCAGGTGCCCCCTTAGGCACAATCTCTAAGTATACCCCACATCAGATGGTGTCACCATTTTTGCTTCAATCATCAAGTATGATTTAAAAAACTCATGAGAAGGCTAGTCTATTATTTTTTAGGCATTCTAGGATATTCTTTCCTTTCTGAAGTTTCAAGCTATTTTCTGTTATTATTTCCCTTCTGTTTGGAGAATTTTCTTTGGCCATTATTTAAGGGTAGATCTGCTAGTGACAGGTTCTCTTAGTGTTCCCTCATCTGACAATTCTTCTCTCCTGAAGTCTGTTTTCTCTGGGTATAGGACTTGTGATTGACAGCTATCTTCTTTCAGCTTTTGAGAAATATGCCACTTCCTTCTGGCCTCCATGGTTTCTGATGAGAAATCTGCTGTCCTTTGAATTAGTGTTCCCTATAAATAATCCATTCCTTCTCCCTAGCTGCTTTCAAGATTTTTTTTCTGTTCTTAGTTTTTGGGAGTTTAATCATGATATGTCTTGGCATGGATTTCTTTGGGTTCCCCCTATAGGGGGTTCACTCAGCTTCTTGAATCTAGAAGTTTATGTCTTTTGGCAAAAGGGAGAAATTCTCAGCAGTTATTTCTTCAAACCCAGGTGACTTCTCAGCATGTTATATGTGATAAGTGTTGCTCTTGAGTGGGTTTCAGGAGTCCAAGAACCCCTCAAATAATAAACAAAATGACATGAATGCCCATGTTTCTTAGGAGAATGTCTGCAGCCCATGACATTCCCCATGAATTTTATGAAAGGATTTGTTTACAGTCATATTGAGTCAATTTGGGTCTTCTTAGTTAAAAACAATAAAATCTAGGAGCACCTGGGTGGCTCAGTCAGTTAAGCATCCAACTTTGCCTAGGTCATGATCTCACAGTTGGTGGGTTCAGGCCCCAATTCAGGCTCTGTGCTGACAGCTTGGAGCCTGGAGACTGCTTTGGATTCTGTGTCTCCCTCTCTCTCTACCCCTCCTCCACTTGCACTCTGTCTCTCTCTCTCAAAACTAAACATTAAAAAATTTGGGGAAAAAATGCAATAAAACCTAGTTAGTATCATTTCTTTCCTCCTGCCACATCTGTTGAGTTCCTACGTCTCCAAGATTTTCCCAACAATTTTGGAAAATATGATCATTTACATGAATATTTTCTAAGTCCCTAATATATGCCAAAACTTTTTTTTTCATTTTTCTCTTAGGGAGAAAAGGAAGAGTTAAAAAAAAAAGCCATTTTTAGCTTATGAAAAGTTCTTAGTAACTAAGAATTCAGAGTAAATTTTGCTGCTTTCATACCTCATGACTTTACCCTTTAAAATCTATCCCTCACTGCTCTGAGCTGTATATGACAGTGATCAAAGTACATCCTGAAAGTATAATTTCACAGACTAAACACATGGCATTATGCAGTGGACTCATTTACCATCATTACTCTGGTTCACTTCATACAGCTGGTAGCCAAGCACTCACAGTTTCCCGAAGCAGACTTGTCCCTGGACAGTTGCACAAGCAGCTTCCTCTGCCTGGTACGCCTTCACCCCCTTTGCCACCCACTTTCCAGAACTAATTCCTGCTTCTCTTTGGAACTCAGTTTAAGAAGCACTACCACTGGGAAGCCTTTATTCTCTTCCAAGCACCAAGGTGGGTGTGCCTCCAATGTGACCCCTGCTTGCCAGAGCTCACACTGTGGGCTGGTAACTTAACTTTCACTCCTACCAGACTGTGTGACCCTTGAAAGCTAGGATTGGGTCTTAGCTGCTGTTGGGCCCCTAGGACTTTAATTAATATAACCAGACATGTACTCAAGTGCTGCTTCCCCTTAGAGTTCACTACCACCAGCTGACTGGCTGACCCTTTCCTCCGTTTCTTCATTAACGTCAGGAGTACCTGTTGAACTCCTTCATGTACAGGTGTGGCAACCAGATGTTCGGCCCTTCACCAGCAGGTTTAATTGTCTCTCAATTTCCACAGCATTTATTAATTACCTTTAGATGTTTTCCAAGGATCAGTATATAAAAGTTTTGGCCTTCTTTTGCACGAATGTCTGTCTCCCCATTTGGGGGCAACATGGACAACACTGACCTCTGCCATTTTTACTTCCTACTGGATCTTATAAATGCCTTAATGTTTTGTTTCCTTTTACAGACCTGTATTTTCTATCAGGCTATGAGCTTCTCAGGGGCAAGGACTCTGTCTTATTTATGTCACAGTCTCCAAGGACTGGAGCATGGTGGGGTTCCAGGAACATTTGTGGAATGAAATGAGATGTTAGATCATCACAGCTACACTATTCCTCATAATCAGCACATGTATTTCCTTATCTTCTCCAAGTTTTTACTTCCTTTTTGTCTTTTATCTTCCATTCTAAGGCACTGTGAACCCTTCTGGGAAAGGAGAAATGGGTAAGTTAATACAACACATTTTAAAGTAATTTTTTTACTTCCTAGGTACTATCTTGGTCGTCGGATGTTTATTGTTATCTCAGAGCCAGACATGATCGAGCAAGTGTTGGTTGAGAACTTCCATAACTTTACCAACAGAATGGTATGTGGTTTTCTTTCTGCATATGGATGAATGGAGAATCATTCTAGGATTCAAAGACTATGCATCACATCTAACAGCGACGTGATTGGGCCTCTTATCGTGCTTAGATCAGTTTGACTCAAAACAGCTCTCCAATGAATTCCGGTTTTCAAAAGAGACATACAGGACTGGTACAAAAGAATGGTATTTGCATTTAAAAAATGCTTCCAGAAAGCTACAGCTCAAGAGAAGTTCTGGCTAATAAAAATGCTAAAACCAGAAGGGTTTTTTAAAGCTTTGCTCAGAGCTAGAGGAATCCAGAGGGCACAGGTCAAGTGACTGAGGAAGACAGAGTAAGGTTAATAAATATCAGAGGCAAAGCAAAATTTCAAGCCTCTTGTGCTTACATCTTTCCCAGACCATATAAAAGTCTTAAGACTGGAAAGGGAAGACAAGCAACATTACAAGGGAAATTTGTCCCCTTGAAGCAGGAGAAGCCCTGTAAAGAGGGCTCCTGGTGTCAGTTCAACCCAATCCACTAAAGAACGTGCACATTCCATCTTTTTTAGAAAGTACATATCCTACTTCTGATCTTTGTCGAAAACTCCCAGAGAATGAAAGAAGTGACGGAGGGTGGCAGAGGTCAGCGTTGTCCTTATCTTCCAAAGATGGGGAGATAGGAGTTCCGGTAGAAAAGACCAAGAAACTTTACATTGATTCTTAGAAAGATTCTCAAGTGAATTGATAAATACTTGCTTGTGAGAATTCAGAGGCTCACGATCTTTTTCTGGAGGAGGCGGCAAATTAAACTCAACTTCCATTCTTACAGGAATAGTAGGTACTGCATTTACTGTTGGTTATTTGGCAAACTTCTGCACGCCCACCATATGCCAGGCACTGTGTAGACGCTGATTATAAAGAGACAGATCTAGGGGTTCCTGGATGGCTCAAATGAATAAGAGTCTGACTTTGGCTCAGGTCATGATCTCATGGTTTGTGAGTTTGAGCCCTGAGTTGGGGTTGGAGCTGGATTATGCTTCAGATTCCGTGTCTCCCACTGTCCCTCTCTCACTTTTGCTCTTTCTTGCAAATAAATAATCATTAAAAAAATTTTTTTTAAGAAAGAGACAGAAGATCTAGTCTTGCCCTGAAGGAGCTCACAGCCTCGTGCCAATGGCAGACAGGCAAAGAGACCAGTAAAATCAGGAGCAGTAATGCCACGTTCCCTCATTCTGGCCAGTTTCTCCTCCAAACCCATTGTCTGTCCTCCCTTTCTCCATTCCCCAGATTCATGTTTTTCTACTTCCCAGACCAGGATCCCCAGAATACGGTTCCATTTTCCTTCTTCCCCTCAACACAGTGCCCACGGGATAAGGTTCAAGCCCCCCAGGCGAGATTGAAGGGCTTCTGTAATTTGGATCCATTATGTACACTCCAACCTCACCTCTCACTGCTCCCCAAGACAGGCTGCCACTCCAGCTGGGCCGACTCCTCCATTCTCTCTGTAAACTGCTCCACAAAGTCCCATCCCTGCACCTCTGCTCATGCTGACGCACTTGCTAGAACCGGAGGCGGCACAACAGTGGGTCCCGGGTTTACCAGCAAGGTGAGCTGGAGAAAATCACTTACCCTCTTCAAGCCTCTCATTCTGTCTCTGGAAAATGAGGAGGTGATCTACCCACCTGGGCGGCTGTGAGGCTAGATGGGATCACACAGACATGCCCCACCTATGCAGGCGAGACAAGCGCTCGGCATGCATTAGCTACTAATCAATGGGAAGACCTTCCGCTTCTCCTCCAACCACTCAACCCTAGCTCTTCCAGGCTCTCCTCAAATTACGCCTCTTCCAAGAAGCCTCCCCGGCTTCGGTCCACGTTTACCTTTCCCCTTGTCTGAACACTCACAGCATTTGTCATCAGCACCACATCCTCCCTGACCCACTGCACCTGCTATTTACAGCTAAATGAAGGTGTGCTTTCATGCTAACTCAACTATTAGGTCCTTCAGGGAATAATTCTTCTCTTTCACACCCCATGGCCCGAATACATGAGGACTATTCGGTACCCAATATCTTCTGTTCCAACTGCACTGAACCTCCATCAGTGTCACATTGTCCCCAGAAGAACCAGGTATTTACCCGAACCTGGAGATTCAATACACACTTCCTCTTCTAGATCATTTCTAAACATGTAAAAAGACCCATCAAAGATTAGATCTCTAGGAAACCCCAATGTTTATAGTTTTCCATCTGGGAATGTAGTCACTTATCTTTAGCTTTGTTTATGGTCTGTAAGCCAATTCCATATTCATGATAAAACAATCCTTAGTGACTCAATTTTTTAAAAACCATCTTTAGAGTGGGATTTTCTCACAGGTTTTTGAAAGTCAAATTAAATTGGGTTCTGTGGTTCCCTCTTATCCATATGCTTATTTATCTGCTCAAAGAAATCAAGGAGATTAGTGAAGCATGCTTTCTTCATACCGACACCATGCTGCCTACTCTCTAATAAGCCGTGTTTACTTAAGTGTTCAGCAATTCGGCTTTTATTATACATTTATTCAGTAAACATTAAATGCTTACTCCATGCAAGCTTCTACCAAATGGTCCCTTGTGATACAGAAAATACCTCAGCATTAGTTTGATCCATTAAGTGAGAAGGAACTTTCATAATGTACCGTGTCCTTTTTTGACTGTGAGAGCCCATCTCCGCTCACAAATCCTGCCTGACGGAGAATGGCTGTGATGTGGGAAGCTGGGTCTGCTCCTAAGATGTGACTGACGGAGCGCGCTGGCTGGACCTGGCACCACAGAGAACTCTCTGACACACAGCAGCAAGGAGCAAATATTTGAAGTCAGAATTGTTGAATGAAATATTTTTTTCAAACTCAAGAACATTCGGCTGAAGAGATGAGGGGTCAGACCCAGGGCAGCAGGTCTTGTATAATGCTTTTCCACTCTCGTTGCTGGGGGTCCTCAGTTCTGGGCAGGGTCTCCATGGCATCTTGCCCATCTTCCAGATGGGTTCCTCGGGCCCTCATCAGGGCCCTCAGCACGTCCTGAACTGCCTTCATGCTGGGGCCACCGCAAATCAACCTGCTTAGCATTTATGGAACCTCAGATGTCCCAGCACCTCCAGACCCAGTTTTTTTACTTAGATATTTTTAATTAGCTCTTCTTTGCTATCGGGCACCCCGGGAAGTCATGGGGGCAGTTTTTTTTTTAAATAGATCTGTGGGAAAATGGAGCTGGGTTCACATGACTCAGCAGAAACAGTCATAACCAGCAGAGGAACTTCTAATTTCTGGCCTCTCCTCAGGGCCTGGGGTTGGGGAAGCTGTGGGAAGGTCGATAAGAGGTAGGGTGGTCTGTGGTTCATGTTATATCAGTCTAGTTGGATGGCGGCATGGAGACAACATCTTCAGTCACTAAACCTGCCACCAGGAGCTCTGTGTTCTGGACCAAAATGGCAGCATGGCCCCCAGGGCGGGGTCCAGGCTGCTCAGCCCCAGTGCTACTCCTTGCATTTGAAGCAGAGATGGTGGCAGGTGCGTGGGGTGTGGGAACCAGCCCTCACATCCTCACAGGCAACACCGGGGGCCCCCTGTCCAGGCGCAGGTCCAGCCACACCACTGACTCACAAGAGTTGCGCCTATAGCCACATAATGGACTGGTGAGTGGTTTTACCCAGAGCCATCAAGACGCAGAGCCTGGCTGCCCCGATGCTGCCTCTCACCACATGCAACGTGGGAATCATAGGTTTTCCTGTGAAACCACAAAGCCCTTGGCGCTGGCAAACATCACTTAAGTTCTGAGTGAAACGAGTCACTGAGAACCTCCTCACCTGGTGTATCCGCAGCAGCTCCCCATTATAGAGAGGGACAGGGGTGTACTGCCTCGTTACAGGGCCCGTCAGCAAGCAAGCTCCATCAGGGCTCCAGCGGGATCAGACCACCTGTGCTGGGGCCCAGGGACCTACCTGCTGGTGTCCACTGAGGCAGGGGTGGGGGCGTCCCACCAGTTTGCCACACAATTGCCCCCGGTACCTACCGCCAGTACCTCTCCACTGAGAGCTTTTGAAAACTTGATCATCTAGAGGTTGTAATCCCCTTTTCATTAAATAAAACACTGAGTGACTGAAAACTTTTGAGGTTTTCAAACATGAGCACTAAGATTTATGCCCTGAGAACAGTTTTTGTGCATGATTTGGGGATGAGACTTGAGCATTCAGTCAAACCTTGAATGCTATTTTTAGCTTTGTATGTCTATTTTATAAAGCTTTAATTTAAATTCCAGTTAGTTAACAGTGTAATATTAGTCTCAGGTGTACAATAAAGTGATTCAACGCTTCTGTAGGACACCCAGTGCTCATCACAGGCCCCTCCTAAATTCCCATCACCTGTGTCTCCAATTCTGCCTCCCACCTTCCTTCTGGTAACCATCAGTTTGTTCTCTATAGTTCAGAACCATAGGGTTTCATGATTTGCCTCTCTCATTTTTTCCTTTATGATCATTGGTTTTGTTTCTAAAATTCCACAGATGAGTAAAATCGTATGGTATTTGTCTTTCTCTGACTTATTGCACTTAGTAGCCTTGTGTTTCTTGAGAAAGGTCAGGGCACATGATAGGTCCACAGCTCTGAGCAAGGTAGATATCCATACTTAAAACCCAGACTGCCCAAAGCCAGAAACAGGTGTGCAATCTCATTTGCCTGAGCCCTACCTCGAACCAGGACTCTTTGGCTTATGTGACATACTGTGCTATGCACAGAAAACCCTCGAGCCTGAGCTGCAAGCATCCCATCCTGGGATGGGCTGCTCATGGTTAGTCCCCAAATGACAGCCATGATGGGATGCCCACCACCCGTAAACCTCCCCTTACCCCTGCTTTCCCCACGTCTAGACATGGCTGGCCCTGAAAAAGGTCCAGAAATTGCCTTTGGTCTGTAAAACACACGTAGCCTCATATTTTCCACTTGGTAGGTAAGTGTGCATGCTCACATTTAAAGGCACCGAGTGCATCGTGAAGCTGTAGGAGTGTAGGAATAATACTAAGTGGTATTGATTTGAAGGCGCAAATGCTCTTCTTTCAGTGCCTTGCAAAACTTTTTTAAACTTCAACATTTTGCTGAAAATGGTTTCATATTCTGGGTCTTACTAGTCCCTTGGTTCAACAGGAAGCCATCTTTACAGTTTTAAAAAAGAGATAAGTAAAATCTTGTTCTTGTATTTATACCTCCTTTCTCTAACTTTTGTGGTGGCAGAATTAGAAATGTGTGTAAAGCAGGAGATTTCTCTCTAGAATTTGGGGGAGAGAACAGTAAATAAGCCACAGAAGCAATGCTGGGGTCTCAGTGCGTGGATTCCTGAACATCTCAGAAGTCAAGTCGCTGTGCCTGTGAGTTCTGACCCTCACGTTTCTCCTCTGCTCCGATCTCCTTTTACTGACACCCCGTTCCTCCCCATTCTCCCTCTCCTTCTAAGCCATAGACCACCCACATGGTGAAAGGCACTTGGTTTAAAAAAATGAGATCAGAATCTGGATTTGCTACCTTTAAATAGCTGAGTGATGCGGACCAGTCCTGTCATTTCTCTGAGCCCCAGTTTCCTCTTGGGTCAAGTATGAGCATTAGATTAGCTAACCCCTGGGTTGCTTTGGTCCCCAGTTCAGGTGGCAGTCAGCACCAGAGGGTAAAGCACAGGATCCCACTAGCATTCTGACAGCCATCTTGAGCTTCGGATACAAGGGTCTCTCTTAGGGACAGAATTTCTCCTCCCAGCTGGGTGTGACACGTGCTACATGAGGGACACCTTGTCCCTCCTTAACACTGCTTCTGGCAAGAAATTGCAGAAAGCTTTTGAAGGTTTTCCTCAGAAGACTTAATAAGCCCCCCTGAGCCTGACCCTCCAAGTCAAGTGTGCACTCCTCTCAGTGTGAGGACTCCATTCTTTGTCTTCATAGCCTCAAGGCTAGCGTATGCCTGGGACACAGCGGGAGCTCGGTCAATGCTCGCAGCGCGTGAACACCGAGGGGACAGGTCTTTAGTTGGTGCGGGGTGACTCCCAGTTTGGGGCGTAGTAGACTGAGTAGGCTTTTCGAACTACAGTAAAAATACATCTTCACATAATGACACACCCACACACACTCTATTTCTCTCCCTCTCTCTCATACACACACATCTATCTTGAAAACAACAAAATACTTATCCTGACTTTGTGAAATGCCCCTCTGTATGTTCTACTGTGTTCTGTTCCTTGTGTCCCTTAGCTTTTCTTTTTAAAATGCTGGTTGCCACCCACTGTGTTGATTTCATGGCTGGTTATTGCCTGAAGTCTGGAAACACCTGGCAGGAGAGTGAGTGGAGGTGCCCTCGCTGAGACTCTGGACACAGGGCCGGGTGGACAGACAGGAGCCTAGAAAGCTATTTCTCTGGATCTTTCTTCCTGAGCCTGTGTTCCAGTCCTGTCTCGACGGTCCTGTCCCATCAGATTTACCAGGCCCGTACCGGGTCCTCTGGGAGAGAGCCCTCTGTACGGGGCTCTTAAGGCATCACTTAGTCAATCAAGTCAATTATTATGTGGAGACATGGCTGGAGCGGGGAAGGGGGTTAGTGTTTAACAGGCACAGAATTCTGTTGTGGAAGATGAAAAGCGTTCCGTGGACAGGCGGTGGAGATGGTTGCACAGTGTGAATGTACTAAATGCTACAGAACTGTGCCATTAAAATTGGTTATGATGATAAGTTTTACACTCTATGTATTTTGCTACAATTGAAAAAATATATATATATGTATGTGAAAAAAAACAAAATAAAAAACAGCCTGTAGCGGACCTATGGAGATGAAGCCTCAGGGTTGGAACAATTCTTAAGGGTCATTTAGACCAATCCCTCCATCAACACTAAAGCCTCTTGTGCAAAATTTCCCAAAAAAATGGATTACGGTCACCAGTGATGGGGGCTCATCACTCAAAGCAACTTATTTTATCTTTGAACAGTTCTGACTCCTGACTGTTCTAAGTGCTCCTTTAGAGAGTGAGCTGGAATCTGCCCCATCGCGTCCAGTAGGGAGCCCCCCTCCACCCCTCAGGGTCGCGAAGGCCACCTAAATTTCCTCTTCCACACAACAGGCATTTGATAAGTAGTTCTTCAGTGCATCCTAAGTACCCCTCTCTGCTCTTCCAAGTCTTCTCTTTCCAGCTACACATTCCAAAACCTGTCAAACTATCCCCTCACCATCCCACAGCCCCCCTGAAATGACCAATCAGCCATTAACAGTGTCACCTCTAGAAACAAAAACATTACCCTAACCAAGGCTCTGAAATTTTCCATCACAAAATGGAGAATTCTAATGGTGGTTCTGGGCCGAGCAGAGCACTGGCAGGCAGGCTGATGAGGGACATATCTGAGGACAACACGGACGTGCCGCACGGAAGACCAGATTTGTCCTCTAGACGCAAGATAAAAAAAAAATCTCTCGTGGACCCATTCCTTGGGTCTGAAGGACACATGCAAAATCCAATCAACCATGGCTCTCATCTCTAATTTATTGTTTCATCAGAACTCCAGAAACTACCACCCAGCTCTCCTTGGAGTGAGATGCTTTATTCCACATAGCGTGGCCCAGAACTGGGTATTTGCCAATATGTAAATTTTCCTCCTTTGACTCCAGAACCCTAACAAATGACTTCTGTTCCCCAAATTTCATGAAGGTGTAATTCTGCAGAGTGACCACAGCACTCCTAAGTATTTCATTCTAAACAGAGAGAGGCATTTCTCTGCAGAAAAGATGTCAGCAAATTTGTTCTAATATATAATTAAATCCCCTCCTGGATACTTTGCAGTTATGTTTTATAGCTTATTTTGAATGTTCATATTTTATCAGAAAATTACAATTTTCCTCTAAACACGAGTTTTTATGAGGCTTTTGAATTATGGTGGCTGGCTACATATTTCAATTACAAAACCGTGAAAAGAAGTAGCGAAACTGTCCCTCACACGTTGTTCCAAGGAGTACTAGGTCTTCCACTCCTCCTGCCTTCCTGGACCTCACAGCCCTGGGACCAGGTGCTCTCGGACCAGCTGCAGGGACCCCAGTTTCGATGACTTGAGTAGGAGTAGCTGATTTCAAAATGGAACAGATCAGCCTGGGAAGAAGGATAAGATGACCTGGTGTTTTGCCTGCTTTCAGACTCAGCCTGAATACCGCCTCCTCTGAGAAGCCTTCCTAGCCAGTCAGGCACCTATCATTTTCTCACCTTGCCCTACTTCTCTCTCACAACATGTGTAGTTGTTAGTTTAGAGGCTTACTGTCTGCATCCCCAATAGACTATCAACTCCATGAGGGTCAGTGCAAGGTCTTTTTTTTTTTTTAATTTTTAATGTTTATTTTTGAGAGAGAGAGAGAGAGGGAGGGAGGAGAGGTGAGAGGTACAGAGCGTGAGCAGAGGAGGGGCAGGGGGAGGACATCCAGGACCTGAAACAGGCTCCAGACTCTGAGCCATCAGTACAGAACCCAATGTGGGGCTCTAACCCATGAACCTTGAGATCATGACCTGAGAGGAAGTCGGATGCTTAACCGACTGAGCCCCCCAGGTGTCCCACAATGTCTTCTTTATTCCACACTGAGTAGCCAACTCCTTGCACATATTAGACACAATAAATGTTTGCTGAATGAAAAACATGAATGGATGAATGAAGAGAAGAACTCAGAAACATGACAGGTGTTCTCTGAGAAGTGGCTCCGCGGAAACATGCCTCTGAAAGATTCTGTCTTCCTCTCCCCTCCTCCCCCACGCTCCCCACATTCTCTCCCGCTCTACATACACATCACCAAAGACCCAGAGACAGGAGCCTGTCAACTTCTGGCCCAACCTAACCAATCCAGCCACACAAAACCCCTTGCTACAAAGTTCAGACGTGAAACTCAGTCCCAGGAAAGGCTAGCCCATCTCGGAGAAGCCTCTGTTTGGTCCTCAGGGAACCCTCACTCCACAGGGAGAACGCACAACACGTGGAAGTTGCTAAGTTATTTGTACAGTGGTGACTTCACTGTAACAGAGCCCACCCGTCTGCTGCCCCCAGCCCCTCAGCCACGAACCTTTACATCATTACCCATGAGGCTTTGCATGCCTCCTTTACATCCTTGCAAGAGAAATCTCCTAACTTGGTCACTAGTGGACTTTAACCAGTGTTTACAATAGACCTTTGTTGTCACCCAGGTGGCTTTGGCTCCCTTATGTCCTAATCTTCTGCTTGTTGTCCTCAGGTGTCTGGTTTGGAGTCCAAACCCGTAATGGACAGCATCCTGTTTTTACGTGACAAAAGATGGGAAGAGGTCAGAAGTGTCCTGACTTCCGCCTTCAGTCCTGAAAAGCTGAATGAGGTAAGACGCAGGAAACGCAGACTCACCCTCCGCTGAAGGAGGTTTCTTCTCTCCCATTGGTGACAGAGCACTGGTTCACACCACATCACTTGTCCAGATGGCACATTAAAATGCCCTGCCCGCTGAGGCCTCCAAACTCCCCTGGGATGCAGGGTATGTATCGGAGTTGTCTTCCATTTCCCCAGCCTCCCACATCTCCATTTGCCATGCAGCAACTCTAAGTCTATAAGAACTCCGGTGATGACCCAGACTCCACCCCAGCACTTTGGAGTGCCCTCTCCTGCTTCCATATCTGGTAGATGACCTGCAGACCTTGTGAAATGCAGATTCTGACTCAGCAGGTCTGGGGTGGGGCCTGAGACTCTGCATTTCTAATAAACTCCCAGGTGAGGCAGATGCATCTGAACGGTGAAACACCTTTTACACAGCAAGGAACCAGAGAACAGGTGGAAACACAGGGGAGCTGTGAATCCAGTCTGAAATAGTCAAGAGATGGCCGCGGATCACTTGGGAGGCGAACTCTAGGCACACAGGCATGCCCAGGTTAACCTTGGAAGCCAAGTCAGTGCACCAGGGGGCATCCAGACATGCTGCCAGCTCTCTAAAACTCCAAGCTCCTTCTTTCCCCGACCCACAGACCGGCCCTTTCCTTTGGGCTGTCTGTCCTGCCTCTTGGCCAAGTTCTGTCACACTTGATCTTCACTGATTGTCTCTCAATTGCTGATGCGGCTTTGGTGTCTGAATTTTGCAAGAACTCTGGACTGTGCCCTTGAGCCCTTCTGACCTGAAGCGCTCAGGAACTGCCTCAGTCAGAGTGTCCAGTGCCCGGGCACCTCCAGAGCAAGCGTCCTCCGCAGCCATCCACCATGTCTAACTGTTGCAGAAAGCCTGGGCTCCGGGCGGCCTGTCTTCAGTTCAATAAGTGAAAGCTACCCTTAATCTCAAGATGCTCATCCACACAGTTCTGATTAATTCCTGGAAATCTTCTGAAGCCTGGCCCCCCGGAAGAGGAGAGGTCCCATACTTCATAATTAATCGCGTCCAATAAAACTCACTCGGAAACCAGTGATCCTGCCCACGCTCACTGAGGTTTATCTTGCCACACAGCCTTTTGTACTTAGGGGCAGAGAGTGCGCTCAGTTCATAGCACCAAATAAAACTCACCAAGCTTTCATCTGGGCCGGCACCACGCTGAGAGCTTCCCACCTATATAAACACACTTAATCTTTATCACGTCCCTGTAGGTAAATACTATTATGAGCTCCCTCATTTCACAGATAAGGAAACTGAGGCACAGAGAGATGAAGTAACGTGAGCTTGTAAGTCAGAGCCACCATTCTAACCCAGCTCCCGAATATGCTTAACCTCTCTGCGTGCCCGGCTTCTCGTACCTGCATGATTTTTGAACAGTATTCTAAGGCTCCGTAGGACTATCCCAGGAGCTATCTGGAGGGCAGGGGAAAGAAAGAGGGAGGCAATGGGGCCTGTGTGGAAACCTGGGGGCTCAGAAGCAACGCTTCTGTCTTTTCTAGCTAAGTTTGGAACCAACGAGGTATGGAAACCCATTTCACTCAGAGGAAATACAAATTTCTCCTTTCTTACCAGTACGCCCTTTGAGAATCGTAACTGTGCCATCTGGTCACGTGGGCCTGCCAGTGGTTCACCGGGAATGGGACACTGCAGTCTTACCGGCAGGAGGGCAGAAAGACACAGGAGAATGGACCCAATTCTAGGAGGGCTGCGCAGGCACGCTCAGTCCCGGCCTCCCAGGTCCCCAGTCTGATACAGGAGGGCGTGGCGAGCACGTGACACCGCCCCCTCCGCTGCGCGTACGTGGGAATCACCTGGGAGCTTCGAAAACCATTGCGGTCTGGGTCCCGCATCTAGACATTCTGATTCAACGCAGCTCAGGTCAGAGGCTTTGCAACTCCCCAGGTGATTCTAATGTGAAGCCAGCGCTGGAAGCCACCCCCTCGTGCAAGTTTCCCGAGAGGAAACGTGGGGAGGGGAGGTCTCGCCTCAGCGGAGGCAATGGGCCCTGCTCCACACTTGGCTGTGTTAGATACTGAGACCTTGGGTGAGGATCTGTTTGAAGAAAGGGGCTGATTCTTTAAAACTTGCAAAGCTGGGGTGCCTGGGTGGCTCAGTCAGTTTAGCATCGGTTAAGTTGGTAAGGGTCGACTCAGGGCATTATTTTAATAAAAATAAAATTTGCAAAGCAGTGTTCTGACCACCCAAACCAGTGGAGGGGAGTCGCCTTTATTGTATGTAGCCACTAAAACACTGAGTTAACCCAAAGTTGGAGAGGGGATGAGAGGTTGGTGAATCACGGGTGGACGTCACCACCGCAAACGTGTGCCAGCTCACTTCTTCATTCATGAGGGAACGGTGATGTGGCAGGTGATTTGGATGCGGAATCTCATCATTTGTTAAAAAAAAATGATGAAGGATATTGGATATTTTTTTTAATAAGCAAGAAAGGGAAAAAAGTTTTCTTGCCAGATTTGAGTTATGTTTCTTTGGGGAAAAAAATAAATCTGAATCTTTTCTCAAGGTCTAGATTTCTTTAGCACCGGATAGGGTATACTCGAGAAATGGACATGAGGTCGTTTTCCAAACAAACTCCGTGCTCCTGGGATCCAAAGCATTTTCTCCTCCTGCTTCAGAAATCAAATTCTTAGAACCCGAATTAGGTGCAGAAAATAGAGTCCCTCCAAGTGTTTTACTGCACTGAGGTACCTAGGGGAAAGGGGAATGTCATAAATGACAGGGAGGGAGGCAGAGGGAGCCCGAGTTGGTGGGGGGAGGAAGAAATGTCTTTTTTTTATTATTTATTTTGAGAGCGCGCGCGTGCGTGAACACTCAAGAGCATGAGTGGGGGAGGGGCAGAGAGAGGGAGAAACAGAATCCCAAGTAGGCTCACTGCTATCAGTGCAGAGCCCAAAGAGGGGCTTGAACTCGAGAACGATGAGTTCATGACGTGAGCCAAGATCAAAAGTTGGATGCTTAATCGACTGAGCCACCCAGGCACCCCAGAGGGAAGAAACGTCATAGACCCAATTCCCTGGGGCTTGCTTCCATTCTACCCCATCACTTAACATACAGTCCCAGTAAACTTAACTCTATTGAAAACCTTCTTTCCACTTAATATAGTTTAAGTTCCTGGGTTTCCATTAGAAAGGATGCCATCCAGTGGCAGCAGTAGACCTCCTTCTCTCCACCTCTGGGGCATTTAGACTGGGTGAGTTTAAGGTTCTTGGGGGCGGGGGCATCTAAATAGGTGCATCAGCAAGTAGTTGACCGCAGATCTGGAGCTCAGGAGAGAAGGGCAGGAAAGATGGTCCTCAAAAATACAGACATGGGTGAGCTCGCCCCGGGTGTGCGTGCAGTCTAGGAAGAGAAGAGGGTGGTGGGGGGAATCATATCTAAGTGCAGGGGGGAGGAGAGACCTATAAGTAAGACCCTGGAAGAACAGCCTGCAGTTGGAGTCCAGGAGAATGTGGAAGGGAAATGCACTGCAAGGAGCAAGGAGCCGCCAGAGGCGTTAAGTGCTGCTGAAATAGAAAGGAACACCAGGACAAAAAAAATAAGTGACAAAGATGATATTTTCAAACATTAAACCAATGTCTGCATGTACTGTGCTCTGCAAATCATGTCCCCTGTGATTTTCTTTCCTGCACTGAGTCAGTGGTGTGTCTTGCTTCAGAAGGAGGCAGGGGAGCTTTCCAGAACAAGGAGGTCGGTGCTCAGTCTTGAACAGCAGATCAGGCTATCTCAAGTCCTTTTAGGACAGGGATCTTGGAAGTTAAATAGTTTTGGGAGAGAAAAGAGTTTTCCTAATTCCAAAGGCAGCCTCCTTTGGAATCCAAAAAGCAAGACTTGGGGCTCTGAGCATGATGCGTTACTTCACACCAAACTGTAGACAGGATCGAGGATATGACAAGGGAGGGGGTGGTTTCTATCCTGGGGATGATGGGTGGAGGGGAGGAGGTGGGAGGGCAGGGTACCAGACTTTAGTGCCCCTGACTGCCTCCTTGCCCAGCATAAGTGACCCTCTAGGTTTCTGGATGGTTTCTTTGGACTTGAACTTCCCATTGGCCTTTGCTCTCTAGGTCACTGGTTCTCAAACCCTGTGTGACCAAGGGCTGCACCAGAATCACCTAGGATCCTTGTTAAAATACATAAATCTAGGGGTGCCTTGGTGGCTCAGTCGGTTAGGCATCTGCCTCTTAGTTTAGGCTTAGGTCATGATCTCACGGTTCACGGGTTCGAGCCCTGTATCAGGCTCTGTGCTGGTGGTGCGAAGCCTGCTTGGGATTCTTGCTTTCCTTCCCTCTCCCTCTCTCTCCCTCTCTCTGCTCCTACCTCGCTCACGTTCCTTCTCTCTCAAAATAAATAAACATTTAAAAATACATAATTCCAGCCACCCAAGTACCTACAGAATGAGAATTTCTAAGGATGACTGAGAACCTGTATGTTTTATAAATTCCCTGGCACAACTCTGGTAAGAGTCAGAGCGGAAAGCACTGGTGTGAGTCTTCCTCCTAGTCCCCTGCCTGACCGTCTCAGAGTTGGGGCTTCCCCAGACCTGCAGGAGCTGCGCCCCACAACCCTGTATGCCCTTCCCTGCTTTATTTATTTTTCTCTGTAGCACTATTGCCAGCGATAGTCCCTTTACTTTCCTTCTCTTTTCTTTATCGTTAACTGCATTGCACTAGGCACAGAACAGGCGCTCAGTAACGATTTGCTGGATGAATGAATGGATGGATGAATGAAGAATCAAAGAGTCAGGAAGTTTTCTACTGAAGGATATATGTTAAGACTAAGATAAAAGAAAAATAAAAGGAAATTATTTTGTCAAGGAAAACTTAAATAAGAGGATGAGGCAAATCGTTGGCTTTCTTTGGAGTCACAAGCATGAACATGCAGAAATAGAAAAAAAAACGGGTGACAAAGACACAGAGGGGAGACTGAGGCACAGAGGGACATGGGATGCAGGAGGCAGAAACAATACGAGAACCTTGAACAATAGACTTGAGCCTGCTCTCTGCTCAGTTATGGGCACCTGAGACAGTTTTCCCTGAAGTAGCTTTGAAATACCAATATCTCTGTTCTTTCTGAATTCATAAGTAGCTTGGAGACTTTTATTATCAAACTTCAGAATTTATTCTTGAGATAAAGATTTGCTTTCCCTTGGAATTCTGTGGCTTTTTTCCTTTAGCACCTCGGTGGTCTGAGTCCTTTACTACCTGTGTCTGGAAGTGTCATTGATATTCAAAGGCTCTAGATGGCACCGTCTTTATCTGTGTGCATAGTAGGCAGCCTGGGTCAACAACGCTTGAAAGTTACTTTAAAGTCAGCATTATATCATGAAGCCGTATTTTTATTTAAAAGAAAATTGAGTTTGGCTTAAGGTTAGGGATTACCCAGAAAGATGCAGAACTGGTGAACATTTGGTTGCTGCATCCCTGATTCCAGAAAAAAAGGCCACCGGAATCATAGTCCAGTGACCGCCAAGCTATTGAGGTTTATGTTACAGGACTGCTGAGTGCCACTGGGGAAACAAAGGAGGTTTTTTTTATTAGGGAACATTTTGCCCAGTTGACGTGCCAGCGTCTTCACCCTGTCCCCTAAAAGATTAAGTTTTTTAAAAGGGCAACCAGTAGATTTTTTGAGATTTTTAGAGTCTTGTGCTAGATTCTTTACCAAAGACTGTTAATGAGTAACCTGAGGTTGTGTAAAACCTTATTATGGGTCAGGAAGCAAATAGATTTAATTTTAGGAAACAAAATGGGGGCTAAATTAATTCGTCTCTGAGGGAAAAATATAAATAAGGGGGATTCCCTAGGGACCCAGGTTAGTACTAATTTAATTTTTGAAATTTGTAATTCATCTGAAAGAGGGAGCACACCATGAAATCCACACATTTGTATATTCCTCTAAGCTCTTCTGCTTTTAGAAATATCAGATCAATTAGAATAAGTTTCTAACACTCTTCTAAGATTGTGTAAGTCACACAAAAGTGGCAGCTAACTTTCAATGTAATGAAGAAAATATAAAATAATACGCTTGAGAGAAAAGCATCAAAACTCTACTTACATGATAATGAACTTTCAAGCTATGAATTACTACCGAGCAAAAGGGTTTGAAATCATTGAGGACTGAAAAGGACCCGTGGTCATACAATTCCGTAAGATACTGCAAACCGTCTTCTGAGCGATTTGCTATCTACCTTAACACGTTGGGAGAGATCTGCAGTGAAGAAATCTGTTTAACCTTGTTCTGGGCTTAAGTTTTAGTTAAGTTTTTAGAAGGTGAAAGCATGGGTCATTAACATCAAAGTCAGCTACTGAGAGAAACGAGGCCACGGGGCGCTGTGACTTTGCCGGTAGAATCCATGGGGACCACCATTTTTAAGTGGTCCCAAATTGGATGGACCATGGTTCCAACCTAATATGGTGGCTTGTGTCTTCTCAGTCCTCAAAGCCTGTAGAAGTGACGGTTATTGCCTCATTCACCCACATAACTAAGCTGGTGGTGACTGAGCAGATACAGGAGACCTGGAAGCTTCAGACATGACAGCCTGAGCGAGGCTGGGTGTGTCACTCAACAGTAAATGAGCCAATCATATCTCTGTGCATAGGGACTCAGTTAAAGAAAAGCCAGACCGACAGGGAAGGCTGGTATCTCTCACAGTCGCTGAGAATCCAGCTCTCTGCCTAATTTTTCACTTTCATCCAGATGTTTCCTGTCAGGAAGGCACAGTCAATAATGTATGAATCTTAAAGGCGGAGGCAGATGTGGTTATTATTCCCTCCAGGCCTTTCCTGCCTTGGAGAAGACATATTACTCCAGAATGACTACAATTTTAAAAAATTTAAGTTGATATAGCCAGCTTATGAGTAAAGGCATAGCTACAATCATTTCAGTGCAAAAGGCTTCACAGAATTACAGTCTTCATTACGGTTTAGTTTGGCCTTTAAATTTTCACTGTACACGCTTCGGATGATCACGCATGAGGGCTTCTAGGACAGGACCTAGGCTTCTAGCAATGTTGCGGCAAGCAGCTTTCTCTCGGCTGCATGAGCCTGCAGCAGCCTATTTTTAATATTTGCTTTCATTTCTTAATCCTTCCAAATAATAAAAATGAAAGTCATTATAACCAAGTGTGGCTGCAGCAATAAATACTTGGGAGTCCAAAAAGACATTGTCCCTGCCTGACCAGTTGCCCATTTTCCAGAATGTCTGGGTATTTATCTAACAGCACGAGACCATTATCTTTCAACACAGTTGTATTCCGCTGACACCTAATCTCCTAATTAGAATCGGTATAATGATGGACTGTTTAAATTCTGGTTAAAATGTTCCTTTTCCATTTGCATTTTAAAGAAAACACACTCCTCATCACGGGTACCCCATCGTGGGTTATAATTTGGCTTTCCTTTGCCAGAATCATAATGTCACTCTGACTTGCCACTGGTTAAATCTAAACGAGCATCTAAATGTGCCTCCCAGCTTGGCTGTTGCTTGGCAACACCAGCAGCCACCTCCTCATCGGGGTGAGTTCTAATTGGTCACAACTCCTGACAGGAACCGCTGACTTATTAGAAATGACACTTGATTATTCACCTAGATGGCTAGTGCTGATACTTACCAGCAGGAAATTCTGCATAAAAATAAGTCGTGGATGTTTTTAATATCTGGGTGGCAGAAGGAGGTAATATGTTTTGTTAACTGGTGTTAATTTTACATTTGTTAGCCACCAGTTTAAAGCACTCTGAGGCATTAATTTTTTCATGTTTAAAGCCAACGATATGCTTAAATACCATCTCCCATCCCCATGAGCTGACCCTTATTTATTCAGAAAATTCCCCTCTGACATCAGTTCCAAAACACCACTGCCCGCAGGTCTCAGAGTGCCAAATAGAATGAAACATTAAATTCATAAAATTCAATGAAGGTTTAGTAGTTCCTATCTTTAAGGGGTTTATAATGCAGAAACGCAACAAGTGCATAAATTCCTACATGATCACCAAGCATAGAAAACGGTGACAGAGTTCACAGCCTCTTTGGAGCATCAGAAGCCACTCAGGGGCGGGGCGGGGAGGGGGAGGGTGGAGAGAAGGGGGTAGCATTGGAAGTGAGTCCTGAAGATCTGACTGAGTTTTGAGAGAGGGACAAGGTGTGTTGCAAGTGGAATGAGCTACAGGAACAAAGGCATCTGGGAGAAAAGTACAGGACGTGTTCAGGGAACAGAGGAGTACAAATTGGCTGGAACACGCAGTGTATGAGAGAAAGCTGGAGAAGGAGGTTGAGGCACAGACAGTTCTGTACCAGGGGGAGTGTTCCGTGTGAGCTTCACTGGAGAGTGAGTAGCTATTAGGTACTTGAAAGAGAGGGAATAAGGACACAGACTTCCCCTGGACCCGTGGGACAGACGCTTGTGCAGCAGATGAGGACAGGTACAATTCAGACCTCTGGGTCTCCCCTTTCCATGGCCCCAGGGGGACGGCTCCCAAGGGCCATGTTTTGATTTCAGGGTGGCAGTCTCTCTCGATGCTTTTTCTGAATCCTTCTTCATATGTAGACAAACAAGTCACCCAGTCTACACACCACCGAGGCATGGGGGTAATCTCAGTTTGAAGCATAAGATAATGCAGAAGTGGGGTGCCAGGGTAGCTCAGTCAGTGAAGCGTCTGACTTCAGGGCAGGTCATGATCTCATGGTTTGTGAGTTCAAGTCCTGCATCCGGCTTTCCGCTCTCAGTGCAGAAATTGCTTTGGATCCTTTATCTCCCCCTCTGCCCTCCTCCTACTTTCCCACGCATGCGTGCATGCACAAGCTCTCGTCCTCTCTTTCTCTCTCTCTCTCAAAACAAATAAACATTAAAAAAAAAAAAGAATGCAGAAGGAACCCTCTCCTTCCCTCTCTGCTCAGGAAATGAGTCTTCCCTAGCAGTCAGGCCAACTCTGTTCTCCAAACTTCCAGGGGCTCCAAAGGCTTAATGGTATTTGTTTATTTGTTTGTTTTCCAAGTTCATGTCATCAAAGCTGCATGAAGTGAAATTATAAACTAGAAGCAAATTGAGGAACAAAAGGAATGTGGATTCTGATTTTGGAGGAAAAAGCAACAAGCCAGGAGTCAGAGGATCTGGATTTCTAATTCTCACTTTGACTAAATTATTGGAACATAAAAATACCCAGATTTAGGTCTTTATGTAATTCTAAATTCAGTGCATCAAAGAACTACAAGAAGACTTTCTTATGGAAGTAGAGCAAGCCGAGGGGCTCAGGGGTCCAGCCCTTTACTGGGGCCAATGAGGAAACTGCCTGCTCTTCCCATGGTCCCTAAGTCACTTACTTGCTTAATCTGATGCTCAGTGACCTCAGTCGAATCCTAGAATGTCCATGTAACGGGACTTTAGAGTGCACTGTAATCGGCCCCTCATTTGGGGTGAGGACCTCAGTTCAGAGAGATTCAAATGACTTGCCCAAAGTAAGAGGTAGAACCAGCATGGGTACAGGTGACACGGGGCCAGCTCCTGTGTCAGCACTGCATTGAAGCTAAGATAGAAAGAGCTCTTCAGTCTAGGAATGTTCCTTCTGTTAAGGCCCTCAACGAGCATTCAGTCAATCTGTCGTCACCTGGATACTTCTAGAGACTCAGCTGAATGTGTTCCACTGAGCTCATTCCTGATAGAACAAATATTGACAACTTCAATAGTACATGCCAGTGTACAAGAGTGGCCACCAGAGGGTGATGTTGAGAGTGTATTCATTATCTATTGCTAAATGTGTAACAATGAGACCAAAGCTTAACAGCTCTAAACAACAAAACTTTATTAGCTCATGGTTTCTTTGGGTCAGGAATCTGGCATGGCATAGCCAGGCACCTCTGTTTCAGGGTTTCTCCATGTAGTAGTCAAGCTGTTGGCCTGGGCTGTGATGTCATCTGAAGGCCTGACTGGGGGAAAGATCTGCTAATCTTACCTACATGGTTATTGGCAGGATTCAATTCTTAGTGGGCTTTGGAAAATAGGGTAAGTGCTTGTTCTATGTCCTTCAGCCAATGGAGATACTTAGAGAATAATAAGCATTTTCATTAGACTAATCTGGTGATTGAGTACAGAATGGATTGAAAAGTAAAAAGAAAGGAGTCTAGGAGGCTCTTTTGAAAACTGTTTTTTATAGCACACCTACATGTCAGGCACTACATAAAGTACTAAGATTACAAAGATGCTTCCACTTCTTTGTTCTTAAGAAGAAGGATGACAGCCATATTCCAGGTGACAGGTGGCAAAGCTTGAATTAGAATAGTCAGTGGGGAGATAAAGATCATACAAGGAAGTGATATTAACATGGTGACGCAAGAACAGGTGGATCAGATGTGGCATTGTCCATGAGGAATGAGAGGGGAGAAAATGCTGCCTGGCATCCAAAACCGTGTGAGAGCTTGGGGAGGGCAGGGTCCGCAAGAGGACAGCTAACATGCCTTCTAGGGCCAAGCCTTTTATGTATATGATTCTGTCACAACTCTTCAAGGGAGGTCTAATTATTCCCATTTTGCAGATGAAGAAGTAAACTCTGAAAAGTCAAGCCATTTGCCCAAGGTCACACAACTAAAAAGTGCCAAGGAGAGGAAATCTGATCATTGGCAGTGGCCTTGAGTATTTGCTTTCCTAGAGTCAAGCGTATTTTAACAAGGTGAACATTTTAGCCTCAAAGGACAATCTGGTGATGAAATTCTGGGGATCACCTAAAAGGAGAGAAAAAGGCCTCTGAGCAGGAGAATTTTTAGCTCTTCTTTGTCATTAGCCCATGCGTCCCCTTTTGACTACTCAGAAATCTTTCTCCACCTTCTTGAATTAACTCTGTTGCCCTCAGTCTATACCTTGACTCAGAATTTCCTAGACTCAGTTAAAAAAAAGATATAATATATATGTATTACATGTATATGTATTATACTGGGTGACTTAACTATACAGTCAACCCCAGGTAAGCAAGGACTTCCTTCCTTGAAGAATTTCTTTCCCAGGCTGAGGACGATACTTTACACTTGATGGTGACTGCTAGTTACCAAGTAGCTGCTGGCCAGCCATGCACTCAGCATCTTGTAGAATAAAGACAACCAATGAGAGGTGAGAGAAGGAAAATAGGTAACTTCCCCTGGGGGGCATGGCTGCTAGAATGTTATCCCCAAGAAGAAATCCTTCTTTTAAAACCTAATAATGTTAATATTTTATCTGATGATAAGTATAACAGATGTGCATTGTGAAAAATGTGGGAGAAAAACAAAAATAAAAATTTCTCACTATCCTACAATGATGAAATGTAACAATCCAATGAGAATCTTTTATTAAGATCTGACGATAGCATTGTGTGTTCATGTGTGTGTGTGTGTGTGTGTGCACAAGCCACCTATGCCTGCTTGTCTGCAAATCTACAGGAATAACTGCTGGGCTTCTGGATTGTATATAGATGATTGCAAGCCCATCAAAGAGAGCTTTTGTTTGTATGCAACTCGTGTAAGAGCGAATATTCCGTAACTACTTGTGTATAATGCAAGGAAGAAATCCTGAAATGACGGCTATTGGCCAACATACAGATCATGCTCCACTGTCTTATAATATTTTCTCTGTGTTGCTTTTTAAAACATTTTTCATATTACATGCCCCATCTCATATCACATTAACCCAAATAAAAATGTCATTATCCATTCAGTGCAACAGACAGCAGGCAGAGTGTGGTAGAAAATTACAATCATGCCAGTCAGCCACAAAGCATTCTAGTTCCAAGCACGTAGAGGAACCGGCGGTGGGCGGTGGGGCCAGCCCCCGTTTGCACTGTCCGGCACACACCTGGATTCAGTATGGGTGGACCCCTCTATATACAGGGCATGCTTCTCAAGAGTTGAGTGTAAATTCAATTTTATGTTGCATACCATTTTTGTTACATTAAGGAAGCCGGAAGCTTGATATCTAAAGACTTCCTTTCAAACAGTATTCTTCTCTTTTCTTTCTTTCTTTCTTTCTTTCTTTCTTTCTTTCTTTCTTTCTTTCTTTTAACCATGTTCTTATTCCTCTAAAATAAATCTAAGAGAAATTTTGGTATACGGGATTTTATTAAAATAGAGTTCACTTGTACCACCTAGTTTATTAAAACAATGGAAGAATATAGCTGGTGAAGCCAGTCACGGGTGTGTCTGAGAAAATACAGAATTCTTCAAACACGAAGGGCGTCTAAGAATTTTTGAGAATAATGGCCTAGAGGCCATGAAAAGTGACCCATTTAGGGGTACCTGGGTGGCTCAGTCAGTTAAGCATTCAGCTCTTGATTTCGGCTCAGGTCCTGATCTCACAGTTGGTGAGACTGAGCCTGATGTTGAGCTTTGGTGCTGACAGGAAGGAGCCTGCTCAGGATTCTCTCGCTCCCTCTCACTCTGCCCCTCCCTTGTTCCTTCTCTCAAAATAAATAAAATAAACATTTTTTAAAAAGTGACGTAGGGCGCCTGGGTGGCTCTGTTGGTTAAGCGTCCAACTTTGGCTCATGTCATGATCTCATGGTTCATGGGTTCAAGCCCCTCATTGGGCTCTGTGCTGACCACTCAGAGCCTGGAGCCTGCTTCCAATTCTGTGTCTCCCTCTCTCTCTCTCTGCCCCTTCCCTGCTCATGCTCTGTCTCTCTCTCTCTCTCTCAAAAATAAATAAACTTTTAAAAAGAATTAAAAAATTAAAAGTGACCCATTTACACACACTTTTGTACTGATGGATTATTAAGTGAACAGTTTGTGAGCATTTAGAAAAGAACGCAGTTGTCATAAATAGTCCACCCAGAGTTACCAAGAGTAAATCAGGATAGCCATTCTCATCCCTGTTTTGAGTGGACTTCAGGATAGGCATGTGGAGTAAATTACATTTCTCTTTAGGCAGATCATCTGACAAAGTCTTCCCCAGCCAACTGACTGGTACATTGCTGCCTGGCTGAATATTCACTTAGGTTCATGCACAGCTGGCTGAAGGGGCAGAAATGGTGATGACTGGCTGATTCCATGGCTACCCAAGGTAGCAGCCTGGTGGAGGGCCACAGGGCTCTGTGTTTGCTCTTGCATACCTACTGACAAACTGAATGAAGGCTTAGATGGCACACTTACCAAGTGTCCAATGGAACCAGAAGCACTAGGCAGTGTTACAGGAGATGAGATCCGAATGCATGAGGACATCGTTGGCCCATCCAAACAGGGTACAAACACTCTAGTGCTCTAAGCATTGGAAGCCTGATAAGCTGAAAGTCCTTTTCCCCAGGATTTGCCTCTCCAGATACTTCTTCCAGGAGCCTTGGCAACATGGGGGAGCTTCGGATGCCTGTCCATTCTCTCCACTGAGTGTGTTTGTTCTTCTCTGAGCATCTGCTCCTTGACCCGCTGTGTGGCTGCCCAGAGGTGCTGCCCAGGCCACTGTCCCTGGTCTGGGAACTAACACAGCCCTGGGTTAGACTACAGCTCACTCTTATTCACTGGGAACGTCCTTCTGCTTCTCAGGACTGACTCTGCCAGAGACCCTGTGTCTACAGTTCTGTCCTTACCCTCCAGAGCAGGGGGGGGGGGGTTGCAGAACTACTGGAGGGAGGGGTCCAACAAAGCTCTGTGTCCCTCCAACCAGCCACCCAGGCTGTCCCATCGGGCCAGGCTTCTTGGGTCACCTGAATGTTTTAGGGAGAGTTAAGAGCTTGTTCTGCTCAGAACACATGGCAAGACAAATTTTCATGGCAATAAATATCATGTAAATGTAAAGCGCCTCTAACAAATGGAGCCTAAAGTGTCAAAAAATCTGTTGCCTATGGTGGTGGCTCATGCAAAAAGACCATGTGGTTTTTGTTCACCAGAAGCTCAATGTTTGCCTGTCATACGTGTTTTCTAAAAAAAAGTCAACACACACCTGAGCTTGTGATTAGCAGGCAGGTTGGTCCATTTATGATTTTTTTAATAAAAAATTTTTAATGTTTATTTATTTTTGAGATAGAGAGCAGGGACGGGGCAGAGAGAGAGGGAAACACAGAATCCAAAGCAGGCTCCAGGCTCCGAGCTGTCAGCACAGAGTCCAGTGTGGGGCTCAAACTCACAAACTGCAAGATCATGACCTGAGCTGAAGTTGGATGCTTAACGGACTCAGCCACCCAGGCGCCCTGGCGGTGTAATAAGGAATCTTACCTGAAATACTGTGTTCCGTTTATGGAGCTGCCTTTCAGGAGTGACGCTGTTGACTGAGGGAGGGAGAGAGGGAGAGAGAGACCGCGCACCTGCACAATGAGAATGGAGAAGTGTGTGCAGACCATGTGTGCGAGGAGGGGCAGTTGAAGGGAGGGGGAAGCATCTAGTCTGTGAGGAGAAGCAGCACCTGCCGTCTGAGTACCGGAAGCACTAACCACCAAGAGGAAGAAGGCAATGAAAGCCGTGGGAGGTTGTTGGAGAGGGCAGATTTTGCCTTGGAACAATATTCCTTCTAACAAGTAGATGAACATTTTAAAACTTTCCCCAAAGCCTCAAAACTTTAAGAGCAAAGACTGAGGCTTACATAATCATTCCACTTCCTTCTCTATGGCTAAGGCATTGTTGTAGGTTCTGGGGACATAAAAATAAACAAAAAGACAGAAAAGCTTCCCTGCCCTCAGGTAGTTATAGTCCAGTGTCAAAACAGTAAAATCTAAACATAGTTAACATTTCAAAAATGTTTTCCATAAGAAATGGTCAGAACAATGGGGTGCCTGAGTGGCTCAGTTGGTTAAGCGTCCAGCTTCTGGCTTCGGCTCAGGTCATGATCTCACGGTTCGTGGGTTTGAGCCCCGTGTCGGGCTCTGTGCTGACTGCTAGCTCAGAGCCTGGAGTCTGTCTTCAGGTTCTGTTCTCCCTCTCTCTCAGACCCTCCCCTGCTCATGCTCTCTCTCTCTCTCTGTCTCTCAAAAATAAATTTTAAAAATGTTAAAAAAAAAAAAAAAGAAATGGTCAGAACGAGGTACTATGGCAGGTTGCTTTAGCTACAATGTTGTTCTAGAACAGGCATCGGCTGGAAGGATTCCCCTTGACGTTTCTGACCTGGCTTTGCAAACATACGGGAGAAAACAAAAGGTCATGTGGCTGCCCATCGACTCCACAAAGAATTCCATCCACTTGAAGCCACCAGCCGGGGTCAATGTGGTGGTGGCCAGAAGTGAGATCCAAACTTGTTGGATAATAAATACATGAATGTTCACGACACCATTCTCTGTATCTTTCTGGGCCTATGTTAGACTGTTTCCAAAATGAAAATATTTTAATATTTTTTAAATGAGGGGGGAGTTCCTGGGTGGCTCAGTTGGTTAAGCTGTTGGACTTCAGGTCATGATCTCATGGTCCGTAGGTTCAAGCCCCATGTTGGGCTCTGTGCTGGATCCTGCTTGAGATTCTCTGTCTCCTTCTCTCTCTGCCCCTGCCCCTGCAAACACTCTGTCTCTCTGTCTCTTTCTCACACAAATACAAATAATAAAACATTAAAAATTTAAAAAAAGAAAAAAGAAAAAAGAAACTCAGCAGTTTTTATGGGTGGGCATGGAAGGGCTCTTCAGGTCATGGGTTCCCTTATACATACTCAAAAATTTTAAGCAGCTGAAGCAGAAATAAATAGCCATCTATCAGAAATGCTGTAAAAATGATTTTCATATTGAATAAGTAGTTGAAATGGATGACCTTATGTTCCTTTGGAGGCCAAGATTCTATACCTTCATGGAAGATCTAAAGTATAATTGGAACCAAGCACACATGGATTTGGGCTAATTCCAGAGAGAGTACATATGGATTGTGGTCTATTTACTCTCTAATGCTAACCAAATGTCATGAAACCGAGCAGCGATTCTCATTTCTGTCTAAGCACTTAATGATCATTTTTGTAATTATTTCACAGTATTTACTATACATCCTTTCTTCTTTTTGCTTCCAAAAGAACAGATTGCTTAAGCTAAAATAGACATTCATGGCTATTGTATTTTGTGATGCTTGTGAATTTCAGAACTTCCTCTTGAATCTCAGCGGCAGGAAAGTTACCTTGTCCATTTTCCCAGGAAGCACCACACATAATCTCTTTATCTGCAGCTACTTTAGGTGTGCTCCCTGCATGGTGTCCTAATTACACCTTTGTTATCTGCTATCAGATGACTCCTCTGATCAGCCAAGCCTGCGACACGCTCCTGGCTCACTTAAGACACTATGCAGAATCCGGGGACACTTTCGACATCCGGAGGTAAGGGTGCAACGTGCTACGTGACAGATGAGAAATTGTACTTTTGAATTACTGCTTCTTGTAACTGTACATAATTGCTGGACAATTGCCTCAGGACCAGCAAACTATGGAAATGCTGCTAGATGCTCATAAAAGCATGGGTGGCCTGAATAATAAAAAAAGAAACCCGCGTGAAATGTGAAGAGAATATGAACAAAGGCCAGGGTAGGTGTGGCGTGTGGAGGGAAGCCTTGAGTGGGCAATGGCGTGTGGAGGGACACACCTCTGGCCTCTGCAGACACAGGAGTGGGAAGGACAGGGTCCTGGGGGGGGTGGGGGATGTCTATGCATTTTTACTTCAAGAAAAATTGTGATGCACCTCAGCCTGAAACCGTGACTTAGCAGTGAACACCAAATTTAAATGACTAATTATTTGGCTTTCCCTCCAGTTGTCCTCTGCTGAGTTGTGGCTTACAGAGTAGGCGAGAGATGCAGATCAGCAGAAGCTGGCTCATTCTTATTATCACTGCTAATAAAATAATAACATAATTATCACCAGCGTTTAAATTCTGCCATTGTGTTTATAAAGTTCTCTCATACACTTTCTCTCTGGGCACGAGATGCATGAGCTGGCTAAAGATAAGATGGGCTGAACAGCTACCAAAGCATAGTAAATAACTTAAAAACCCTTAACTCTTCCAAAAACAAGATAAAACAGAAAAAAAAACCCTCTTAACTCTTTGACCATTAGGATCAGATGAAGTCACATTCAGTAGGCAAACTGCTTTTGCTAAAGCGGGGACATGTGTAATCAATTGTAGAAATGTTTTCAATAAAGCAGTCAAAATAAAAGAAGTCATCTGGAGATGTCATTTATCCCTTAATGATAAGCTGTTGGTTCGGAAGAAAAGGAACTATGTATGTGCCTAAGTCAAGCCACAAAGATAAGAACTTTTAATCATAAAAGGATATGCACACCTCGTTGGTAGCCTTTTTTTTAGAAATAACCAGACAGTTCCTCTAAGATAACAAAAAAGGATCATTCTGGCTTAAAATGGCCATTTAAGGGCAGGCTTCTTAGAGCCTAAGAGGTTAATTTTTCCAGAGCTATTGCCAGACACTTTTCCTTCTGTTTGTTTCTAAAGTGCAACGTGTGTTTTCTGTAATAATATACATATGTTCATGAAGCTGGTCCCTAAGTTTGTCTTGAATTTATTTGAGTGTGAAGCGCCCTTGTTTTTTGTTTGTAACTCTTACAAAAACTGTAAAATCATTAGGAGGAAGAGGGGGAAACAGAGCTAATAAAACTAGACAACCAGGTTGTTAATTCATCAATCCCAACTTGCTAGATGTCAATTAACCACTGGATCCTGGCTTTGGACCAAGCCTGCACAGCTCTGGGGTACTGCGCATGAGCTCTGGGTGCCCCGTTTTCCCTTCCGCCTCGGGGAGGACAGGTTGGAGCATATTTCCTGGAATCTGACTGTGGCTGGTTGATTAAGGGCGCCTGAGGCTTGCAAGGGGAGGAAGTCATGTTCTCCTCCCCTCCCCGGTCTGTGTTTACATCAGCGCCCGGATATGTTTAGGGGTCTCCTCCAGAATCCCGGTGCCATGCGCCAAGGACCGGTCGCAGGGGCTCCTCTCCATCACCTCCTTTCAGCTCCAGCAGGCAGACCACGCAGCGGTGTCTCCTGAGGCGCGTGCGTGATGTCAGGTCAATGGCAGGTCCTTTCCAGATCCCGATGGTCTCCTCTCCCACAGGTGCTACAGCTGCTACACTACAGACGTGGTCGCCAGTGTCGCCTTCGGCACCCAGGTGGACTCCCGAGGGGCTCCGGAGGACCCCTTTGTGCAGCACTGCAGGCGTTTCTTTGCGTACTCCGTCCCCAGGCCTATCCTGGTTTTAATCTGTAAGTACAGCTCCCCCCAGGGCAGTAAGAAGGGGTCCAACAAGCTGGCCAGTACCCACGGCAGCTGGGCGGCCCAGGAAGCTCTTGCCATGACTCCAGGTATCTCAGAGAGTCACCCTGCGGAGTCCCCTCTGCAGAGGTCTTCTGTTCCCAGGCTCCTCTTGTCACCAGTCAGAGCCACCCACCACCAAGACAGGTAGCACCGGCCCCTCGAACCACCGCCACAGCCAGAACAGCAGCCGTGACCCGCCCTGAGTGCTTTGCTTGCATTGCCTAGTAGTGCTGTGTTCACCCCTATGAGAGTATTCTCATGCCCACTTCTCGGATGAGAAAATTGAGGCTTAGAAAGACAGAGCTAAGACTGGAACCCAAAGCCTTTCATTTTCTAGGACATATTTCTCCCCTCCAGCAAAATCCTCTTTGGAAGATGCCTCTGCTTGAAGCCCAACGCACAGTAAACTAGAAATCACACGCAAAGGGTGACTAGCAGGTCACCTAATGCTGTGGAGATTGGTTGATTTATTTTATTTTTATTTTAGAAGTGAGTTTTTACCCTCTGGCCCATTCCAGAATCTTCTTGCTTTTATGGAAGTATTGAAGTGTGGCTATTGCTGTTATTGATTATTGCCCTAACTTCTAACCTTTCTGCCAGGCTGCTAAATTGTATTCATTCCTTGGTCAGTTTCATTCCCATTTCTGAGTCCATTTCTGTGGAAGTCCATGTCACCTCCATCAGTCCTGCACTGAAATTGTAGGAAGAGTGGCTAAGGGGGTCAAAGCAGCTCCCCCCTTTGCCCCTCACCTTCTCCATCCCCTGGGGGCTGCTCCCCTGAGTCAGCTCTATTTGCCATTGACCATGGACACACCCAGGGTGAGGGGGTGGCTCCATTGTCCCAGCCCTGCTACCACTCCTCTCTGATTCCACCTCCCTTTTATCCCCTGTTGGTTCAGACTCTGGCTCTTGAAAACGGGCAGAGCGCTCCGAGATCTCCGAGAGTCCAAACCACCCTCTCCATCTTGGCTCCTGCGCAGTGCTTATGCGCAGTGAGCCCACCACTGAGGCTGGGAAGTTGAACTGACCTGAACAACACTTCAGCAGCTCAGCCCCTCGGCCTAGGCCACCCTTCAGGAGGGGATAAGTGTCCCCAGGTAGCCCTGTCTGAAGGCCATGGCAGCAAGGGCACAGGCTGTGTGCCTGGTACAGCATGGCCAGCATTCTTGCCACCAGCAGGCGGCAGCTCTTAGGGACCATTCCGGTAGCTCTGGGGACAATTACGGGGGGGAGGGGGGGGGAATGCAAATGACCAGAAAGTAGATCAGCTTTCACCACTTGCTAAGATTTGAAATGTGGCCTATAATCTGTCCTTTCTTGATGAAATACAAAGACCTTGAACCCTCAGATCTAGGGCCTAGAAAATTAATTTCTAAGTTTGAGACTGACTTCTTGGGAGCCAGATGGAAGTGGGGATTCAATTGTGCAGACATTTACCAAGTGCTTATGATGTGCAAGGAAGGTGAGGGGTCGGGAAGTGGAACATGACAAAAACCCTGCCATAAAGAGCGCAGGTCTGGAGGGGAGCCCTAGCTTCCCGTGACTCTAAGTCAAGGCCAGGGTCTGCTTCCCCGGCAACAGGCATCTAATAGCCCAGGGTTATTGCTGCCCTGTTTTCAGTGCCACTTTTGTTTTTTTTCTCTTTCAAGTATCATTTCCATCCATAATGGTCCCACTGGCCCGGATTTTGCCCAATAAGAACCGAGATGAACTGAATGGCTTTTTTAACAAACTCATTAGGAACGTGATTGCCTTGCGGGACCAGCAGGCAGCAGAAGAGGTAACGTATCTTAATAGGGCATGGCGTCGAAATGGAATGGGGCCTAATTTGGTAGAGTTCTGTCTTTTCTGTCTCTTCCCTCCCCACCCCGCACGCTGCACGATGCTGGCCTTTAGTGGCCTACCAGTTATGGCCTTCCAGGGCCCTGGAAGGAAGGGAGAAGGGGTGAGGAGGGGCAAACATGAAAGAGAAAGGGGAGGGGGAAGGATGGTGGAGAGAAGCCCAGAGTCAATTTTCCATGCTCTGCCATGGGTGCCCCCAAACTCATGGCCTGTTCCAAGCACAGGCAATAGCAGCTCTGAAGAATTTTCTAGGTAAATTTTCACATGTACTTTTCATCGGCATATTCTGTATGCTGAAAACTGGCAAGATGGAGTTTTAGAACGAACATCCCCACCAGTAGTGAGGACTGTGTCAGCTGTCATCAATCCCACGGCGGCTTGCAGCAGGGAGGATGTTGCTGCAAAGTCTGGGGCTGAGGGCCCGCTCATGCTTCATCCAAGACCCAGAGACTTCTTTCCTCCTTACAGCCTTGCACCAAGCTTGGCACATGGTAGGAATCCAGTAAATATTTGTTGTTTAAACTTGGCTGAGAATAGAAACTGGACTTTTCAGTATTTGGAAGATAATGTCACTGTTGGATGCACTCATGCATGTATAACATGCATTCAAGAACGTTGCTTTGAGAGGGAAAAAAAAAACCCACAGGGCTGAAATGTCTTCTCCAAAATTGACTTGTGCAGGCTTTAAAAGAGTTGCTCAAAGATGGGCCCAGAGGGCTTAACAAGAGAGGACGTGAGGTCCCTTGTGCACCATTGGTCCAGAATGAGATCGGGGGTTAATTAATGGCTGGATGCACCCGCAGCCCCTGGAGACTGTGAGGCAAAGGAGTCTGGTTCAGGTGGCAGGGGAAGGTGTATAGGAGCTCATGCCCCTTGACCCGCACCATGGTGAACTCCACTTGATGCCCTTGGAGTTGTGGGAAAAATTAGTTCACTGGTATCGCTGGCCTGGCTCTGCCACCTAAAAGGACAGAATATTCTCATCCAGGTTCGTGGGTCTCCAGAATGAGGATGAAGCCCCGGGGAAGGAGGGGTGAGGAGAGCCGCGTTTTCAAACCTCAGTGTCACTCTGAAGAGCTTCCGGATGACAGTTTTGTCACACACCCCACCCCTCCCCCAGCATGAAATCCACAGGCTGTGGAATCAGGCTGAAAATTCTAAAGTTGTTGCACCGAATGGCTTACTAAGAGGTGAGGGGTTTATTAAAGATCCAATTACTAGGATTGCCTGCAGCTCTTCCTTTTATAAACTCGAGAGCTATTTGTTTCAAACAATGAGTTGATCTGAGAAAAACCTCCCAACCACAAATCCAGGACTGCGTGTCAAGACAGAGCTATATGGTTACTAAGAAAACTTGCTTTAAACCCGTCTAAACTCTGCAGACATTCCATCAAGCAGATGTGTGTTTGCGCAGTGGAAAATGCAGCACAGATGTTAAAAGGTAAATATTTTTCTAAGCTCTAGCCCGATGGGTGGATTAGACACCTACATCTATCAGGGTGCGTATTTTCCTTGGATATAACCATAAAGCAGCACTGTTTCAGTCCTAAATGGGCAATGTTCAAATAGCCTCCGTGATGCAGGGCAAATAAAAGAAACCCATCTACACTAATGCTCTTCTCCGGCGCACAGGCCCTAGAGAGCAGCCCTTTCCTCCGGCCTCTGTAGCTGGAGGTGAAGACAGATTTCTCCCGTGCGCGATGGCCCTCTAGCAGCCTGCCTGAGCAGAGCATGAGAGCAGGGGAGGCCAGCTGAGGTTCTACCACTGGAAAAAGCCAAAGGTGCTCTCCCACCATCGTCATTGTACCCACCCCCCTCCAGCAAGGCCACAGGTGACCTCAGGGATGACTGCACAGCGCCCTGAGGAGTTTTGCACTCACCAGCCAATAAGCCATTGGATTCTCATCCAGGGGCCAAGGTAGCAGAAGGTACTCACCTCCCACAGGAGCCATCGTGCCCTCCCGTGTTCCAACTGTGCCCAACCAGGCTGGCAGTGGAGCCACGCCAGCCACCCAGATGTGGCCGAACATCAGGAAGGAAACGGGAAAGCCAGCTCTCGAGGATGCCGCCTGGAAATGAGAATGAGCAGGGCCGGCGTCGAAAGAGGCAGCCAACTGTGGCTGAGCTGAGCAGGCTGGCAGGACGCAGAGGCCTTGGCTCCTGAGACTCAAGGTTCTTGGTGCCCACAGGCTTAGCTGTGACTTCTGCAGGACTCTCAGCAGACATCTTGCAAGGTCACAAAAGCTGGGAACCAGTAGGGCCACAAAGGCCTCATGACCCAAACTGCCTGCTCCAAATAGCATCACTCGTAAGCCAATCCAACAGCCTTTCTCAAAATGCATTTACCTCACAGCCTTGTTATTTGTGGGATCATTTACTGTAGACCTAACATGTGCTCAGCCCAACAACACGGTGGGCTGGGGGACGGTGGTGGGACACAGGGTCTTGCCCTGGACACACATATACTCTCCTGGAGGAGAAAAAGCAACAACAGGTGCAATATAACAAGCTTAAAAGATGGAATTAAGTGCTGATGCTCGGGGCACAGATTATTAATGCGATAGAAATTCCAAAGCCAATGAATTGAGAAAACGCTGCACCAAGCAAAGTACTTTGAAATTATAATGTTTCTGCTGGTGGTTCTGATACTCTCCTTTTGCTGTTTGAGCCCATAAACTTCAGAAAAGAGTAACACGTTGGTTGTCACCCATCACATAAAAGAGCTTTTCAAAGAAGGGGTATGCCAGGGACACACGTTGTCAATGTGAAAGCAATATGCAGACGCTTCTATGGTTACAATTAGTGGTAAAAGTATAAAGAATATGCAAATTGCTGATAACGAAGTAGAGGGAAATACTGAGGTAGCTACGAAAGCTCTAGGCACATAAGTGGGGTCGGGGGTTACCAGGGGAAAAGGGAGTGGGGGAGGCCTTTCAAGACAAGCTTCCCCAAGTCTTGTTCCCTCCCGCCCCTCAGTCTGCCAGCTTCCTGCTGTGTGAGGAACATGTATGGCCACCCATCCATTTGCCCTGAATGGTGCCTAGGTGCACAAGGGAGCACGTACCTTGGTTTAAATGCATATGATGCTCTCATTGTTCTATTGTTAGAAAACCAACCAGCCACCGACAGTACACACATGCATAACCTAAGAAGTCAAAGCCCTCCCCCGCGCCCGCCCCGGCTTTCCCACCTCCTCCGGGTCACTGTGAACTGCAGCGGTACGGATGGTGCAAAACATTCTCTCTGCATGAACAAATACATG
This sequence comes from Suricata suricatta, assembly GCF_006229205.1. Taxonomy (NCBI): domain Eukaryota; kingdom Metazoa; phylum Chordata; class Mammalia; order Carnivora; family Herpestidae; genus Suricata; species Suricata suricatta. Next base: position 13,817,992 of record NC_043701.1, on the reverse strand, counting down.
TAATTATATATATTGTACGTGTACTGGTTTTACAGAAATTAGATTCCACTGTGCAGGCTGTTCTGCAACTTGCTCTGTTTTTTATTTACCAAAATGGCTTAACCTCCTTCCTAATCAGTCCAGATGCACGGCCTCATCCTTTTTTAATGACAGCATCACGGTCTGCTGTTTGCTGCACCAGTCTGAGAACCAGTGCCGTGTCAGGGACATGGGGGGGTTCCAGGTTCTCGCCATCTCAGACCACAGTGAGGGTGCTGGGTCCCATCAAGCTCAGGTGCGTGTATTCTTCTGGGTCTCCCTCCTATGACTGTAAGGTCAGAATGGGCATTTTCTCCTTTGTCCCTCAGAGGCGGAAAGATTTCCTCCAAATGATCCTGGACGCCCGACACTCCACCACCTCTGTGGGTGTGGAGAGCTTCGACATGGTCAGACAAGTCTTCTCCACCGACCGCGCAGCGACTCCCTCCCGCCCACACCAGCCCGGACGCCTGTCCGAGCCTCTGACTGTGGATGAGGTGGTGGGCCAGGCCTTCATCTTCCTCATTGCTGGCTACGAGATCATCACCAACACGCTCTCTTTTGCCACCTACCTCCTGGCCACCAACCCTGACTGCCAAGAGAAGCTCCTGACAGAGGTGGATGACTTTAATGAGAAATTTGTGAGTACAGTCGTCCATGTGAATTCCACAGGACACACGATTTTGTGTTCATTTAGAAGCGAAACTAATTTTTGATAACTTCCTTGTGAAAATCACATGCTAAGTGTATGAGATGAAATAGGGCTGTTACCCACCTCTGCCTCTCTGGGTTAGTAAGTAAAATGAAGTGTTCAGAACAACAGAAAAAAAGAAAAGAAAAAAGAAATGACAGGCAAGAAGGTGAATTGTGCACATATCTTAGCTGCCTGGGACTGTCCGTGAAACCAGCCTGGCTCAGGGAGGCTGCAAAGTCTTAGCAACAGGGGAGGGCAAAAGGCAGGGGGTAAAGAGGTGTGGCTTCCCACTGCTGTGACTGTGCCATCAGCTCAGGGAGGCAGGTGTGAGGCAGGACAGGGAACCAAGCTGGAAAGCGGGAGCGGGCATGAGGATGGGCCAAGCCAAAGCAGGACTGAAAACTGGGGGAGCCCTGAGGAGGAGGGCCATATATGGAGTGCATTGAAATGGTGCTGGTCAGCGCGGAGTCCAGATTCTGCATATTCCTTCTAGATGAAGCTCCTCTTTGGTGAATCTGAAGCAAACTTTCAGGAGTGCTGAGCTAGGCTCCTTTACTGCCGCATTTTTTTTTCTGGATGCATTTGTATGTATTGCTTTGACTTGCAAGTTGTTAAAATCATTTTTCAAATCTGTGTTTTTCAAAGGAAGACCAGGGGTGCTTGGATGGTTCAGTCGGTTAAGCATCCAACTCTTGATTTTGGCTCAGGCCATGATCTCACAGTTCATGGGTTCGAGCCCCGCATCAGTGGGGAGCCCGCCTAGGATTCTCACTCTTCTTCTCTCTCAAAATAAACAAACTAAATAAATAGATGGAAGACCACCATAATAGACTTCTTACATCTCTTACATTCTGATATAATTATTACATTGACAATTTGGGGAGGTGGCCTGTTTTATTATTGAAATCACTAGAAGCTCTTAAAAAATATATACTGAGCTGAAAACTGCTTCCCATTAAGTTCCACTTCTTTACCCCACCGGGGCAATATTTTGATATTTCAAATATTTGAAACTTCATCAATTGTGTTACTAATTGCCTCAACTTTTTGGCTCTTCATGAGCTTATGGTCACCCTAAAGTTCCATGCCCTCATGACCTCTGCCAAGCCAGGTCTCCCCAAGCCGCTGCTCACACAATTAGTTTTTTTTTGAGCCTAGATGCAAGAGTTTATATTTTTCCTTATTATTGCTCAACTCAGTCAAAATAATTTTGAATCTTGATTCTGCCATCTGTCATATAGCAATTCTTCCAGCTCTGTGTCATCGAGACTTGCTAAGCAAGCCTCCTATTCCATCCAAGTCATTGATTAAAATGTTGAACAGGACAGGGCTTCCCTCCAGGTTGACATTGATCCATTAATCAATATTCCTTGGGCACGGAGACTCAACAAGCCATGCATCCAAATAACCCTACCATGGATTCCTACCACCCATCTTACCCTGTTTCATGAGTACTTGTGGTACTTTTCTGTCTGTCTGTCCATCTGCTTGTTTGAGGAGGGATCCAAGATGGCTGGGTACATTACATAAAGAGAAATAAGAGGAGTAAAGGGCATATCTATTAGGATGCATTTAGTGGCACCTACCAAAACCCCAACCCAAACTGATTTAAGCACACACACATACACAAAAATGGTGGGGGAGGGGGAACTTAATAGTACAGATCATTGCAGCCTAGGAATAGATGTGGCTTCAGGCAAGTCTTTCTGGGCCTCAAATATGTGCTCAGGTTCCAGTTTCTCCCCAGGTCTTGGTTGTGCATCCTTCTGACTGGCCCCATTCTCGTTGTGCTTTCTTCTCAAAGTCCAGGCAGCCTGTCAAGAATGTGTAGGACGGTAGGCTTCCTAGCTCATTACCAAGAGAGAAATGAATCTGTGGCCCCAAATTCTCAACAAGAATCATCAGGTTCATTCTGACCAGGAAGCTCAGGTCACTGCCCTTCCTTGAGCCAACTATTATGGCCATGGGAATGGGGGCATAGAAGGGTTTAAACCAGTCAACCCCACCCGTAGAGTCAGTCACACCCATGTCATAGGACAGAGAACTTGGGAGACACCTGCCAGAGGAAGTTCTGGTTGCTATTCCAGGAAGGCAGTGAAGGCAGTAGAGAGAATTTGCCCTTTGGTCTCAAACAAATCAGAACACAGGTCGAACTAAGGACTTTTAAGCATCTAGAGAGTGGCCAACAGTGTGGGGGATATGGCAGTGTGTTGAAGAGGGGGCAGTAGCTCTAAGAAGTCATGATCCTTACCTTCAGGGAATTTAATCACCAATTTAAAAAAAAGGAAAAAAAAGCCCAATACCTACCTTCCAAATATAACCCTCCAGGCCAACAGAAGGCATCAAATAATCAAGTCTAGAATGTGTGGTGTCATTTATAGAGCTGTGGAGCTCTAGGGTCTGTCCCACCAGCTACATCATGATCATATCTGGTTATGTTCATCCCCCATGAGGACACAAGGAGTGTTTCCACTGGCTTCCCTTCAGAGGCCCTCACTCAACAACCCCTCACCTCTGACATGGCCTTAACTGACCATGACCTCAGGCAGCATAATAGTGTATCATCAGACCCTAGCCTCCTTCCAATCCCCACAGCCCAAGTTGCGGCTTCTTTCCGCAGAGAGCCATCTTCCATGGGGCTGTGCAGAATATTACCAGGCACTGAGACCCCACAGGGGAAAAAACAGATTTTGGTAGGTAAAGTTTTTCAAACTTTCACATACATAAAACTATCGGGGAAGACTGTTTAAAATGCAGATGCCATGGCCTTTTCCTCATAGGCTCTTATTCTGTAAGTATGGGCCAGGGCCTGGAAGCCTGTGTTTTAGATAAACATACCAGGTGATTTTGATATAGGTGGTCCATGGTTCCACTTTGAGAAGTCAGCCCTAGACTCTCAGGGTCCAAACCCCTCTTCTCAGAAGAAACAGGTCCCAGTGCTCTGCCCAAGCCGTGAAAGCTCCTCGTCCCCACCAGGTCATTTCCTTTCTCTGAGTCAAACTGGGACTGTGTCTGAGACATGGAAATACAAGGGAGTTATCTTTTTTAAAAAATTGATTTGGCAGTCACAACTGTGTTAATTGTTGTAAGTGTTATACATGGTACCCATTTGATGAATATTTGTAGTTTCTTTCCTCCTTCCTTCCTTCATTCCTTCCTTCCTTCCTATAGTCAAGAGTTCTGTTAGTATGGGCCATATGTCAGGACATGGAAATGCAGATTAGATGTTCACACATTCGATATGCTCCCGAAAATTTGCATGTAATGTGTGACTTGTTATAATTTTCCTGTTGCTTCCCATTCAACAAATATTTCTTGAGTGCCAGTTAATGCCAGACTCAGGCCCCAGACCCCGCACACAGGGACGCTCTGACCTAGCTCTTCCACGACACCTCTGTAGAACCCCACACAGCTCATCTGATGGTTCCTCTTTGATTTGTCAATGAGATCGCTGGATTTAAGCCTCAGAGTTTCTTTCCTCTGAGCTATATCCTTTTAGAGCAATGTCCTCTGAGAATCCAACAGAAGCTGTGTCCCTCTCCCCAAGAACAAGAATGTGTATGTACACAGTATCAATCCCGGATTTTTTCTGTTAATAGTGATGGAAAACTTAATCTAAAATAGCTCAGGGAGTTTACTGACCCACCTAACAGAAAACTCCAGAGAGATTTGCCTCAGGTGTGGTTTGATGCAGGGGCCCAACCTCTGTCACTGGAGCCCAGTGTTCTCTCTCCCCCCATCTTTCAGCCCCACTCACTCTAGGCACACACCTTTCTCAGACAGGATCTCCCTTAGGGACTCACCACAGCTGTGGAACCAGTGTGTTGAACAATCTGAACTAAGTGAGGTACAAATATAGAAACTTTTTGTGTTTTCTCCAGTTACCATTTTTTAAATGTGTTCTGATGATATCCTTTTCCTTTTCCTTGATGATGCCTCCAATAGATCTCAAAGATTTCTGGTCACTTTTAGGCATTAAAAAGTCCAGATTAGTCCGGTCCAGTTTAAAACTTCAGTCTTTAACCCAACTTAATGCCCTTTCATCTCCTTAGCTCAGGCTGACCTGTGGCCTGAGGAAGCTGCCCTGGGGAGAGCCTGTGGTCTGTTTTCCTCCTTGCTAACCTCTCCCTGTCCCTCCTGGGCCCCCTTCTCCTGCCAGGACTTCTAACAGAACCCCCATTCCTACACAACGGAGGCTTCTCTCAGCGCCTCCCACGCCTCTGGCACAGGGCCCTGCAGGAGTTGTTCAGAGGGCTCCTGGGGCCTCTTCACGACCCAGTTCCCTGACAGGGTAGGGGCACCGGCTCCTGCCTTAGGTCTTCTGGGTGCCGGGATCTGGGCAGTCAGCTCCCTTGAGCAGGTTGCTGGCAAGAGCCTCCATGCCCCCTGCAGTGTCCACGTGGCCCAGGGGAGATGCACACCTTGGCCACAGCAAGTGTGGCTGCCCCCTCGCCCTGACATCTCTCTCTCCAGTTTACTTTTCCTCTGCTCAAATAGGGAGGGAGGGCAAATGAGCACATCTGCCGCATCCGCAGATGAATGAAATGGAGAAGAAATGCCAGGCTCACCCAGCTGCCCCCAAACTCTAAGGGTGTTCTATCCTACACCCCATCCCTTGGCTTGGGCCCTGGCAACACTCCTCTCCAAGCTGATGATTCCTTGCTCTGACAAGTGTTCCTTCAGGTCCTCTAGTCCTTCAATAGGCTGATGGGTCGCAGTGTGAAGCAGCGAGAGTCTCTTTCTCCGAAGTCTCAGCGAAAGGCTCCGAGCATCTCACCAGCGGCGATTGGGCCGCGTGCCCAGCCCTCCACCAATCACGGGGGCTGAGGGGAAGGTGACGCTCTGACTGGCTGAGACCTGGGTCGCTTGCCTCACCCTTGGAGTTAGTGCCCCTCCGAGGGGGAGAGGTGGACCCCCAAACCCCTGTTCCTGGGAGTGGGGGGAGAATGGCTGCTGGGTGGCCAGAAAACGGTGTGTCCAAGCACTCAGAATCCGTGGTCCCCAGATCAGAAGCTCCCATTTTCAAATTTCTGCGTATGCAATCACACACACCTTTCCGTTGGACTTTCAAAACCCAGCTTTCCAGAGCCAGATATAAGTCCAACAGCGCCTCGTGCTGCTTGCTCTTTGGGACTTCTCCACTATGGCTGTGGCCTGCTCTTACGTCCTTGTCGTAAGGGTGTGGCCACTTCATGTCACGTGTCCTGTGATTTCCACACAGTCAAGGCTTCCTTATTGGTTAGAGTGAAGTCCCTGTTGGCAGTTGGCCTCACTGCCTCCTTTATCAGTCAGGATGTAAAACTGTCAGCGGTGAAGGTCACTCAACTTCTGACACACACAGGGACACTTGAAAGTCTTCCCTCACTACTGAAGATGACCTTGGTAAGCGTCTCACAACGCACACATTCCTTCCAGTAATATTCAATGTCCCCCCACCTGTGTGGCCGCAAGTGGCCTTGATGCCTTCCTCCTTTCGGTGTATGTATTTGTTTCCAGTTACAATATGGTTATAACCCACTTCATCATCTGTGCTGCTCTGTCTATGGCCACATGTGTCTTCCTTCCAAATCATCTGGCTTTCCTCTCAATCCACCGCCAAAATTCAGCCTAAAACTTTCCCTCTCAAGTCACCCAATCGCTTGCCCCATGTTTCCTTAGTCCTCTTGAAGGGGCGCTACCTTCACTAAATTCAAGCATTGAGGAGCAGGGAGTGGTTTGTACTACTTGTAAAATGGAGAAAAAAACACCAATTATTTAATAAGAACTTTGTAATGTAGATGCTTCGTTTTGTTCTCCAATATCTAATTTTGAAAAGGACCAGAGGGGGGAAAAACAGCCTCTTTCCATATAAATTGTTTTTGCTATCATTTTAGCACTTTATGTGGAAATTATTGACTTTTGATCTGGCCAAACCGTTCTCTCTTCTTCTCTTCGGTGCCGGACTGTGCCAGCCGAAATTTATGACCCATTTTCCTTCTGTTTAATTGTTGTTATAAATCTGCTCTGCAGGACCCAGTTGTAAATTTATCACAAATTGGGCTAGATTGATATACCGCCTCTCTTAGGATAATCTGAACACAGTTATGCCTTAGAAGGAAGGCCAGATTCTTAAAACTTCTCTTGAAGAGCTGCTTTGTAACCATTATAAATATCTAATTAAAATACAACTTACTGTTTCTTTTTCTCTTAAGGATAAAAGCATTCCATGCTGAGTATTTCAACTGATTAGCTCATGCTGCTAATGTGAGCAAGGTTGAGGATTTGTTCTTGAAGCAGCCAGAGGATCTCAAAGGGGGAAAAAGCATATTTTGTGCCCGCCCCCAACACAAGCCATTTTGCTCTCAACTGGCTGTTTCATAAATATACGTCCTTTGTCACAGGAGGAAGGTTGGGTAGAAAAAAAGTGAGTAGCTTAACACAAATTCATCCTCACTGTGGAAAAAAAAAATGCCTCCCAGTTTGGCTCCTAGTCGGGATGTATCTTCAGAATCATCCTCACACTGAGTATAAGGCATGGTTGATTGTTAAGATTCAAAGGGGAAACTACCCACTGGGCAGGTTTCCTCCCCTTGGCCCAGGTGTGCTCGAGTCCTGCTGTCCAACATTTTAGGATAAGCTCAGGGGTCCTCATGGACTCACTCACCCAGCCACATGGGGCTTAGAGATGCATCTGAGCCCTTTCCTACAGATCCCATAACAGCGCAACACAACACAAAGCTGAGAGGTACAAGGAAAGAGGCAGGAACTCAGAACAATTTACAGCCCTAAAGTCACACCAAAAAACCGAAGACAAGAGCAGGGACACCAGCACAGTGAGACTGGCGGCAACAGGCCGTGGTGGGGCCTGAGACTCCGCATTTCCCACAGGCTCCCAGCTGGTGCCAACGCTGCGGTCCACGGGCCACACACTGTGAGCAGCCAGCTTTCAGACCCCAAGGCCTGCGTCTCCCCCAGTTGTGCTGGGCGTGGCAAGCACACAATGGTAAAGCACTGATACTCCACGATGACTTATGTTTTGTTAGCAAAGTTTTTTTAATTTTGAAATGATTCCCAAAAGAATGATGCCACTCTCACTTTACTGAGAGAGAAAGTGAGGTGAGGATCACCCAATCTTGGGTATATCTCTGGAAGTGTACTGCCTATAATCCTAAATTAATCTTGCTTCTCCAGGGTGGGAAGCTAGGGGGAGCTTTTGAGTTGATTTGAAGTCATTTTCAAGGCAGATGAAGATGGCAACCAGAACCTTCTCTCAGGATGCACACGCAGCCTGGAGATCTATCACATCCAACAGGTACCCAGCAGGCTGGACCTTTTAGGCAGGAAGCTCCTCCTAGACCAAAAGCTGCCCTAATGAGCCCTTAGTGTACATGGGAGCTTCAAGAGTCCCCAAGTGAGAGTCCATGCAGAGGTACTGCGGTCAAAGAGGACGTCTTTGATGCGATTCCCCTGGGAGCCTGGAGCAAACTCTGGACTATTCTCACTGCAGGTGCAGGAGCTGCAGTGGAGGGAGCCTTCGAATATGTCCAACTTGCCCACTTCCTGTCCTTCATTCTAGAAGAGTCTGACCTAAAGAATGTGCCTCTCTCACCCTTTTCTGGCATCCCTATAGCTAATATTAGAGCACAGAAATCTTGACAGTCTACAAGAGGGGCCTCTCTGGGCAGGTTCTAGAACTCCATCCTGGAAGTCATATTTGTGGCTACTGCTATGAAAGTACCAGCTCCTGGAAAGAAGACAACTCAAGAAAACTCAGCTCAAGAGGCCCCGAGGGCAGAGTGACCCATCACTCTAGATCAGGGGGCAGCCCCAGTTTTTCACTGCCCATGTGATTATTAGGTACACACAATGGTCTTCGTGATCCAGGTCATCTGCCCAATTTTCCTTCTGGGCACACCTGCAGGAAGGTAGGGACCACGTGTGCTGTGAATGAGTGCTGCTCAGTGTCAAGACCTTCCTGGGCCACCACCCGGGGCTCCAAACTCTTCCCCACTGCCTGGGGACATCCACAGCCCATGCCCACGCACCCACCGAGGAAACTCACCCTCCATGGCCTTGACCCCCTCCCATGTGCTTCAGCAGGGACAGCCACATCCCCAGACCTCACGCCATCCAGAACTCTGAGGGACTCTGCTGCCTCTTCCTCTCTTTCCTCTCCTCTTCCTGTTCCTTCTTTGCCTCCTCTCCTCTCTCTCCAAAGTTCACCACACTATTTAGTCTCCTTGCCCTTGTTCTGGCTCTAGTCCCCACATTAGAGACACATAAAAGTTTCTGGGCTCCACCTCCTGACCCACTGCCCATGTGGGAGCCCCTGGCACCCCAGAAGCCTATAGTTTTGTAATGTGACATCCCGAATGGGGGCAGGGGGCAATCAAGAGAGGCAGGTTGAAGAGCAGGAAGGACTTGCAGGTGTTTTTCCTATGGTTCCCCGATTAGCGCTTCAGCACTTGGAGTTTTTAGCAATTAATGCTCCAAGCTGCCCCCACTCCCAAGTCCCCACAGAGCAGTTCTGTCTCAGCAGAGGGAGAGGTGACCTGCAAGGAGAGGCTCATCGGGGAACAGGCCACACCAATCAGCATAGATTTGGTGCCTTTCATGTGGCAGCTCGGAGTATTTTATATTCAATATCTGAGCCTCTAGCAGGGCCAAGCTCTGTGAAGCAAGTAAGCTGGTGGGGTCAGTGCACATCAATCCAGAAAAGCAAGAATTAAAAATAAACTGGGGAAGGTGGACTCCACAGGTGAAGCTCGGGGTTCTGTGGGTCCTCTTGGCGCTGAGCTAGATTCTCAGCCGAATGGCTCATTTATTTAACTACTGCTCACATTCTGGGTCCTTAAAACATCATAGGAATGTGTTGTATTCCCAACGATCAGCTTTTAGAAGAAAACAAAAAAAAAAACGTACTTTTTTTTTTTTAACTCCACTGAACTCTAGTGACCAAAGCCGCTTTCACCTTGGTGGAGCAGGAACCTCAGTCAGAATGGTCTCAGCTGGGGCAAATTTAAAGAAACTCGTTCCTTTTTCCATCCACCCATCACCAGGCTTAAAATTCCACCACTTAGAGATCCTTCCTTTATTTCAACACAATATCCATTAATAAGATGCCACTTACTCCTGGGAGGGGTGGGATAATGAAGTCCCCGCTAGGATATGAGCCCCAGGAGAGCAAGGGCGTGGATGCCTGGAGTGCCCCTACACCCTGGGACCTCCAGCAGTGCCTGGCACTTAGTAGGCTTGTGACAAATGGGCGATGGATGAGTGAGTGAATGAGCAAATGCTGGTTCACTGCTTCTTTCTAACTGCAGATTAACTGAAAGCAAATTTGAGACGTAGGAAGGCGCACAGGAGGAGCTATGGTTACAGCACCCTGGGAGGAAGTAGATGGGAGTCAAAGAGACGGACAAGGCCGCGGCCAAGGGAGATGCAGGCAGACGAAGGCAGCACCCGGTGGTCTGTGGTCCTATAATTGTGCGGGAACCCAGAATCTGGCACACCAAGGAGCAGAAGGGGCCTGGGCTCTCAAGAGCCATCTAGGGAGCCTCCCACCCAGGATAGATATCCTGCCACTCCCCTTGAACGCTCCCAGGAGCAAGGAACTTGCTACCTTATCCTTACATTAAGTTGCAATCTGCCTTGGTGAATTGTCCGCCCACTTGCCTGCTTGTTCTACTTTTCTCAGTTCATGGTATTTGTCTACAGGAGTCAGCAAATCAGTAGCTTCTGCCGGGGGCGGGGGGGGGGCTACTTCCACGGTGACTAATAGCGACTGGGAATCTCAGAGATGGAGAGAGGAAGGGAAATTGGAAAGTCAGTAGAGAACAGGGACCTTCCTAAAATGTTTGCTTGTGGCCCAGACGTTCAATTTACTCTGTTTTCTGGTAGGTCTGTGTTGCCCCAGGACTAGAGGCAGCATTATGTTTTATTTTGGGTGTTTTGTGTGTGTTGCATTTGTTTTTTGGTTTTGGGTTTTGTATTTTTTTAGCATTTTGTTTTACAGCTGAATATGGTATGTGTGAAAATAGCAACCATATGAGCCTGTTAGCCCAAGCATATGAATATTCCAGATCAGAAGGGATGTTTGACTCCCCTATGAATTGCAATGTGTAGGGTTTATAAAGTTAAGCACTTAGAATTCTGTCTTTAAAATTTAAATATTTAGATTGGGTCTCTAGGACACAAAAGGCAATGCCTGTTTCTCACTCGCTTAATTTGATTTTTTTTTTTCTTTTTGGTAGCACAAGTTGTTTTTCAAAGCTTCATTCCTTGAACGTTCCCTATAGGAGGAATGTAATTAAACTCCACTGGCCTCCCCCTGCTGGGACCAAACTGGGGCCAGAGCTGTAGCAAGCATAAAGCAGATACCCTGTGAAAAGAATCCTTATTATAAAGATGAGAAGAGAATCAACTTCCCTCTGGTTATGAACAAGATGCTTTAGAAAGCCACCCAGGCTCTTCCTTGCAATGGGCTTAGTCTCCAAGACATTTTAATTAGTAATTTAAGACTGGAAGGCAGAGGATAAGCTCCTTACCTCCTTAGCTATAGACGAGAACGTCAACTTGATGAGAAACTGGTTCGAGTGTCTAAGGAGGAGGGAGAGGGGGGCGGGGAGGGTGTTTCTTGGAAAAGCACAAACTTTTTCACGAAAGTAGCCTAAGTAGGTATCCTGGCCTTGTCAGTCACGATCTGGGGGGTCCCACTCCTTGAAGGCAGTTCTTCCCTCTTGCTGGCAACAGGCACTGCCTCCCACCGGTGTACCTGCTTGGTGCGGAGTCAGGAAGCCCTCCCAGTCACTCTCAGACCAAACCTAGACTTTTCTCTGGTCACGGAGGCACTGCCCTCTGAACGAGGGGACCCCACGACCTGGGTGATACAGCTCCAGCCGTGCCAATGGTGCATATGGAGGCCCTGAGCCACCACGCACTGGCAATGTGCCATGGAGAACGGGCATAATAATCTCTGTTCCTCAGTCTTCCTGTCTGTAAAATGGGGATAGCAATCGTATATAGCTTGTAAGGTTGTCTTGAGAATTGAGTGAATGAACCCAGGTACGATTCTGGGCACAGTGCCAGTGTATATGCACATTGTACTATCATCCCTCTTTCCCCTTTCTGTGCCTCAGTTTCCTTATCTGGGAAAGGAAGGGGCCGAACTAGACTTCTTTGCTGGAAGAGATGATAATGATGATGATTGAATGTTTATATGCCAGGCCCTAAACTAAGTACTTTACACACAAAAGTTAACTTGATTCTCACAACTTTATGAAGCAAGAACTATCATTACCCCATTTAATCGATGGGGAAAGAGAGGCTGTATGAATCAGGGATATCCAGAGGAGCAGAACCAATGGGGGGAAAGGGGAAGGGTGGGGAGAGGGAGAGAGAGAGAGAGAGAGCTTAAGGAATGGACTCATTAGATTGTAGGGACTGGCAAGTCCAAACTCCATGGGGAAGAGCAGCAGTCTGGAAACTCAAGTCAGGATTCAATGGTGCAATCTTTAGACTGAATTTATTCTTCTCCAGGTCTTGGCTTTGTGGTGGCTTCCCCACCCCCCTGATTCTGGAACTTCAAGGCCCTCATTCAAGGCCAGTTCTCTGAGTCTGTCAGTTCTCTTTCTCCGTGGCCCATACGGCACCAGATGGAGAGTACGTGGCCGCTTCTTCACTGACCTGACTCCTCCAGGCACCTGGCCCGCACAGCAGGAATATTCCTGAAACAAACATCATGACCCAGGGCTGCTCTCTCCCACCACAGACACCATTCTTTGTGCTTCTCTCACTTTTTTGTAATGCTGGTCTGGTCTCATTTATTGTAGAGAGTCCTTTAGCCATCCCAAGCTTTCTCTCTGGGTCCCATGCCCCTGGGATTTCCCATTAGTTGCATGTCATTGTGTTCTTTGGTCAAGAGCATGAACTGTGCCTCTCAGACATTTGTCCTGCAGCCTGATTACTGACCTGACCCTCTCATTACCCGTGCCGCGGTGGAACACAAGTTCTGTCCTGCCTCTCACTGGCTCTCTGTGGGACACCAGACTGGGTGCTCTGCTGGCTGGTGCCAGCCACTAGCTGCTGCTAAGTGCCACCTTCTTCGTCCAGAGACTATGGAGGTGCTGCCTGCCCTCTGTCTCACAAGGATGCTCTTCCTCCCCGACTCCTCCCTGATCCGCAGCTGCTCCCGCTAAGGCCTACAGAGTGCTCCCCAAATGCCCCGAGTCTCTGACTGAAGTGGACCATGGCCTGGGGTTAGAGGGCAGACCCCAGCCCACCTCTAGGCAGACTCTGACTTTGGACAACTAGAGACCTCCCAGCAGTTCCCTCTGCTATGCACACGGACACTGGGACTGAGGGCCACATGCAAATCAAGGCCCAAGAGCAGCCAGGGGTAGTCCCCGTCCCTGAGAACTTACCAGAAACTACAGATATTTGGGAGCCACCCCCAGTGATTCTGACACAGCTGGCCTGCGACAGGAGGGGCATCATGCCGCTTTAAAAGCCTCCAGGCAATTCTAGGGTGCGTCCAGGCTGAAGACCTGGTGCTGTGTCCCCCTGAGGTGCATCTGCAGACTTCACTTCAACTGTGACCATGGGCTGGATAATCAAGGACATGACTAACTTTACAGATACTCTGCATGATTATTGAAGTTGCTTTTTACCTTTTTCAGAAGTCACCCCTTTGGTCACCTGGAAATAGTGGAGCTTCCGTCACTGTGCTGTGAGGCAGATGCAGCCCATCAAGAGAGCTGAGCAGCAAAGGGCCTGCCTGGTAATGCCCACCTGGTGACTGCTCTGAACGCTCAGGGACCGGGCTCTGAGAAAGCACCTCTTAGATTACGATCCTTAGACCTGGAGGGTCCCAAACCGGGAGGCCATCTGGTCTGCGCCCCACCTGCAGGAGTGGGAGGGGCTGTTGCTCCATCTTATGGACAAGACAGCTGAGGCCCAGGGAGGGTCCCTAAAGGTCACGTGTTATCTCAGAATGTGTTTCTGGCTGCCCAGAGCATCTCTCTCTCTCTCTCTCTCCCTCTCTCTTTCTCCCCCTCTTTCTCTCTCATCCTTTCACCTTTCCCTGAAAAGCTCATTTAATGATTCATCAGACTGGCTGCAAATCAGCGATTTGTAGACCTGAGAGACACACTAATGATGTGGTCACCACCATCGTCATCCTGACAGTAAACATTTGTGGACCGCCGTAATTATTCATAATGATTTTATGTATGAAATAAATCTGACCTGACTGTAAAGAAATGGGCCCTGTGAAGCACGATGATTACGTCAATGAGAAACCACCTGGAAACATGGAACATAAGTGGCTCAAGTTCCGCGGCACACATGCCATCTGGCGGTTTTGTTTCTGGCTTGATTCGCTGTGAGTCACTTGTACAATTTCAGGGGCCACTGTCTGTCTCCCTTCAGTCAGTCTCTAACCTGCGGCCGGTAGTTAACTCGCTGCTGTTTATGTTAGATGTGTTAAAGGTCAGAAACACCCCACTTCCAATGGGGTGACCCTTTGGGATCAAGTATTCAATATCAAATAATACTGATAATAATTATGATTGGAATAAGAAGAACTGCTATTCACTGATCACATGTTCTGTACCTGGCCCTGGGCCAAACAATTCTAACAACCAATTTGCTATTTTTATATATAGAAAATATTTCCTTAAAGATTAGGAAATTGAAAGTCAGAGATGAAGTGAAGGGCTCAAGGTGGAAACAGAGCCTAGATGTGAACTCAGATCCACTAGCTCACACTTCCTTGATGCCGTCTTGGGAATGACACTGGGCTGGTAGTAGCTCACTCTATGAGTGCAGGTGGCTGTTTAAAACCACACGTTTGGACACACTTATGACCCTTATGTTAGCGCTGTGATGGCCAGGGCTCTCTCAGGGTGTCGGAAAGGTCCCAGGGTCATTTTTCCTCCTCTCCTGGGTGGTCCCCCCTTGTCTTCTGCCAAGATAAATGCCACTTTCTACAAAGATCTTTGGCTTTGCGGAACTAAGAAATCCTAATAAATCAAGATGTGTCAGTCTTAACCATAAAAAATTAATTAATTTACGTCAACAACCAATAAACAGATCAAACAACATAAAAATCTATGGCGAAAGAAAGAAAGAAAGAAAGAAAGAAAATGTAAGCCGAGAAGTATATGGTTTCTTTTTACTTAATGTTTGATAAATTTACATTCTCCTCATCTGCCCTTGGGCGTCTTAAAATGAAATTCTATCAATATTTCCCCAGAAAAAACATTTTTTTCCTACATAAAATCCACATCAGAATCCCTCTAGTCATTCTGTTTCTTGGGTTTCAGACAGACAGTTCCTTCCCTCGGGAATAATTCATATGTCAAACCTGTCATTTATCATTGTATCTAGTAGCATTTTTCTCCTTGTCCCTCAAAATGTAACTTAAAGCCCACTTAATAAGGTCTGTGGGTACCCTGACAAACACCCTTCTCAGGCTCTGTGAGATTTCTGGTGAGACAGGCTATAACCCAGCAAAACAAACCCTGTCCATTGCTGGCATCTAGACACTATCCCGTTAAATGTCCACGCTTGCTTTTCTTTCCCACAACTGGAGGAAGGGATGAAAATGCCACCTGTGCCTCCAAATCTGATCTCCTTGATCAAACTCGAAGGCCTCTAGAGCTGCAACACACACGGTTTTTTCTGATCAGTTCATTTACTTCCGTGTGAGTTAGGCGAAGTCTGGTCCGTCAGTTCAATCCATCCCTGCCAGTGCTCCATCTTGGCGAGTCATTTCCAGAACAGAGCACTTCCTAGTTGTCCAAGTTGGATCACTAGAGACCTCTGCCTTCTCACTGGGAAAGCCAGTGACCAAGCAAGCAACACATCTCCCCCGAGGGATTTGTCTTCCTTGGCCATTTCCAGGAAGTCTGGAGTCAGCAGCCTTAGAAGGAAAATCATATCCTATCCCCTCCCCCCACTTAGCTCTTCCTCCTCCCCCGTGTCCTTGTCTTAGGCAGGACGACATGCTGCCAGACAAACTCAGCTGTTGGCACTGTGAGTGCAGGGGTCTGTTGTCACATGCAGGCACATAATAGGTGCGCAGTGCTTAGTTGAATGAATGAATAAGTGAATGAATGAAAGCTAAAGTTGAAAGAAACTTAGAGACCATTCAATCGAATCCCTTTATTCTAAAGGTGGGGAAACTGAGGCAGGGGCTTTGAGAAACCACCCAAGATTACGTGGTTTTGATGTGGCTTCCTGACTCTAGGCATATGCCTCTCATCCCGTCTCCTAAGACCGAGCTTAGCCTGTGCGTCCCTGACCCTATGCTCTGTCTGTGGAGCAGGGAGAGCCTGCAGCTGTGGGCGGAGAGCGGGTGCCGTAGGGCTCCGGCACGACAGGGTCTGTGTTTTCTCTTCTGATGAACAAAGAGTCCCTTCTTCACTGTACGGCCCTCACCTGCCTTCCTCCCGGTAATTCCTGCTGCACACAGCCTGTCTTCCAAGCCTGGCCTGGCATTCCTCAAAGACTCCTCAAGGCCATCTGCTCCCTGTCCTCTAAGCTTTGGCTCTGGGGATGTAATGTGCCCTCAAGACATTACCCCTCCCACCCTTCCAGAGCAGACACCAGCATTTCTTCCACAGACAGTATTCCACAATTAAAAAAAAAATTATAAAAGCTAAAAAGAAAAAAAAATACCAGTGGCATACCAGTAGCCTCCAAGTGAGTGACAGTCATCAGTGAAAAACTTAAGCAAATCAGCCTGAAGATAAGTATCAGACTGAAGATCCCCTGAATGTTAAATTAGTCAACTGGTGGGCATTCCTATAGCTGTGCTCTAGAGAAGAAACAGCAGAAATTGCTTTTTTCCCTTTGGGTTTAATCACCAAGAAATGTGAAGGCACAGAGATTAAAAAACCAAATAATCTCCCTTCCTATGTGTCCAGTCAGGCTCACCTTCCCACTGCACGGGATTTACTGGTGGGAAACTGCCAACTTCTAGATGAACGACGGAGTGGGGGGTGGGGGGTTCTCTCCTGTTTTCACTGCTGACCCGCATGCCTTCTGGAAGGAATGAAAATGGAGGGAAAGCGGCCCCCGGCCACTCACCAGGATTGTTCTCAAGGATCTAGACAGACCATAAGTAATTCAGTGAGTCACTCACAAAGACTGCGTGTCTGTGGCTGCGGCATTCAGGCAAGCCAACGGCAACCAGCGCCCCCAAAATGCAGCACGAAACTCTTATCAGAAGATACCGTTTGTTTCTAAATGTCATATATACAATTTTTATTGGAGCGTGATGACAGATAGTGAATAACTTAACATAAATTTGCATAATACAATAGAGCTGTTAATTTATGATCATATTAAAGCACAAAGTTTTGTAGTTTGGGCACTTAAAAGTCGTAATCTTTGGAAACTTTCCCTCCTGTTTGCTCTTTATTTATTACTTATTTAGGGTTGCCAGATAAAACACACGTGGCTAGTTAAATTTAAATTTTTCTGGAAAAAAATATTTTTAAAAATGGGAGGTGCCTGGATAGATAGCTCAGTCAGTTGAACCTCTGACTTTAGCTCAGGTCTGAGCCCCGCGTTGGGCTCTGTGCGGATAGCTCAGAGCCTTGAATTTTTTGTTTCCTGCTCTGTCTCTCTGCCCCTCCCTGTTCGTGCTCTGTCCTGTTTTCTCAAAAAGAAATATACATTTAAAAACTTTAATTTCTGATAAACATGGAATCATTCTGTAGTGTAAGTATGTTTTGTGCAATATTTGGGACATACTTATACTAAAAAATGATTCATTGTATAGCTGAAATTCAGAGTGTGCTGAAGGCTTCTATTTGTATTTGATAAATCTGGCAACTCTATTCTTACTTCATAAATACCTTACCCCCCACCGGCTCTGTGCACAGTGTGGAGGGCGAGTGTTGCATAGGGAAGGGTGCAGCCTCTGGCTTCTTGGTATCTTTATGCAAAGTCAGAGGGATGGGATCATAGAGGTTCCAGTGTGACGGGAAAAACTGAGCTAGGCAGCAGACCTGAGTTTTCCTGGGGCAGCCCTGGGAGCGCTAGAGTGCTCGTTTTCAAACTTGGTCACCACAGCGCATCATAAGAAATATGTCTTACAAGTCCACCCAGTACAGACACACCCACGTAATTAAACCAACGTTTTATGAAACAATATGCAGTATTCTATGTGGGATACACTCTATGTTCTATTCCATTCTATTTCCTTTTGTAAAATGCTGCTCTTAATCCCCTAAATTGAATTCACAATTCCCTAAGGGTTCATAGCCCACATTCTGAAAAACACAGGGTTAGAGGGTTATAACTCAGGAAAGTGAATAAGGAGTTTTTTTTTTTAAATCCACTCTCCAAATGAGGAAGTGTGTCAGACCAGTTATGAGACTTTCCTAGTCCATGTCACTAATTTGTGGCCAAACTAGGAATGAAGTTTAGTGTATGTGCTGCCGAAGTGAACACCCTGGGAAAGAGGTTTAGGTCTCCCAGCTCTCAGGCTTGTGTTTCTGGTTTCGTTCTACCAAACTTTCTAGTGTCCATTTTCCTCATCTCCAAGTTATAACACACAGTCTAGGATCCACTTTTTAGATTTTGTTTTACCTAATTATACTACTCTGAAACCATTTTGTTATTACTTCATATTCTTCTAAAATTCCCAAGATTTAGATCATTGCTGATATAAACTGATTATATCATTACTTAGGCATCCGTTTGCCTTCTGAAAACATTTAAACTAATTCGTCTCGGCACTTAACCTGTTATCTTACTTCCTCTCTGCGCCCAACCTTGTCTCACTATTTTGGTGCTTCAATCTTTATAGTTCCATGTGCTCTCCCCGGGGGACAGGCACAGTCACAGATGTAAGAAAAACGTAAGAATAGTAACTATTACTTGTTACCATTTGTTCCCTCTAATATTCCCTTTTGGAGTTGAGAAAACATAGGTTCAGAGAGGCTAAGTGTGTTTCTCAGGGTCACACAGCAAACACAGACTTGCAGAGCTCAACTCTTATGCTCTAACTCCTAGGCTCTGTCATCAGGACACAGAGGTGTGCTGAGCTGCAGTGTCCACAAATATCTGGCCAGAATGCTTCCGGCAGGAATACACGGGCAGGAAAAAAAAAAAAGACATCAATCCAAGAGACATCCATGAAAGCTGTTTATTTTTCTCACATACTAAGTCTAGATTTTCAAACCACATTCAGAACTTTCTGGAATCTTACAATCAGTTTACTATCCTCTAGCTCTTTTCTGTGACCATCCACTGCACGTGTACTTTATTCCAAAGCAATGCGTGGTCCCCAGAGCGCCTTTCCCATGTCTCCTATCATGGCCCTGAAAGAGCCTCCAGGCTTGCAGGATCCAAATGCAGGGCTCCTTCCAGTACTAGTCCGGCAGTCAGTTTATGAGGAGAAGTCAACTTGGTGCCCTCCTCCACCCCATGGAATAACCTTGCCTTTGGCTTCGTCTCAGCCCCAGCAGGACTGCATGAGCTCCATGGGGACAGTGGCCCTGTGAGGCCCCAGAGGGCTGAGCACAGGGAGCTGCAACCCACCTCAGGGACGCACGAGGCAGGACGCTCCTAGCAAGACTCACAGACAGAATTCTGCAGCTCCCTTTCACCAATTTATCTTCCTCCTCCCTAAATGGAGCTGGGCGGATGGCCCAGACTCAGGTTCTAGTCTGGACTCCCTGACTCAAAGCCAGGCTGAACCCCTGAACCAGCCACATGACCCTCAATGTCAGTTTCCTTGACTCTTAAAGGGGATCATAAACCTATTGGCTCCATTTGGTTGGAGCTGATCAGACGAGTGGCAGGTGTAAAGCACTTTGCATGGAGTCCCGCGCCTCTGCTCCCCAGAAGCATTTGTTTCCATGATTCCTGTTACTCCCGTTGTACAGATAGCACCTCAGAAGCCGTAAGGAGACATGTGTGCCTTCATGTGCCTCCGATCCACCCGGGTCTCAGCATGTGCACCTGCACCCCTCTGCCAGCAGCCCCTCCCCCGCCATGCCCGCATCCCTCACTGCCCCTCCCCTTCAGTCTGGAACTCTTCCTGCCCTCCTTCCCTTCCAACAGACTCACTCTTTTCACATCCTATTTCCCCAGGACACTATTTTCTGCTAGAGACCAACAAAATAATAGTAGAATCGCCAAGACCTGAGGACGTGGAAGGAGTTCAGAGATTGCTGGTTGATCCTGAATGCCCTCTCCTGGGCCCCTGCTTGGGACTCCAGGAATGAGGGGCTCACCTCGTCCATGTTTCAATGGCTGGACCAGACCTTTAATCCACAAACCCATTTCTCTACAGCTTCCACCCATAGTTTCAAACTCTGGGCCCAGGTAGAATGACCCTTTTAAAGCTGGCGAGATTGCACCCCTCTGGCTTCTGCATATTTTCTCCGTGGGCAGACTTTCAAGTCCCCTGCCCACCCGAGTCTCCCTCCAGGCTAACGGTGTCCTTCTAGAGGGTGACACAGCCAGAGTGGCGGGCTGACCCAGGGCGCGAGCGGACGGTGCAGGAGAGAGCATTACAGCCTCTGTGCTTCTGTGATGGTTGTTTCCAGTGATGGGGGGCGGTGCGGGGGGCGGTGGTGCTAACCTGTTCTCCAGTTATCTTCCCTGAATTTGTCAAAGTATGTCTCAATTATTGCAACCCTGTAGAGTAATGTCCTACAAGTTTAAAATACACTAGATAGAAAAGATACTTCCTTTGATTTTCTCCAAAAAAACGAATTCCTTCAAGCATTCCAAAGCATGGTGAACACCTTCATACTTCACCCTCTTCAAATCTTCTCTTCTAAACACTTAGCTCTGGTGTGGTTTCATGTGTCTGGGATTAGTCTCCCCACCACTGGCCTGATTGGAGGCTCCACAGAGAGGGACTCACGACGGTAGTCCCAATGCCCATGGGCATCCTGGGGCCCTAAGGAATGAGCGGCTGGACCCATTACAGGCTCTGATCCCCCCTCATCCCATCCAAACCCATCCCCTTTCCTGTCACGTGCCAGATAACTGGGGGTCTGAGAACTGCGATCCTGCACTGGGGCGGCACCCAGCATGGCAGGGCCTAGTCTTCCGTGTGCTGTGAGATGACAAGTGGGCATTCCAGGAGCGTAGTCAGGGGGAAACCAAGTCAGAGAGGAGGTTGGCCTAAACAGGCTGACCAGAGGGGAGGGACCCAGGGCCCAAGACCAGGGATGGATGCGGATCGGGGGGGGGGGGGGGGGGGGGGGGGGGGGGGGGGGGGGGGGGGGGGGGGGGGGGGGGGGGGGGGGGGGGGGGGGGGGGGGGGGGGGGGGGGGGGGGGGGGGGGGGGGGGGGGGCAGATGTGGCTGCAGCTCAGCAGCAATGAGAGCACTCACCGAGGACTTCCTGTGCACCAGGCATTAGTAAGTGCTGTCAAACAGGCTTTTGGCCGACTGCAATATGAGGTGTCTTCGTATGTCCATCTTACTGGGTGAGAAACTGAGGCTGACAGTGACACTGACCACAGTCACACAGCCAAGAAGCAGTGAGACACAAATTCAGACTTGGGCAATATGACTCCTGTGTGCTTTTACCCACAGTGCAATACTGGCTCCAGTGGAAATTTGATGTGGAAAGAGGGGAGGAGACCCTGAAAGAATTCCCTGGGCTTTTGTACAGAGCTAGGCTTTATATGATGTTCTGGAAGCCAAGGGCTTAAGCAATGCCCTGGGAACTTAAAGGTACAGCCAAGCGTCAGCCCTCATGCCCCATTTCCTACGGGGCTATCACAGGTGACTCAAGGGTGCAGCTAACTTGAGAACCAGTATGAGTCAAAACGCAAGAGGAAGCTGATCTTCCCTGCTCTTTCCACGGCAGAGCCCAGAGGCCTGGGGGGACCCCAGAGCCGGAGGCTCACTTCCATTCCCCAACAGGGACTGGAGTCTCCAATCCTCACACTCTGAGTGAGGCCAAAAGGGGTTGGGGAAGAGGAAACGTACCCTGGCCAAGGCTGGCCGACCGTCTGACAGCCGGGCACGGAGGCTGCATGTGGCTTTTCCACCTGACTGTGCTGTGCTGCCTCAAGCCAGTGTTCTTATGAGGATGTCCAGGCCCGAAGCGCCCTTCCTTGGCTACAAACAAGTGAAGTCTCACCCTGTGTTTCCTAGCTTCACTCCTCATAAATCAGTTTTCAGGGCCTCTGAGCCTAAAACAGTTAGCTATAGAAAGCACAATTTTGGTTATAGCATGATCCTTCCACTAAGAGCACTCATTAGAAAGAAAGGTAATGCACGGAACAGGAAGAGCTTTCTGAAGTGAATTCCAGACGTTTTTGCTCTAAATGCATATGATTGTTGCCCTATTTTTAATTTACCTTAAAGAACCCACACTGGCAGGGTGCCTGGGTGGCTCGGGCGGTTTAGCATCCGACTTCAGCTCAGGTCACAATCTCACAGTTCGTGGGTTCGAGCCCCACTTTGGGCTCTGTTTTGACAGTGCAGAACCCACTTCAGATCCTCTGTCCCCCTCGCTCTCTGCCCCTCCCCCACTTGTGCTCACTCTCTCTCAAAAATAAATAAACATTTAAAAAACACCACATTGGCAAGCTAAGTCATCGGGGGGGGGGTCCCAAAAACCAGAGCAGACTCTTCTTAGATTACTGGGGAAAGATCACAGCATCCCATGGGCTGGGCCACAGGGAGCACGACCTCAGAATGATCTCTTTGGAAGGTGGTGGCTCATTGTGGGGTTAATGAACCTTGAGAAGATCCCACAGGGGCCCGCCTCCTGCTGCCATTTAAAACCATTTCCTCGTGCCCTTCCCTTAGTTAGAAATTAAGAACAGCTGGGCACTGTGCTATTTTGAGGAAACTCTGCAAATATATCTATCAGTCCGGCCAGGCCCCTCAGGGGTGGCCTCGCACTGGCCCAGGGACAGTCTCGGAGCCATTGCTCTTTGTGAAGAAGCTCAGAGTCAGCTGGCAGAGAGAGAAGAGGGGTAAGCGACCCGAGCTCGGGAGCCCTGAGACGGCCCACAGTTTGGCAGCAGAGACTGTCACGTAGAGCAGGGGCCTCCCTGTGCACCAGCGAGCTCCCCAGGTGCTCACGGGGCCACAGGTCCAGGGCTCGGGAGCAGGACAAGGCAGACACTCTCCACATCTACCACACCAACGGCAAGCGCGGTAGACCTTCCTGAGGCCCCCTCTCCTTTCCCAAGGAGCCGCCCCACACCGCTGCCCATCGGGGATGAGACGGGCCCTCACTGGCCTGGGCGCTCTGCCGGGCACCCAGGAGGACCAGCGGGGTGTCTGCAAGGGCTCTTCCCACTTCCACCGGGAGAAGCCACTGCACACTCCCCACGTCCCTAGCAGGGGGTTGTGGACACTCCAGACTCACTGAGTCCTGTCCTCCCCCAGCCACCACAAGGGGGGGGGGCTCCCTCTTCCCGAATGCTCTAGTCCCTCCGGCACAAGTAAGGTTCCTGCCTCAGTTTACATGCTACCTTATGAAGCATCTGCCTCCGGCCGTCCCGGCTACCCCTCTGCCGCCGTCACAGAGCAGAACGTGCACACACCCATGCATGTCCTGCTCGAGTGGGGAAGAGACAAAGGCCCCCTTCCTTGCTTTCCATGGCTTGGCCTTGTCAGCCTTCGGAATTGGGCAGGCAGGGGTTCTCATTCACGCAGCACTAGTTCTGCCAGGCTGCACCCTCTCTCTGCCTGCTGACCTCGCGCACAAACCCTTCTGAGCCTCGGTTTTCTCATCTTCACACATCACCCTGCGCTGGTTTCCAGGCCCCTCACTCAGGGGAGGGGAGACACGGAGGTCATCACAAGGGCGGCAGCTGGGGAGCCCCGGGGTGCGCTTGGTCCCAGCACCCCATTCCTCTGTCACAGTCATACCGTGGGGCCAGCACTTATGGGCAGGAAAGCTGCCAGCAGTCTGTGCTCGAGAGCCAACTTCCCTGATCTGTGTCTTGTGTGGCAGGATGTGACCCTCATGTCCTCCAGGGAGCCCAGCCTCCTTTTGTCTCCTGGGCGGTCATCCCACCACCTGTGGTCCTGTCCAAGACCCTGTAGAGCAGCAAGGCCCTTGCCCTTTGAGTTCCTGGAGGCCATCTGCTGTCACCCTATGACGGGCAGGAAACATGGCCTGGCAAAAGGGCCTGGCCTAGTGCAGCCGTGCCTGCTTCCTTAGGGCTGCTTCTCTTTCCCCGGGTACCCAGCCTCCCTCCAGGTCCACACCTCCTCCTCACCCTGGCCCATGGCTGTGGACTTGACCCCAGGCTGCCTGGATCTACCATCCTGCAAAAATCCCTTGGCCCACTGGCCCCTCCCAGGGCCTCCTGATGTGACACTATCACCTATGGCACCTCAGAGACCCCAGTCTGCCCCCACCTTGAGGTCAAGCCCCTTGAAGAAGCCTCACTGCAATGTGGGGGACAGGGAGCAGCAGACGCAGAAGACAAAAGAAACGATTCCTTAAGATCCACGGCCAAAACAGATTGCTGTAATTAACACGCGCCACCTCCATGTTCCACGGGCTGCCACGTGGTTGGCGTGAGGCAGAGAGGCACAAACCGCAGAGAGCACGCACTCCCAATAAAACAGCAATAAATGATGCTCCTGTGAAGGAACTCCGTTCAATTCTGCTCCAAAACCTTGTTTAAGTGCTTTTATTGTTTCTGTGTGAAAGAGCACAAATGTTTTTTGAAAATTGCTTCGGCATAAGCCTCCCCTTCTCCGGGAAGTAGTTCCAATCCCCCCAGGCCCTGCCCTGAGCAAGCTGGGTGGCCCCCACTGGGTCCCCTCCAGGTCCCCACTCTGTGCTCCCCTCCCTCTGACCCTCATCGGGGGTCCACAGGGCTCCTCCCCACTCAGGGCCTTCCCCACCCAGAGGCACACAGCAGGCACGGGGGACACACTCCCGGGACAACGGTGGTCTGACCAGGTGGTCTGAAAACATCAGGGGAGCCCCAGAGATTGCTAAGAGGACCCCCGTAGGACAGATGAAATTCACAATAGAAAGATCTTTAAAATAAACAAATACATAATATAAAAGCATAAAGATAGGAAAACACAAACAATCTTTTTTCACAGAGGGGAAGGGAGAGAGCAGTAATGTCCCCTCATGTGGCCACAGTCACCTTTTTGGGGTTCCGTCCTACATTAGAGGAACAGTCCGGTGTCAGATAAAGAGCATCAACAACAAAACCGGATGACAGAAGTCACGCCCCGAGTGGGGAGCGGGCTGACTTCCCCGCGGGCGCGTGCTCTCGCAGCCCTGTCCGCTTGCTCCAGGCTGCTGCCCCTAACTGAAGCCTTCGTGGGCTGCCTCCGGGACCCACAGGCCCAGCTTGCCCAGCAGACAGGGGGTGAATGGGGGGCCTGGGCTGGGAGCACGCAGCCTCATTCCGTGAGACCTCCTCTATTCCGTGAGAGACGGGGGGTCTCCCTGGGACCCACTCTCCTCACATGTGGCCATGAGAAGGAGGGCAGGGACCAGCATCTGCCCCGCCCCACAGGAGGCTGGCCCAGCCTTCCCTCTGGGCCTCGGCAGCCCCCCTGCCCCTGAGGCTCCAGCCCGACCCAGCAGACCAGAGGCTGGGGTAGGAGTTCAGTGTCTCAGCTCCTCTGAATGCAAACTGCCTTCGAGCCTCTGAGGCACCTGCTGTCTATGATTTAGTGAGTCTCCCCCCACCCCCAAATCTAATTACAGAAAATAGGGAGGTTTCCCCCAAGAATCTCATCCTCATGTATTCAAACACAGTCCTCCAGCAACAAGGGGAAGTAGGGACATTTTTTCGTGTCCTGGGGCCCACCACTGTCCGGGCAGCTCATGTCAGGTGTGACTCGGGGGCTCATGTTTACTTAGCCTTGCCACGCTAAGAGAGGCCACTCTTGACAAGGAATCCTTTTCACGAGAAGCCACCAGCTGCAGAAAATCGGCAAGGGCTAAAATCATGTCTGGTGAGAGAGGTGACAAGGCAGCCACCATGGAGGGTGGGAGGCAGCCCCAGAGACAGGCTCTGGCTAAAGGCCAGCTCTCCCAATGTCTGGCCATGCGGCCCTGGACAAGCCCCCATGCTCTGGGAGCCTCCACCTCCTCCGGGCGAAGCAGGGTCTTACAAGGTGACAGGAGGTACCCTGCAAGGCTCTTGGTAGAAGGAAGAGTTGAGGCAGGTCTCCAAGAGCCTCTGCAATGTCTTCCAGGACTTCTCTTCTAGCATGTTCCTCCCTCTTCTGATTATAGGAGTGGGGGCCTCTCACCAGTATCTCCTCCAAGGCAGCCCCACTGAATTCTTTTTATTTTTTAATGTTTTTTAGGTTTATTTATTTATTTTCTAGAGAAAGGCACAGAGAGGGTGCAGAGGAGGGGCAGAGAGAGAGGGAGAGAGAATCTCAAGCAGGCTCCAGACTATCAGCACAGAGCCTGATGTGGGGCTTGAACTCACAGACCTTGAGATTGTGACTTGAACAGAAACCAAGAGTCAGACGCTTAATCTACTGAGCCACCCAGGTCCCCCAAGCCCCACTGAAATCTTAATTCTCACTGGCACAGGTGTTTCCATCCCTCATGAGAAGACCCCATGCTTAAGACTCACAGGGTCCCTGACCAGCACTTCTAGAAACAAGTGAATCTGATGCATGCTCTCCTCACCCCATGCCCCAAAGCAGAAAAATTACAAACAGAGCTTCTTAAGAAAACCCCAAGTGGCACTCTCTGAGGAATCCTCACTACCACCCTTTGAAATGTGATTTGTCCCCATTTCACAGAAGAGCAAACTGAGTCTTGGTCAGGCTTGATAACTGGCCCACTGTCCTCCAGTCAGATCTGTTGAATTCCACATCTCTGCTTTTCCACTTACAATTCTGTCAACTGCAAAATGCAAAATCCCAAGACTTGATTATAAAAGAGAAAAACAGTGAATTGCTCCTTATGTTTTTTTAACTTCAAAAACTTACTCATAACTAGGGCTGAATATATTTTGAAGCTTAGCTTGTTAGAGGAATTTTTCTTTAAGAGCAGTAAAGGAGGCTGTGTGAGCCTCCTGTGTGGGGTGACTTGTCCCCACCTCTCTGAGCTGTGGGTCCTCATCTACACAGTGGGGTCCTGGGGGGTCGAACTCATGGACCTTGCAAGGCTCCAAGTCTGTTTATCATCCTGTAAGTCATCTCCTCATGTGCCAGCTCCCAGCTTCTGTGGCCCTCCTTTCCCCTAACCCAGCAAGTAGATGTACTGCCCTTCCCTCCCAAAAATCTGGTCCCAGACTCCCTTTAGGCCTCTGGACAGCATTCTTGG
Source organism: Suricata suricatta (assembly GCF_006229205.1). NCBI lineage: Eukaryota > Metazoa > Chordata > Mammalia > Carnivora > Herpestidae > Suricata > Suricata suricatta. The sequence goes on along the minus strand of NC_043701.1, from coordinate 13,791,030 downwards.
GCAGAGCAGACATTTTTCTTTCTTCTTTTTCTTTTCCCTTTTTTTTTTTTTAGCTTGGGCCTAGCCCTCCCCACTTATATCCTGAGATGGGAAAATGGACCGAGCAGGCAATAGGGAATTTAAAATGAGATGAAAAAAAAAAATCCTGCCACAATAAATTGCATCACAGTGGAGATCTCTATCTAACCAGAAAATTCTCAGTCCAGACAATGGCTCATTTATTTCCAACAATATTCAATACAACAGAATTCCAGGCTAACAAAAGGATTTCTACAGGTTCTTGGAGTTGGTTGCAAAGGGATTTAACCTACATAGAAAAGAGAGCTGTTCAATTATAGATTCCCAGGCGTGAGGGAGACCTTTGTAAATAAATTGTGAGGGGTCTTGCTGAAAATGCGGCCACTTCCCTGGGGAGCATCTCACCTACCGACAGTGGGAGGCAGATGTGCCACCGCCCTGCCTGGAGGACGTGTGGGTAAATATTTGGGTAGAGACGGCTGCTGCTGCGATGGTGGGCAGAGCCGGCTATCGGAGGAAATGGCCGTCTCTCCCAGGCCCACAGATGATACATTTCTATAAACATCCAGGCAGGCAGCCTCTAAGGACCCCTGGGCTTTCCAAACACATTTCCTATTCTATGGTCAGCAAGACCGCGTTGTGAGCATGGGCGGTAAAGAGGAGGCAGGAAACAGGAGGGTGGGGAGGGGTCTGGAAGCCAGCCTTCTAAATATAACATGCAGTTGCTTTTAGGCCAGAGTGGATAAAAAATAAATTCCAGTGCTTAAAGCTCTTATCTTTGTTTACCATTTCCCCCAAACAGCACGTGACCTGGGCTCTGACTTTTAGACTGAATTATCGGCACGCATAGAGGAATGAGGGCCGGGTGCTGGGGGCGGAGGTGGGGGGTACACAGAGCCAGTGCATCACTCTCCACCTTCACGTGACCTTCCTTCGGCCAGCAGGTGACCCACAGGCTGTCCCTGGGTAGATGGGGTGCCAGTGGAGGGGAGGGCTGGTCATGACACTTTAGAGCATCCTAGATGTGGAAGGCACCATGAGGTCACTTATGTCTACCTCTTCTCGACTAGGATCTATGAATATCATCCAGCAACCTTTTGAGATGCTCAGTGACAGCTTTTCAAAATCTCCAGTGGGCATGAAGCTTGTCATTAAGTTCTAGTCGTTTGAAAATTCTTCCCTATATTGCATCAAAACTGTTCTCCCTGGACCTTACACCAGTGTCCTGGGTCAGCCCCACTGACTAGAGGACCAGCACATACTTTTCCTTTGTCACATGTCTGCTGCTCTGTTGTGTGGCAACGCTCTGATTTCTCTCCTTGGTTTGCTGGGGTGCTCCGAATTCTTGCAGTGTGCCCCTGGAAGTGGTGTGCCAGCCCCAGGGCACTCCTGTCGCTCCGTCCCCTCTCCACCTGCTCATCTGTTAACCTCACTGATGCTGGCTCACCCCTCCCCCATTCAGTTGACTGATGGCAACGGCTGTTCCTTGTCCTTAATCTCCATGGCTGTTTCCAGGAGACCCAAGACTCTATCCAGAGCCCCTTCCTTTCCAGCCCCTCAGCATCCTTTCCCTGGGCAGCCGTATGGTTCAGTCCTCTGTGCCCTGCTTTTCTTTCCAACCCCCATCCTGGGGACTCATCCCCCTCAGTGCGGCCGAGCTGGGCACCATCTTCCCCAACAGCAGCCTGCCAGAGCTGAGCCCTCCTGGAGGAGGCAGCTCGCCCACACTGGACCCTGCTCCGTCCTTCGGCACCCCCAGGAACGAACCTCAGGATCACTTTCATCACTTCACTCCCTGCCCTTATATATCTGAAGACGCACCTCCCTGGACAAGTCCTCCTTCCTCACGATGACTCTGTATCGGCTGCAGATGAGAATCTTCCAGGGAGCTTTTAGAAAACTACTAATTCCTAGGGCGCCTGGGTGGCTCAGTTGGTTAAGCCTCCAGCTTCAGCTCAGGTCAGATCTCACATTCATGGGTTCGAGCCCCTGCGTCAGGCTCTGTGCTGACAGCTAGCTCAGAGCCTGGAGCCCGCTTCCCGGTTCTGTGTCTTCTTCTCTCTCTGCCCCTCCCCCTCTCATTCTCTGTCTCTCTCTGTATCAAAAATAAATAAAACATTTAAAAAAAAAAAAAGAAAACTACTAATTCCTGCACTCCGGCCCAGATCAACCAATGCTGAACATTTCGGGGAGGGGGGACTCCGCCTCTGTGGGGAGCAGCCAAGATGGGGAATCCCTGCTTGCACTGCTTCCCTTTCAACTCCCTGACCCCTCTGATCATTGCACTGTCATTGGAGCCCCTCACTTTTCCCAGGCTGTTACGACAGTCTCCTGTCTTATTGACCAGCTCTTCCAACTGTTCTCCTATAGGTCATCTGTCAGAGTGATAGTCATTTTAGTGTGTCAGTTCTACTTATCAAACCTTCAGTGGCTCCCTATTACCATAATGATAAATCTTTGAAGGAACAAGTAGACAGTTTCCCAAACACACAGTGAGTTGGATGCATGGGACTGTGTCTTGTCTCTTCTCTCCCCTAGCCCCCACACTCTGCTAAAGGCATGTCACCCCCATGTCCTAGGCATACTATCTATGTGGGAGCAGAGTGAACAAAAAGAATTTCTCTGCAAATTAAATGCAAACACTCTCTCCCCAGGGCAGAGAAAGTGAGCTAGGTGATTTAACTGTCACTTAGCGGGTTATCTCTTTAAACATCATATACCACTTGACTGTTAATGGAGAGAACAGAATCCTAAATATTACATAACAGCAGATAATCCAAAGACTCGAAGCTAGTTGATCTGGGAGGGTGTCTTATACTTATGAGCCTTGATGTCTGATAATTGGGACAGTTTTTAAATATCAGGTGATTAGACGTGTCTCATTTGTCCCCACCTCCCCTTTTCCCTACATGCCCAGTAGAGGGATAAATAACTCTGCTCCCCAAATAATACACTATTTTTTTCTCTCAGCCCTTACCTGGAATAGAGATAGTGGTTGGCGTTTGTGTGTTGGAGGGGCAAGCAGAGGGAGGAGGGTAGAACCCACAGTGAGATTAAATACAAGGAACCGGCATGAGCTGCTTTCCAGCTGATTCACTGTTAAAAGTTTAGGTACAACCAATTTGTAAGACTGTCCAAAATACCTACTAATGCTGAACATACACGTCCCTTATGACCCAGCAAATCCACTCTTAGGTACATACTCAACAGAACTGTGTGCATACGTCCACCAAAAAAAACGTACACAAGGGGGGCCTGGGTGACTCAGTCAGTTAGGCATCCAACTCTTGATTCCGGCTCAGGTCATGATCTCACAGTTTATAGGTTCGAGTCCTGAAATGGGCGCCACGCTGAGCTCAGAGCCTGCTTGGGACTCCCTCCCCCTCTCACTGTCCCTCCCCTGCTTGCATTCTACCTTTCTCTCTCTCAAGATAAATAAATAAACTTAGAAAAACATATATAAGAATGTTCAGCTTTATTCATAATGGCCCCTAACTGGGATGACTCAAATGTCCACCCACGGCTGACAGGACGCACCACTCTACCACCTGGGCGGGCACGCCTCCACTCCACACCACACCGTGGGTGAGTCTCCAAGCCCCAGCCCTGCACACGGGCAGGCACACGTGAAAGCCCACTTACGGCACGTTCTCTTCACGCACAGATTTTTAACAGGCAAAAGTAATCTCTCAGGCTACAAGTCAGGAGGGCGGTTGCCCTCGAGGGGGCTGTGACTGGACAGGGTCACGGGGGCACTTCAGAGTGCTGGCAACATCTGGGGGCTTGATGGGGCCGTGGTTCTGCGTGTGCGCTCGCTTTGTGAGAAGTCACTGAGCTCTGTATGTTAGGTTGTGCTGCATTTTTTCTGTATGCATGTGACTCATCCATAAACTGGACCAAAGGAAAGGAAGACAGGGAAAACAAGAGACGAGCATGGATGTTGTATGTCAGCAATGGATCACAGGAATCTACTCCCGAAGCCAAGGCCACCCTGCATACACTTTATGTTAGCTAACTCGACAATAAATTATTAATAAACGTACAAATAAAATATTTTTTAAATATTTTAATTTTAAAAAAGGAAAGGAAGAGAGGGAGGAAGGGAAAGGGGGAAGGAAGGATGAAAGGAGGAGAGAGGGAGGGAGGTCTATGCAGTAGAGCATCACGGACAAGTCTTGGAATCTGAAGATCTGGATTTAGTTCGGACTCTGCCATTTACTAGCTGTGTGACCCTGGCTTAGCCACTAACTTCTCTGAATCTTTGTTTCTTTTTTTTTTATTCCATCTATACAGTAGATGGAATAAACTTCTCTTTCTACCTCACTGTGCAGTTGTGAGGACTGCATGAGAAAACAGATGTAAAAATCCCACTGTGCCTGGTAAAATCCTGCAGGGGGGCAAAGTGCTGTTATTATCTTGGTTCTCTGAAGACAGGAATTCTTGTGGAAGGTCAGGGATGTTGATAAGGCTCAACCCAGGGTCATGGGTGGTAAGGGCTGGCACTGTGTTGTGAGTGTGTGCGCGCACACACACACAGGAAGGTTTGTGTTCTTTCATTACAATCTCCTCACCTAATCCCTTAATGGCCTGGTCTCAGCGTATAGGAGCACCTGAAATAACCCGGGGGTTTATGTGAGATGGATTCTGTCTCTTTCCTTTTAAAGTGGATATCAACAGATACTATACATACTCTCCTAATTACCTTTTCTAAGGCATGGATGCATGTCTGCATCTAAATCTGCCAAATTCTTTACATCAGCACGTGGGACATGCTGGGCTTTGCTAGGCGAAGCGGTGATGTTCACGAAAGCTCCCTGCCCACCTCAAAGCCTACCCTATCCCCTCAACCCCACTGCTTCTTGCCCCAAGCCTGGAACAACTCCCACTGCCCATCTATGGAATCTCAAAGCCAGGAAGGCAGAGGCTCTGTTTAGAGAACGGGTCAGTGAGGAGCCCAGGTCCCTGCTCAGGCCTCGCTTCCAGGACCCAGGGCTCATCATGGGGACCAGGCATGGGGGGAGGGGGCTTTCCTTCTGGGCTGCTGGTCAAAAGGGGAAAGCCAAGGTTGTTACATTTTCCATAGTTTGGCTTCATATTATTATCATCGTATGTTCCCCAGGGAATGAGAGCGAACTGAAATCTTAATTCTTCCTATGACTATACAGCCCCTGGCTGTCCCCATGCAGGCGTGTCCACTCCTAAGGGATTTCAAGCTCCCTATTTCTAGAGGGCAAAGGCTGGCAGAATTTAGCCCACTTTATATAACATCACATCCAGTGACACATGCATGAGCACTCACTAGTACCATTTGATGCTCGCCTTGTTACTGCTTGGGAAGACAAAACTGAAGCTGCCCCCACTTCGATTTCCTTGCGCAAAATAAGAAAACATTAGTTTTTCTAGGAGGTCCCTGGGTCTCCAGGAAAGATCTTTTTTGAAAGCAGTGACAGTTTTATTTGCTTTTTCTCATTTATTCTCCACATTCTACCTGTACACACCCAGTGTGTGGTGTAAGTGTAGGTGTGAATGACTCGGGAGTGGGGGTGTGTGCGTGCACGTGTGTGTGCGTGCGTCTGTGTGTCTAGCTGTCAGAGAAAATGGCACACAAAATCTGAATGTAGCAAGGTGACCTTAATAGGTGAGGGCAGTGTTATTTCCTATTTAAAAGGATTTATCCATAAATTTTCCGTAAAGTTCCTTTAACCCTCAGGTTTATCCCTTGCATTTAAGTATTGGTTTACTGATCTAAGCTCTAAGACAAAAAGTCTAAGAGGCCAAGAAGCACGGAGGTAAAGTTAGAAGTTACTGCCCACTGAAAATCAACATACAGGTGAAAAAAATCTGGAAAATCAAGGAACGCTGGGTTGAGAATGTAAACCATGAGGCAAAGATTCAGTTTATTTTTTAATCTCTGTTTTTCCCAATACTTCGTAATTAAATATTTGCTATTTAATCAATATTCCCCCAACTCAAATACTAATAAATATTTAACATTTCTTTTCAAACTTCTAAAAGCATAGTTGCTTATTTTATGAAATAAGCCCCAGCTAAAATAAGTTCTATGGGATTTTAAAATCACTTTCCTCCCAAACACATCCTTATAGAGTCATTTTAATACGGGCAACAGACGGCCTCCTGAAGCAAAGAGCTCCTTGCCTCCAGGTATGTTGGAACAGAAGTACCTGTGCCTCTGGCACATCACCAAAGATGCAGAGAGCTTTCACCCTCACAGTCTCCTTTGCCTGCCCTGAGAGCTGGGCGTGACCCCGACTTACAGACCAGGTGACCTGCTGATGTCGCCCTTGGCAACTGCCCCAAGGCCACAGCTGCTGGGCGATGTATGTGGGACTGGACGGAAACCCTGGCTGGACCTGGTGACTACCCCAAGGCATGGCCAAGGTCGGGGAGGGAGGCTGCAGTAGTAGTCTCGTTGGGTGGGAGGTAGGACAGGTTGATTCCAATTCTGAGTAATATGGCCTGTGTATCAGAAGTCAGGGAGAACCCTGGGGGATGGCTTTTTATCTTTATCTTTTGGAAACACAGACGCCTAACGTGCTTCCTGCCTCGAAATGAGAGGACATTTTGCTCAGATGCCCCTGAGTTCTCCTGAAATTCCAGGCCAGTCCTCAGGCCTGAGCAGCAAGCCGAGGGCGACACCAAGGAATGGGCTGGGCCAGAAACCCCGGCCCCGAGCTCCCAGCCTCCTGCCTTCCAGGCCGGTGCCGCCGCTGTAAACATCTGGGAGGAGCTGGCCAGCCTTTGCTTCCAAGGGAAAGCCTTCTCCAGACTAAGGGAGCCTCTCTTTCCCTTTCTCGCTTCAAGGGAACTCTACACCAGCCCTTCCCAACATTTTTTATTGGGTGGTTTTTTCCTAGATGCCAAAGACAAATAGCACCCTTGGAGCACAACTACCATTCTGGTTTCATTTCTTGACAGCGCTCCGCGGCGAGCCACGCCCACCACGCTTCTGACTCAGCCCTGAGAGGCTGCCCCGCGTGGGAGGGCTTTCTGCCTCCTGCCCGGAGGACTGCCAAGTGTCCTACAAGATCCGGCTCCAAACCACACCTCTCCCACTTGGCCAGCCCGACAGAACCGTTTTTATTCTGTAACGCATCTCAAAGGCTGTGCCACAATGTTATTTAAATTTCTATTCAGTATTTTAACTTTTTTTTTTTTAAGGAAAACTTGATGCAAATTAGAAGAATACTTGAGGGGACTATGTACCCATTACCCGGCCTCAACAAGAGGTCAACTATGGTCACTTTGGTTTCATGTACTTCCCTACTTTCCTGCAATTCCAGGGTTGTTGTTATTTTTTAATAAAAATCCCAGATGTCCTATCATATCATCTGTAAATGTTTCATTCTACCCCTCTAAAATAAAAGGACTCTTTTCTAAAACAGGAACACCATAACATTATCACATTAAAAACAAATGAACCGGCGAGGCTGGGAAGCTCAGTTGGTTGAGCTTCCAACTCGTGACTTCGGCTCAGGACATGATCCCAGGGTCCTGCGATGGAGCCTCATATTGGACTCCATGCTGAGTTGAGTGTGAAGCCTGCTTAAGATTTTCTCTCTCTGCCATTCCCCCCCCAACCATCTCTCAAATTAAAACAACAACAAGTAAACCATAATTTCCTAAGTATATCAAATATCCAGTCAGGGTTCAAGGTCCTGTGATAGACTCATGGATTTTGTTTTTAGATTGGTTTGTCTAAACCCACATCCAAACAAGTCCACCCACTTCTTGCCAGCTTCTTCTTATGCATCATAAAGATCTTGGCTCAGGCTTCATTTTCTCCTGATCCCAAATGCCTGGGATGTGTGTCCTTCTCCTGTTCTTCCACAGAGCCTTGTGCTCACGACTCTGAAACTCTTGCCATTGGTTTGCATCCTGGGATGGACTGTAAGGTCCATGAGGGTGGGAAGGGTCAGTGTGTGTCAAAGCTATGTGTCCTGTGCCTAGCACAGTGCCTGGCCAGTAGCATGCACCACCTCAGCATGTCGAATGAATGAGTGGATGAATGAGCGCTCAAACAGAACTGTGTTTCCTCCTAAGTCCATTCTACAGCACGTCCCACATCCAGTATAATGATTTGCTTAGAAGTCTGCTTCCCCAAAGAGCAGAGACTTGATCATTTCTGGATCCTCAGCACCTGATAGCAGGTATGCATCAAGAGACTGCTGAATGAAGAAGAATGTGGGTTTTCTACTCCAAGTTCTACCTGAGAGTTTGGCTTCTCAGGCTTTCCTCTCTGGGTCTCCTGTTTCTCATCTCTATGATAAAGAATTCATATTCATGATTCCTAAGTCTTTTGGGGGTATAATTTGTGATTCTGAGTAGAGGACCAGCCTCACAGGGGAGTCCCCATTTGCCATACACTTGCTGCCCCCTGCTGGTAGGATTGGTGTAGGACCCTTTATTCCTGATTTTCCTGAAAGAACTATAAGGAGGCAAAGGTCCAGATGGGCAGACTGGTCTGTCAGTGGGAAAGGGACATGAACCACGTTACCTCGCCTGGGTTTGATTAAAACGTGCAGGTGTGAGTCTCCCTACACCCCATCTGCCCACTCCTCCCACGGGAAGGACCACTGGGGTAGACTGCAGGACTAAGCAGCGAGTGGTCTGGGCCTCCGACACCACATCACAACCACGGTGAGAGGTGGGGGGAACTGGGGCCCCGGGCCCACTTCAAACCACTCAAACCATCAAGTCCCTGGGGGGCAGGGCCCAAGTGTCCTTCTACAGTGAAAGCTGGCCTCCTGCTTCTAACATTCCGCCTCGTGGAGATCGGCTGGGCCAAGTTGATGTTTACATGTTTATCTTGAGCCTAAAGCTTAGCAGCACAGTAAAAAGCTCATCCGGAGAAAGAATAAAGAATAAAGACTTTAACTTTATAACATCAAATTCCCTTAGCCTACGTTTAAAAGTTTTCTTTCTTTGACAAATGCTGACAGCTTCTAAATCACAAATTTTGTTTGGGGAACCAATACCATTAAGGATGGCTTCCAGATTCTTTTTCTTTTTGTGATACGGTTCCAGTTCTCTCTTCTGGAGCATGGTACCACCGTTTTTGGTGGGGGGGGGGTGTTGGTGTTTATTTGTTTTGGTTTGGGTTTTGGGGGTTTTTTGTTTGTTTGTTTGTTTTTACATTTTCTGCGTGTGTTGATAAGACTGCTTTGGTTGCAGATAAGAGAATTCATCTGTTGCTAATTTAGACCGTAAATGAGAAAATGCTGTAAGGGCACTGATTCACCACCCACTGGGCCTACTAGCTGGAGGGTGGCAAACAGAACCTGGAACTCTAGGCAGCACCTGGCAATGGTCTCTCCTGTGTCATTTTCCTTGACTTCCTTCTGCACATGTAATTCATTTCTTCTTTCTCACAGCCAGCTGGAATTTTCTGCTGATTCATCCACAAGACAGGACATGGTCACCAGCAGATCATGACTCACCTGTGCTCAGCCTCCACCCACTGGAGAAAAACTCCTTTTTCTCTGCAGTAGATCCAAATTTCCAGATTGCCCATGGATCCAAGGCCCACCCTTGGGTCAATCAACCCTGGCCTACAGGGCCAACCACATAATTCTTTTATACAAAATGGAAATATGGGGCCCCTCATTCAAAATGCAGGGCAAAGAGCCATTAAATACAGATTCTCCCTCTTTTCTTCTTCTCCAGCCTGAATCTTACCATTCATTTTTATATCATGCAATGCCAGTTTTAACTCTAAATTATCAGAGAACATTTAACTCACATGCAAAATCACTGAAATTACACAATTTATATTTTGTGACTTGCAGGCCAGTAGAAACTAGCACAAATCAAACTACTAAAGATTAGAAAGAAAAAGATGGGTTCCCCAGGATCCCCCAAGGGGGCATGCTCTCAGGCATGGGGATACCGAATGGGCTGGGGACTCAGGCTCTCCTGCATGTTTAGGGGTCCTGCCTAGCCTGCTAGCCACTAGACCAATGCACGTGACCCAACTGGGGACAGGGTCTAGGGGTCGTGAGCCAGGCATCACACCTTCCCACAGGCCCAGCCCCAATGCCACAGTAGACCGTGACTCTTCAAAGATCTTTAAAACTTCTGTGCCAGACACACTTGGTACCTGGACCACAGGTAGGCAGAAGCTGGCCCCAGCCAATACTGGCCAGTCCTGCGACACACACCGTGATGCTGCCAGCTCGGGGCAGGGACAGTTGCCTCTATGCCAGATGCTTCAGGATACATGCCCCGCATCCCCACCCTCTCTGTGCCTGAGCCGAGGCCCTGGACTGAAGAGGAGGCCAGCCATGGTCACAGGGCAAGACAGGGAGAGGGAGGCCAAGCCGGGCCCCCAGCACCAGGGTGGGAGGGCAGGCAGCTGAGAATGGGTCCTGGGGAGGCGGCCAGAGGCAGGACCACGCACCAGTGAGGCTCCAAGCCCTGGTGCATCCTCCACTATCCCATCAGACTCTACTTCCAAAATACCAATTCAAAAGGGTTAAGAATCACAGACAGCAGTCAAAAAGCATTAAGCTCCGAGCATAGCGCCTGCTCATGGGCCTCACGCTCACTGAGCAGGCACTGGTGGCCTGCAGCGGAGGTGGAAACGTAGGGCCTGGTAGTGACCTTCCGAAGAAACAGTTCCCAGAAATGAGGATGAAAGCGAGTTGGGAAAACCAATCATTATCATTTTTTTATTACAAAGTAGAAACAGAAACCCCTCCTTTGCCCTCCAAATTCATAAATCTTAAACGACGCCTCTCTTATCCCACAGTATGTTACAGACATCACCGAACGCCTGCATTATATTGAATGGCTGTATGGTGACAGATTAGCTAGAATACTTACCGGGGACTCCACGACTCCATGTGTCCTGGCCCTGCTCCCATCTCCTGCCACGCTCCCCTGTGTCCCCTCGAGTCCCCATTCTGCCCCCGCCAGCTAGCCTGGTATTGTCGTCCTCGAGCAAACCAAGCACACCCACACAGGGGCTTGCCCACCTGCTCTTGCCAGAGGAGCCCCTCCCTCATTGGTGGCTTACTGGCCCTACCCCACAGTTTCTGGTCTCTGGGCGGGCCCAGGGATCTGCATTTCTAGGGTGACCCTGATGCAGCCAATCCAGGGCGCTCTCTCTCTGAGAACCGCTAGTTTAGATCCTTGCAGAGCAGCCACGGGGCCAGCTGCAAGCCTGGAAATGGCTCCTGGAGGGTGGAGCAAGGCCACTCAGGGCTCATCCCTGGAAAGTTGGGGGCTCCAGCGTGGCCTTGCCCCACCCCCGCTGCTGCCCTCAATTGCTCTGGGTGAGGAGGGAAGCAAACCTCCAAGTTGAAGACCGCTCTTGCATCAGCACTGCCTGGTTGAAAGAAATGAGGCTCTCATCCACCAAGCAGGCACCCACCCTGGCCCTGTAGGGAGTGGGGTGAGAGGGAGGATTGGGGAAAACCCAGCAGAGCAGCAAATAAGCCTCCATGACCCCATCCAAACCCTCCTGCCCACATCCTGCTCCCCAGCTCACATCCCATGTGTCCCTCCTCCCCAGACCAGGGGTGAGGGTGACAGTGCCACTCCAGTGGGTGTTGTCCAAGAGGCACCGGAGTCCCCCCAACACAGGGTGCTGGGTCATGCTTCTCCACACCTTCACTCTCTAGGCTCTAATCAGTTTTTCTCAACTTTCCTAATCCGATCAGAGAAGAACAGAATTTTCCTTGTTTTCATTTGCATTTTTCATCAGGGCAACTTGTATTTCTGCTTCTGTGTTTTGCTTGTTCATATCCTTTGATCATTTTCCTAATGAGTTTCTTTTCTTCCTAATTTATAATAGCTCTTTAGTTTCTGTTACTGTTATTGGAGCTTTTTTTTTTTTTTTTGGCGACGTCACTATGCATCTTTTAACTTTACGATGTACCAGTTACTATCTATGTGGCCACCTCTCCGAGCCTCAGTTTCCTCCTCTAAGAGATGGGAAAACAGCTGTCTCGCAAGTTTGCAGGGAGAAAGACGTCAGGTCGTGTCCGTACAATACGTGGCCACCACCACCTCCTCCCTCGATAAATGCTTGCAGCTGAAGCTGCTGTCATTGGGTTGGAACCAAACGTCTGTGTGACACTCAGAGATCCCCAGGTGCCAGGCTGGTCCGGCGGGTCCCCAGTAATACGCAGCACCACAAAACAAGTACAGCAGGACATGCGCAGTGCTAACCCAAAGCAGTTTGGATTGAATGGACTTTGCACTTTGTGGCCTCTCCACTTTGGAGTCTGCTGAGTTGGAGCAGGACTCTAAGACTAATGGAGAAGCCAGAATGCTGGGTGTCTTGGTGTAACTCAACTTTCTTCCTTTGTCACGACCCCTCCACAGCCAGCCCCTGACTACTGCAGCCTCCAGGAACACCTGCCCTACCTGGACATGGTGATTGCAGAGACCCTGAGGATTTACCCGCCAGCTTTCAGGTACGCCCACGTCCTCCCCTCTCCCCCCCAACACACTCCCCAAAGCCCCTTTGGCATCAGTGTCTATGGTCCTCACTAGTACTCAGACCGTCACCACCTGGGTTACAGGAATGCTGGAGTCAAGTTCCTGGAGGGCAAGGTCTGAGTGTTGGGTTTCTTTGTATCCCCTGGGGCATGATGCCTTCCATACAGTAACCATGGCAGTAACTGTCTGACTCATCTTCCTTTACGTTAAGTACCTTCTCAAAGAGTCACTGGGCTTTTCTTTACATGACCTTCCCACCCAATCCAAGCCAGTCTCTTTGGCCTCCTAGCCTGGAATGGCTTTCACTAGTCATTCATTTGGCAACTATTTATTGAGCTGAATGCCGCTGCAAGCACTTGGGAATGAGCCATGCACAAAACAGATAAATCCCCTGCCCTTGGAGTTGACATTCCAGGGGGAAACTTCTAAGGCCTGGGAAGCATCTCCTCGCTCTCCAACGTCCCATACTTGTCCCATCGTTCAAACTCCTACCCAAGACTCACCACGGTAGGCCATTTGCCTCTGCTTCCCCAGCATGTTCACACTGACTGTACTTCATATTATATTCTTGGATAATTTCAACACCTATGTGGTATTTCACCCAAGTACATGCACTCACACCAACCTGTAAGTGCCTCGGGAGCAGGAATCTGGTCTTTGGCTTCTTTCCAACGCCCCCTAGGCAAGGCATTCCAGGAGCAAGGGGGCTTAACATGGGTCCCCAGACCCTTGGGGAAGTAAACAATGGCCAGGTTTCAGGTTCTGGAAACAGAAGCAACATAAGGAATTTAACCCTGTATATTGTAAGTTCCGCCCTCATGTCTATGAATGAGTATACCACATAATCCATTTGGAGGTAGCTTTCGCCATGTTAAGAGAGAAAATGTGGATTATCTGAAGGTATCTCAAAATTATACTCCAGGGGCACCTGGGTGGCTCAGTCGGTTAAGCAGCCGACTTTGGCTCAGGTCATGATCTCATAGTTTGTGGGTTCGAGCCCCACGACAGGCTCTGTGCTGACTGCTAGCTCAAAGCCTGGAGCCTGCTTCAGATTCTGTGTCTCCCTCTCTCTCTGCCCCTCCCCCACTCATGCTCTATTTCTGTCTTACTAATAAAGAAAAACATTAAAAAATTATATTCCAAACCAAAGACATCACTGAGTGTGATTATAGATACCGTGCAGTGTCCAGACCCAGAGCAAATACAGAGAATCCCATAGAAGGGAGTGAAATCACACGGTCCTCAAGCACACAGGATTTCCGTCTCCCGGTCTGGGAGCAGCCAGTAACTCCGGGCTTGCCTTCTGTTCTCCTGAGGCCAGCACTGAAACTGAGTCTCTGGGCCTTCCCTGATCTCCTTGGGAGCCACAGAGCAAACTGTCCCCAATCTCTGTTTTTTTAATGATTTATATCCAGCTTCCTTTCAAGGGAACTGTGGGCAGCTGGTATCCACATTAAAATGGAGTTCAAATTAAGACATTCAGTGATAGAACAAAGGCTGTCTAGAGGAAAGAAGCCTCTACAGGACCCTAGAGATGGCTGATAACTGAAGTCAGGTCCCCATTCGGTTGCTGAGGCTCCTGGCAGAGAGAAAGCAGGGGAGTTGAACAGTCTTGTTCTCTAGCAGGAGGAAAGTCTATCAACTGATCAAAGGCATGTCATTTCCTGGATCTGAACCCAATCAAGAACCCATCGCGCAAGACCTTGTAGAGGTGATGTGTTGAGCGACAAAGTGAACAGGCTTTTCAACACCAAAATGCTCTGATCAATTCTCTGAGCGACCCTTTACAAACAGCACTGTGTACCAGGAAGTCAGCGAAGGCACTGCCCTGGAGAACCAGCAGCTGGTGGGCTCACTCGAAGGCAGGACAGGAACTAGAGAATTGGGGCAGATTTGCTAACTCCCTCAAAAAGTCACATATAGGGCCAGTACTCCAAAATCTCAGAACAAATTTAGATAGAAAGTCAAGACAGTTTCACATCCCTGCCCTTAGTTTGCTGTGTGATCTTGGGTAAATTCTGCACTGCTCTGTGCTTCTGCTTCCTGTGTGTTCCGTGGGCATACAATGTCTGCTCAGCCCGCCCCCCAGGAGTGGTGAGAATCAGTGGGACAGGACATAAAAAGCCACACCACTCTAAGTGGTGCACCAAGTAAGGAGCGAGGTGGGGAGAAAGGACTGCCCTTCCGGTCAAATGGCCAGCTTGCAGCCTGCTCCAGCCCCGGGCAGGCCGCGATCTCCTGGGCCTCACCTGCCTCCACACTTCCTCCACTGGCGTTTTTAATCATATCAGCCCTGCTGACTTCTGTTATCAAACACCAGAAATGAGAGCGGCAAGCCGTCATTATTCTCAGCCAGACAAGAATCCACTTTGCTTCAGCCCAAGCAATAGATTTGGTGAATACAGGCACAGTGAAAATGTTATTTTATTTTACTTTATTTTATTTTATCTTATTTTATTATTTTAATCTCAGAAAAGTGTCTTGACTTTTCCCAAGCACTGACACACTGTATCCCCCAAAGTCTCAGAATAGTCCCTGTGGAAAATATAACAACTCCTGTTGAAGTGTTTTCAGTGTGAATCCAGGATTCTATGCAGTTTAATTCAGCAGATTTTTCTGACCTTGTGTGTGGCCTGGCCTAGCCCGGAAGGAGGCCCAACCATATACAGAAGGGAAAGCCCTATTTTCTGGCTTTGAGGGGGGTCTTGGATCCAGGTCCGAGATATTTTCAGTAAAGATGACAAAGAAGGGGATGTCAGCGCTGACCCCATTAGACTGAGGCTGCTGACATCAGAACCCCCTCACCTTCTTGCTCTGATTTGAGCTCTGGTGTTTTGCTACCAGCTCCAAGCACATATTAATTGCATTGGTAGCTTAGGATCTGAATGGAGGTCCCCAGTCCTGGCCTTTCTTCTTATATTAAAGGCTCCTAACAGAGAGGTAAATGCTGCAAGGAGCCTCGGGTTGCTCTTAATTTCTCTTATAAGTGAGAAGAGTATATAATAATAATTAGGATAATAACTGTATCTCCCCTAAGATATTTAGGAAGGGCCAGTCCTACAATTTGAAGTAAAAGCCAGCAGAGATTATTTTTAATTTTAAAGTAATCATCTATATTACAAAAATAATATGCTTATACTTAAAAAATAATAATAAAACACCAAAACCAAAACACCTAAACCATACAGAAGGATACAAAGAGAAAGCTGGCACCTCTGGTTCCCCGCCATCCTCCCCACCCCAGCCTCATCCCTTAGAAGAAATCGTAGTAGAAGTTCAGGTATTCTTCCAGAAATGTTATGTTCATACACAAAAATCTAGAGGCTAGCCCTTAAAACTACAATATGTGGGGGCGCCTGGGTGCCTCAGTTGGTTAAGTGTCCAGCTTTGGCTCAGGTCATGATCTCATGGTTCAAGCCCCACGTCGGGCTCTGCTTCAGATTCTGTGTCTCCCTCTCTCTCTCTCTCTGACCCTCCCCTGATCGCACTGTCTCTGTCTCTCAAAAATAAATAAAAAGCATTTTAAGAAATTTACAATATATAGTGTCTGGGTGGCTCAGTCCTTAAGCATCTGACTTCAGCTCAGGCCATGATCTCAGGTTTTTGTGAGTTCGAGTCCCGCATTGGGTGAGCCCTGCTTTTCTCTCCCTCTCTCTCTGTCCCTTGCTCACTTGCACCTCCCCTCTAAAAAAAGAAATATATATATTCATGTATTATATAAATATGTATATACATATATACAAATAAATGGGGCTGTGCCATGGCCACTTGGTGTGGTAAACAAGCTGCCCAGAAGTTTTCCCCTCTAGCAGAAGTTATCCGTAGTGACACAGACAATGAATGGAGCTCAGGTTTTCAAACCCAAATTTCCGTTAGGTAAAGCGAGGGGGTGGGCAAGGGCAATTTAAAGAGGCTTGACCATGAACGGAAGATGAGGGAGAGTGTGGCCAGCGGAGTAACCCTGCAAGCCCCTCCCCAGAAAGAAGCCCTTCAAAGGTACCTGTGCTCCCCTACCCAGGCCTAAGAGAAGCTCCTCAGGCTTGATGGACGGATGCACCGGGATGGATGAGTGCATTTCACTGAGGCCACCTGAGTGTGAAGAGCCTAGAGGCTGCAGAGTCCTGGGGTAGAGGGTTAAGAGGGGAAGGGAGGGTGGAAACCATCCAGGTCACCCCTAAAAGACAGCTGGCCCTCTTGTCCCCCTCTCCTCCAGCCTCATTCCGCACTTCACACTCGGACCACTCTGGTCCCGGGGCGCCGCCCCACTCATTGCGGCTGCGCATCAAGGCCGGGGACTGACACGTGTGTCCCGCAGGTTCACGCGAGAGGCGGCGCGAGACTGCGAGGTGCGGGGGCAGCGCATCCCGGCAGGCGCGGTGGTGGAGATTGCGGTGGGCGCCCTGCACCACGACCCAGAATACTGGCCCAACCCCGAGGCCTTCGACCCTGAGAGGTGAGCTCAGTCCCTTCAAATGGGCCCCGGAGGGACACTAGAAGAAGGTCCGTGGAGGCGGCCAAGGGGAAACACCAAGTTCGTAATGTCCCCAGTCAAAAGTCATGGGAATCAGACATTTGCGAGGCATCATTTACAAAGGAAATACCTGTGCCGTTTTTAAAAGCCCTCAACAGAATCCAGAGGTTTAGCATTTCAGCAGCCCTGCATACAAGTAACAAGGCAGTTTCAAATGGTGTCCTCGGTTTCTTCAAGCTGAGAAGCAGGACACGGGATCATGTATCAGGTGTGCACTGGAAAGTAACAATACCTTTCCTCTAAAAAAAAAAAATGGAGCTGGTTCCTAAATAAGAGTAATCAACTAAATTTCTCCCTGAAATCGTGAGATCCAGCTATGCTAACATGGTGGACCTGGATGCCACTCCTGTCCCCTACATGGATTTGGTCCATTGTCTAAATTTCATTTCGAGGATCCCAGATTTAAAATAAGCAGGCATCCACACCTCCCTCATCAGACTTAATCCGTATCCCTTCCTTGTGTGATCTGGCCCCGGGGAGGCCCAGGCAGGCTGTTTCCACCTTTAGGACTTCCAACATTCTGTGGATAGAAGCCCCAACTCCACAACCTCCTCACTGGGAAAGGGTGGGCGGTGGCACCTAGATAAATAATATCCGAATGCTTAGCGGCTCAAGGAAATACAGTAAATCTTAAGCACCGTGGACTGCGACTGTAAGGCTTACAGCATCACCTTTGAAATCAAAAAAGTGCATTAATTCTAGGTTGAAAAGGGGCAGTGGGTCAAGGGCTCCTAGGCCCAGAAAAATACATAGATAGTGAGAAGCGAGCTGGCTATTACAGAATAGCCGTCAACACCTGGCTCTGCTGTCACAGAACACGTGGCAAATGCTATTTGGAAGCAGGTAGGAGAGCATTCCGGTCTCACATTAGGAAAGCCCCCAGTGGTTCAGGTGTCAGCAGGGGAGATGGCTGCCCCCGGTGCCATCAACAGAAAAACTCGCAGGAAGCAGCCTGGAGGGCCGCCCCCCCCCCCCGGGGGCTGGTCTGTCCCCCGGGAATCCTGCTTAGGAAGCTGGTGATGGCCCAGGTGAAGGCTGTGCTTTCTAAAGACTTCTGTCCACGGGGATCATAGTGAGCCTTCAGGCTCATTAACAGCACAATCAGCGCTTAAGGAGAGGGCAGGGCTAGAGGGCCAAGTGGGCCTTCCAGGTGATTCTTTTACGTCGGCAGTACCTCTCGGGCTCGGCCAGACCCAGGAAAGGGCAGGACTGAAGCTCAGGGATCGGCAGCTGCTGCTCCAGAGACGGAGGCGGCCGCGTGAAAACAGGATTCTCTCGCGAGCGGTGGGGTTCAGGCCACTTGGTAGGAGCATGGCCTCAGAGGAAGGGCTCCCTCAGCCACACGGAGTGGCTAAAAAGGCCTGGGGAGGGAGGCGGGTGTCCCGGGCCTACCCTGACCTACCCTGACCGCATGGCCCCGCAGGTTCACGGCAGAGGCTAGCGGGCGCCGACGTCCATTCACGTACCTGCCATTTGGGGCGGGGCCCCGGAGCTGCCTCGGAGTGCGGCTGGGGCTGCTGGAGATCAAGCTGACGCTGCTCCACGTCCTGCGTGAGTTCCGGTTCGAGGTCTGCCCAAAGACGCAGGTGAGCTCGCTGCTGCGGTCACAGGGGGTGTTCACCCCAGTTCTCGTGGCCAGGACGATCCTTAATTTGGCCTCAAGAGGCCTTGATTGTTCTAAGTAGGTTGGTAATAACACCTCCCTGTTCTTGCGCGAGGATAAAATGAGCCAGTGCAAGCGCTCGGGCAAGTGCCTGTCACATCACCCGAGTCTGTTAGCTATTATTACAATTAACATTCTCTGTACGGGGAAGCTGTAGCTCTTCCCTCTTCAGCAGTGAGAACCCAGCAATCCCCTCGAGTAGATTTCATTACCCCCGTTCTTCAGATGAGGAGCTAAAATAAAGCTTAGGGAGGCTAAGTTACTTGCCTGCGGCCACATACCTGGATCACAGGCCCTGAGGGCAGGAACCGGAAGTCGGCCTGATGCATTGCTGGAGCCTCCAGCGCCAGGTGCAGGGCAGGTGCTCTGGGCTTCACTGAATATTAATGAGCAGATGATTGACTAGCCACCGAGTGAAGAAAGGGGCCCACACCAGATTGGGCTCGCCCCCGCCAAGCCTCCCTCCTTCCTCTACATGGAGCCGCCTCTCTTGCATGTTTGCTGTTTCCTACAAAACCTGAACATGGTGCACCTCCATGTCTGTTCAGAGCCCCTCTGCATGGCTGGACAGGGGGCGCAAGGGAACAGATAAGTAGTGCCCAGTGACGAATGGAGAACTTCTAGATTCAAAGAGTGGCATTCATTACTTCTGACAAACAGGGAGACTGGGTACAAGGCTGGACATAGAAGAGCAAAGTAGGAACACAGGGCCAAACCAGCAGAGACAAGAGCAGGCCCCAACCTGAAGCAGGTGTTCCGTGTGTGCAGGACTTCCTTTTGGGGTTTGTCTCATTTACCCTTGATCTTGACAAACAGCACAGCAGCTAGGCTCTTGTCCCAAAACACTGCTTATGGCTGGCATTCCACAGCTCAAGAACCAGCCATGAGTTCCCGAGCCTGCTGGTGCTAAGGAGAGCTCGTCCAAGCCATCTTTGTATTCCCTGCCCCAAGTTCCCACCCAGGGAGTTCTACCTGTTCCTCCCTACCTGGAATGCTCTCTCTCTCACTCCTCTGTCCCTAGCCCCATCCTGTCTTCCACATTCTTGGGTGTTACTGCATATCCTGAAGTCGGAGCAGTGCTGCTCACAAGGCTTCTCCCACTCCTAGCCCCATCTAAGGTGTCCATTCCTCCAGGAAGCTCTCCCTGACTTTGCTAGCCCCAACCAACCTCCTCTTTTGAAGTCCAGTGGTGTTTCCACTTTGTCTAGACCTGTGTTAATACAGTAGCAGCTAGCCACATCTGGCTATTTAAATTTTAATAATCAGATTAAAAATTTAGCCCCTCATGTGCACTAACTATATTTCTAGTGCTCAGCAGTCACATGTACTACTGGTGAGGTAGTGCAAGTTAGTCCATCTTGTTTCTTGGTCATAGAACTTCTCTCCTATCTGAACAGCCCACCAGGGCCCCAGCACTAAAGGCCCAGTGATACTTCTTTCCTTTAAAGGGTTCATATTAGCCACAGAACCATTATTTTACACAGGGCTTGTGGGGACAGCCTTCTTCTTCTTGAGGAATTCTTTGGTTCAACTTCCAAGTCCCCAGTCCACCATCCATCTGCCTTGTAAGCTAGACATAATGGAAAGCATTCTGAACAGCGGTGAGGCTAGACCACAGCACTCATGAGAAGGGAACAGTACGAAGCCACTCTCCCCAAGCCCCTTGGAAAGAGGGGGTGCTGCTGGGTCACTGGCAAGGCACTGGGGAATGAGAATAGGAGAGGGGGAAGAGTTTGAGGCCTTGCTCTTCACTTTGCAGGCATGTGACCTTAGATAAGACACTGGGCCTCTCGAAACATTCATTTCTTCACTTGCAAAGTGAGCCACCAGTACCTCTTACACAGGCTTCCTGGGAGGGTAAATGTGGGAGGGAGTGCCTTCCTTACCTACAGTATTTTGCTAATATGGACAAGAGGGTCAGGCACCCGTGTGCTGGTGGGGCCCCAGTGCCCGCTTTCCCTGAGTGGCAGCTTTGCTGGCTTCTCAAGGCTGTACCGGGGAGGCTGTTTGGCCCCCTCAGCCCTGCTATCGCTCAAATTCCCACAACCCCCTTCAGGCTTGGTTTAAAACCCTTTCCTGTAGATGTGGTGAACTGTGACACGTACCTTAGTCTCCTCTCTTTCAGGTACCACTGCAGCTGGAATCCAAATCTGCCCTAGGCCCAAAGAATGGTGTCTACATCAAGATGGTCTCTCGCTGACAGTTTTATGAGAACACTCCCCATATTCAAAGAAAACTTCATGTGGAAATTCAGATTTGGGGGAAAACATCACTGAAGTGATTGAAAGGGTGTCTGGCATGCAAGTATAAAAGAGGTCTTTAGGTAAATTTTCTTAAATGCTTAATAAACGTCTGTTGCACTTAGTTTTGACTTTGCTAATGGTGTAGGAACTGCTGACCCACTTAAGGGATTGCTGATAAACAGGCAAAAATGTAGTTTTGTCAGCATGACTTGAGAATTCAGGGTTGTGAAGGCAATCCTAGCCTCAGGATGGACGGAATCTACAGGGCAGAGAACACAGGGACGTTCCAGTGAGCCATGCTGACAGCACCAGCTTGTGGGGCCTTTCCAGCTTCTGGTGCATTATGATGTCTGATTTAACAAATATTTATAGGAAGCTCAGCTCCAACAAGTGGCTCAAAAGCTTTCTTCTGCTTTGATTTTCCTAGGTAGGCTAATACTAACTTTATAATATTTTAATGCATGGAAGAGTGATAGAGTTCCTAAAATGAACTAGGCATTGTAATTTCTCTTCATTTTGATCAAAGAATCAAATATTGAGGTGAACTTATTAAAACGGTCATGTTGCTGAGAAGTTAAAATCCAACGAAGAGCTTGCAAGGTGAATCCTACATCTGCCACCAGCAGCATGTGGTCATGACTGGTCTTGCCACCCCCTGTGCCTCAGTGTCTTTATCCGTAAAACAAGGGAGCTGACCTAGATCAAAGTCCCCTCCTCTATGTAATACGTGAGCAGAAAGGAAGGGGCTAAATGCCCCCATGGGTAACATTCTGAGCGGGAACCTGTAAGCATGGATACCCAGAGGCTGACCACCTTCACACTGTTTCAGGAGAGCTGACACGACAGGTGTCCACGTAGCCACAGCTATGGATCCTGCCTCTGTTGTCTGGTTTCCCCCACCTCCAGCCCAGAGGACCCCATACTTTCCCCAGAGTCCTTCTCTAGAGAGGCCTGTTCTTACTTTCGGGTCTCCCTGGAGGCAGGAAGGCAGCCTCGTTGCCCACCACGCCCCAGCCCATCACACAGCCCTCTCTGCACCCTTGCTGCCACCACTGGTCCTCTCTGGAGCCCAGCCCCTTTGACATATCTGACCCTGAAGCTCAGACTCACTGGAGAAAACCACACATTCCCATTCCTGGGGATCCACCTGCCATCTCCCAATCCTTGACCCGCTGTGGCCATCACGTAACTTCATCCTGCTGAAGGGCCCAGCTGAGCACGTGGCTCCCTCCTCAGGGCACAGCCTGTGTCCGGCACCCCAGCCCATCAGCTCCATTGGCTTCCCTCACCTTCTCTGTCCAGGTTCTCACCAGCTTCAGAAACAGCAGTGAGGCTTCCTAATGTTCTAGAATTGCTGGACTCAGCCCTTCCATGGTTTCAACCCACAACCCCTACCTCTCCTGAAATCCCACCATTCACACACAACACCAGCTAACAAGGGGCAGGAAATGCACTGCCTGGGCCTTCCACAAAACACTTTAGCCGCACCCCAGCCACATCCTCATGACAAGTCAGTCACACACACTTACCCTGGATCCCACCACCTCTTTACATCACGAGAATTACCATCATTTCCCCCCCCCCGCCAACCCAACAATCTGGTGAGACAGGTTCTATCCCTCTCTCAAGTTTCTGATCAAGTAGGGTGTTCCTTCTTGGCTTGTTTTCTCATAGATGAGCAACTCCAGGGCCTCTGGGTCTGAGGAGTCTTCACAGCTCACTCACCAATTCTAGAACATGTGATCACTTCCTGCCATTCTCCAGCATTCTTCCCACCCACACCCCCAAACGGACCATCCCTGCTGCCCCCACTCAGCTTCCAGCAGCCAGGTGGTTAATGAGAATGGGATCACTTATATTTAAGATGTAGCAGGCAAGCACCTGATTTAATGGTTCCCTGACACCCCTTTGGCCCCTGCACCTACACTGCAGTAGGACCATGACTTAATCAAAAAGCAATGAATAAAATTTCATGAATAATCAGGACCTGGGGGAAATATTTTGGGGGCTCTGAAAAATCACATCATGCACAAGCAAGTGACCAGCCCTGCAGGGGGGTAAAACAGTACTGTTGTTTCATTCCTCTGGTCATACAATTCAGGTATTCTCTGCCTTGACTGGCTGACCTGTGTAAGGTTCCAGAGGACTCCCTACCCATGGTTCCCATGGTGGAAAAAACTGAGAACTTCAGGACAAGCCAACACATGTAAAGGCATCACATGGAGCGGACACACTGTACTAGGAAGGTGGGTGCATGGGCAGGAAGGGTGTAGGGGAGGTGAGAAGCCCACTGCTGAGGACTAAACCTGAAGACTGACAGGTCCAGCCACCTCATAACACGGAGACACCCTGCCAGCCCCTCCTCCCCCAGAGCAGAGCCCAGCCAGCACCCAGAGGAGACTCCCATAACCTGCTGTGTATGGAAGACAATCACAGAATGCACCCCTCCCCCACATCTGCAACACACTCTATTCAGTAGGAAAATCTGGGTTTTGTGGAACTTGGAATTTATAGAGGTTGGGAAAAGAAAAAAATACAAATATGTAACTTTCACACATTTAACAGAGATGTATGACCATGTGGCCGTATAGCTAGGACCCACCCCTGCAACACTTGTGGAGAGAGCCCCAGCAAGTGAGGGGCCCTGAACCCTCAGGTTCATCAGCCCCATGAGTAAGACCGCACACAGCCCCCAAGGCCAGTAATGGGGGTCCCATTATACCCTAACACCCAGAAAAGTGCCTGTACCCAGCATGTGCTCAATAACCAGATGCTGAAGAATGAGCTTTGCTTGCTGCCCACTTCAGATAAATTATGTTTTATTTCTGTACTCTGTTGTGACATTTGCAAATCTCACAGGAACATAAGACCCACAGCTGGATGGTGTCCAGTGTACTTCGGAGATGTGGGAACGGGCAGTGGTGGGCAGAGCTTGGGGGTCCATAGCAGGACCATGTCACCTGCCAGGATCAAAGTGCTTCCTCTGAGTGATGCTGACCCCTGCCAGGATACAGGGAAAC
Source organism: Suricata suricatta (assembly GCF_006229205.1). Lineage (NCBI taxonomy): Eukaryota > Metazoa > Chordata > Mammalia > Carnivora > Herpestidae > Suricata > Suricata suricatta. The sequence goes on along the minus strand of NC_043701.1, from coordinate 13,767,090 downwards.
TGACAAGATCCCAGGGACACCGCACAGTAGCCACCTGCTCTAACCCTGCGATATACAGGCTGCTCCAAGGCCAGAAGCCCAGAAAAGCTAGCTGCCTGGATCAGAGCCAGAGCACCAGACAGTGACTGACTCCTGTAGCGATGACTACTGTGTCATTCTGACAAAAAAGTAAATGAGATGCCACTGAGACCCTGAAAAAACCCACTCACTCATTGCAGAGACAGAAACTGAAATTTAAAATCAATCCATAAAATAGTACCTAGAAACTCTGTGCCTGGTGCCCATCAGCCGCAAAGTCAACAGAGTAAATAATAAAATTTTAACATTACTAAAAAGCAATAATAGGCTCACCTACAATCACTTCCAGTTAGTCTACTAATGAGCCCAAAAGTGGCTTAAAACTAAGAACTATCATCAGTGAGAGATTAAGAACCTAACTTCATCAGGAAGTCAATGTTAAAGAACAGTTCATTAAAAGGTTTTCTGTTTAAAAACGAAAAAAAAAAAAAGAAAGAAAAGAAAAGAAAAAAAAGAAAACTTTCCGAAATAGCTACTCCAAGGACGATAAGCCTGAAAGGCACTAAAAGCATCGCTGCACGCTCACTGCCGGCCGCCGAAGAAAGATGCGAAGGAGAAGAGGGTGGAGGCCCCTGCCGCGGACTGTGTGGAGCTGGTGTACTGGATGACATACTCGGGGTAGATCTGGTGCTTCTCGAAGATCACAAAGATGGAGGGGTCGGACATGCTATTCACACAGCTGTCATAGAAGATGTTGCCGTGGGCCTCCTTGGCCGGGGGGCGCACGAAGGAGGCACTGCCTCGGACGAACTCCCCGACCAGCACCCGGGCCAGGAACATGGTGTGGAACCTGGTGTCGGATTTGCTGTAGTGATGGGAATATGCGGCATCACGGGCAAAGTAGCTCCCTGCAAGGACACATGTGGGCTCAGCTGGTATCGGGGGCACAGCCCACAGCCTGGAAGGGGAGGCTTGGATGTCCTGGCAACCAGGCAATGCCAATGGCCTCTGTCCTTTGGTTGCCATATGCCCCTGCTTCCCGTATTCCTTCATGAAGGCCAGCAGAGGGGTCCCCAAACTCTGAGACAGGGAAATCAGGTTCCTACTCTGTCCCTCAAATCTGAAAGGTCCTTTGGCACATTACTACTTAACCCCCAGATCTCAGCTTCCTCAGCTCTAAACTGGGACTGTCACGCCAGCCACACCGGGTTGGTGTGGAAAGGGAACGACACCCCACATACGGGACACTGGACCCCAGGAGCCCAGCACAGACAATTATGAAGCCTGTCAAACAGGAGCCTGCACTGGAGACCACCACGGAATCGGAAATACATCCCACCACTGGCTTTCGTCCATCCCGACTCCACAGATGTTGCCACATCCAACTACGACAGATGAACGAGTGATGGAGGTCAGAAGAGGGGCTGCTCACTACAGTGTCACACTGTAGAAGGCACTTCAATCTAGCAACCATGTCATGGTCACAATAAAGACTCCTTGTTCTTCAGAGGAGCTGAGAGGGAAGGGGCACCATATATGCCACCTTACTTGCAAATGGATCAGGATAGATAAAGCCAATGTGGCAAAGAGTTAAAGCTACTTAATCTAGGTAAAACTTCTGCTGGAGTTTTAAAAATATTATTCTTAGAGCACCTGGATGGCTCAGTTCATGATCTTGTGGTTCACGAGTTAAAGCCCCGCACTGGCCTCTGTGCTGACAGCTCAGAGCCTGCAGCCTGCTTCAGATTCTGTCTTTCCCTCTCTCCTTACCCCTCCCCCACTCACACTCTCTCAAAAATAAAAAAATTTTAATGAAAATAAAATTATTATTCTTGAGACTTTCCTATGAGACTGAAATAATTTCCAAATAAAGTTTTAAAATAACATAGGAGAACAGAGAACTCCCATTACAGCTGGAATGACACGCACACAAGTGCATCTAACGGCTGGGCGGGCACAGTCTGGGGCCGGACTCAGAGCTGGGAGGGCACCTGCTCTCCTCGCCCCACTCTTCTCACCATTTCCAGAGCCTCCATTCCACAGGGACACAAAACCCCAGCTGCTCAAACCTAGGGTCAGGCTCCTAGCTGCACACAGAGAACAAGGGTGCCACCAGCTGGGTCCATTCCTGCGTCTGACCCAGCTCATCAACCCACACTGGCTCCCCAATGCCCTCCATCAGTTTGCTTTAAAGTGGCCTCCCAGGCCCCGGGGAATAAAGCCGGGTTCTGCCAGCAGGGCCACCTTCTCCCTTACCTTTGCCGTAAGAAGTACCATGAAGACCACAGACCCTCCAGTCAAAGTTCTGCTGGCAGATGGCATCGACGAAACAGGCACTGGTGCCATGGAACAGCTGCCTCTCATCTACTACCTTCCCTTCATTTCTCTTCTGCATCTGCCCTTTTTGCCTAGAATCATGGGAGAGGAATGTATGTTGGAGGCAGTGGGTGCTTGCTCCCAAATACAGGCCACTTGTCCCAAGAAAACACATTTTATTAAAAGCAGCAGGAGTGCAGGCCCATGAAACCAACCATGGACCAGAGAAAGAGGGTGAAGAGCAGGACCGGAGTGTAAAGGCCTCCAGTGGCTTCTTGAACTCCCAAGCCGACCAGCCCTTGGAAAGCAGACCTACTTCTTCCTTGGCACCTTGCTTCCACAATGGAGCTCAGCTCAGGGAGCTGAAGGATACTGGTCAGTGGGGGCCACCCCTCTCCCCCTCTCCTGTGTTACCCTGATGCCATCACTGGGCCCAGAGTACAGATGACACTGCTCCAACCCCCTTTCTGGGGAGAGGTCAGCAGGATCCCAGACCCACCACGGTGACCTACTACAGATCTCCTCCCAACAGAGACAAGTCCCTTGGTGCCCGAGAACATGCTCGTCCTCAGGCACAAAGATGAGGCCCCTGCTCTGTGGCTATCAGGACAAGATCTCTCTACTCCTGAGGGTGTGGGTGGCTTCCACCGACCAGTCCCCTTGATCTTCAGGCAGGGAGGTAAGTACTGGCTTTGTCATTAGGGCAGCTTCAGTCCCCCTCTGAGGGATGTGCTAGCCCTGAGCTATAGAGATGGTGAGATGGGGAGGAAAGCGGGCACACAGCTCAGGATGCTACCAGCACCAGGCAAGCAGTGGCTGCCATCTCAGATTGTCCCTGAAACCCAGGACACATTTAGTAAGCAGCTAGCCTACTATGTATGTATTGGAGGGGACAGTCACCAGCCCAAGAGTGAGCCCCCAACGCACCACTGGTAGACTTCCCAGAGGGCCAGATTTTGGACTCGCTCAATCTTCTGAACAAAGTAGGAAGGCATCGTGCGGTTAAAGAGGCCCCAGACCTTTTGATATTCATCCGATGCAGAATCGAGGACGATCTTCTGCAGAGAGCAAATATTTTTCTCTGTTATCATCAAAGCAGAGGATATACGTCAATCTCTTCCCAAGGCTGCTCATAAAATGCTAGAACTGCAAGCAAGCCTACACGGTGATCACCACCCTCCCTTTGCCCAGAGGTGTAATCTCTCCAGGCATGGGATATATGCAAGTTGTGGTCACTTCCCTTCTGTCTACTGTGAAACCCTCCTGAGGGACAGGCAGGTGATGCTTACGTCAACACCACCTTGGGTGTCCCCAGAATGTCCCTGCTCCTCCTCTGTACCTACACAGGGCAAACTATATAGTCTCCAGGACGAGAGTTAGTGTCAGTAAATGGGTGGCCCCACACATCTGGGGAAGAGGGGGCCAATCCTGTTAGCAGGCTCGGGCTTAGGGGCAGTAATGCAACAGGAGCACTCGGGCTGGCAGACAGGCACACAGCAACTCAGGAGCACAGGGGGGCTTGCAGGGACGGTGCCTGGCTGCTGCGTGCTCCCAGCCGAGCCTGCCTCTCCCTTGCTCTGAGAAACAGCACTGCCAATGGGCCAGGAGGGCTCCTAACCAAGGGCAGCTGACATTTACACAGCGACCATCCTCAAATTCCTGCACCTGCAGCCTGCACCTAGCCAGCCACCCTGTTCTACTGCACAGGGCTTGGCTCAATGACAGCCTGTCTGGGGACTTGTGAGAAATCCCTCTGTACCGTGTCCTTCCCCTATCCCGAGTGCTGTCTGAATGTCCATGGGCTCCTGCAACTGAGATTCTGACTCTGGTTTCCCTTGTCCCATCCCAGGAAGACACCAAACTCCTCTCCCTAGAGTGTGGACCCAGCCTGCTCCTCCCTGACCAGACTGTCAAGGGCTCCCATACCGGTCACAGCCTGCAGCTCAGCCTCAAAACCAAGTGCTACACAGCACGGCCCTGACATCACTCCTGCTTCCCAGCATCTACGCACACCCTCTTTCCTGACCCAGGCTCTCTTCCTACGCAGCTTCCATCCACCTGTGTGCTCTGCCCCTACCTCTGACTGTAGAAGCACCAGCCATCATTTAGGTGTGGACCCAGTAGCCCCTTCCCTGTTCCCCTCAGTACGGTCACCTTGTCCTGCGGTGCTGAGTTCTGCTGTTCAAACCCGCCCAGCCCTTTACACCTGGGTCTGTGCTGCTGGGGTCTGTGTGCTCTGTTCAACTTGAGAGGAGTCATCTCCAGGCAGACACAGCTGATCTGCAGTGCTCTGCAAGAGCCCACCAGCAGAGGGCTGTCTGAGGGCCCCACGTACACAAGGCGGACAGACAGTGGCCTGAGTACCCCACAGAACTCAGTGTAGCTCCTGTTAGCTGGCAGGCCCTACGTAAGCCATGTGAGTCGCTGTTACTTGTCTTCAAGTATCCAGCACCTTTCAACAGCAACTGCCCCTCTATACATCCCTCAACATGCTCAAATCCCCTGGTTTTCTTTTCTTGCTTTGTAAAACTAATTCGTATCGGCTGAGCAGCTGTTAAACCCCTTATTTCTGCCCTTTCCAGAAATTTCCAGGTCATCATGCTTCATCCATAATACATCCTCTCCCCTCAGGCCCACAACCATCTTTCTTGGTGGTCATCTAGCCTTAAAATCCCCAAGACCTAAAAATAACAAAACCCCACACAGCTCTCGCCTCCTGCCCCAGCCTGGCCTACAGCTTCCTCAGCAGTGGAGTCCGCTCACTCACTAGGTCTAAGAACGCCCTCCTCCATGGACCAAAGCAGCATGAGTCCCATACCTTGAAGCCAGGGTCTGGCAGGGCTGAGGGGTCCCAATGGTCTGGGATGCTCTTTGGGCCTTGAAACCTGACACCGCTACAAAATGTAAACAAAAACACAGACATTTTGTTCTTAGACTCAAGTAGATCTACCATAGGCAGCCTCCACTCGCCGGTACCACCGGTCTTGGGTTTCAGAGTATAATTTTGTGAAAGCAGGTAGAAGGTGAGGAAGCACTAAACACACCATCCACCATGTAGGAGCACGTCTATTTTGCCCACATGGCCAAAACCTAAATGATCAGGCACAAGGATTCCATTTCCCACCTGGATCCCAGCTCTTGTATGCGAGGCAGAGAATACTTGATTACAGCAGCATACATCAACTCTCATCCATAATTTTAAAATTTAAAGAGCTCCAAAACTTTTTTCAAGCAGCCTCAATTAGGTGTAACTGGCATACAAAAACATTTTGTTAAAAACAAAATTTATGTCAAAACTCACTTGGCAGTAGAGATTTGATTGGAACTGCAAAGAGGCTATTTGTGGTCTGTATATACATTACTTAAATTGACTATGCTTTTTTTTTTAATGTTTTTCTAAGAGCAAGAAAGAGAGAGAAAGCATGTGCACACATGCACAAGTTGGGAAGGGGTAGAGAGAGAGAGGGAGAGAAAATCCCAACCAGACTCCATGCGGTCAGTGCAGAGCCGGATGCAGGGCTTGATCCCACAAACCATGAGATCATGATCTGAGCAGATATCAAGAGTGAGACACTTAACTAAGCCACCCAGGTGCCCCAACTACATTTAATTTTTACTGCTGCAATATTAGTATGTTTAATTACAGGTTTCACATAACACCAGCACCATATGATCTTCCAGAAAAATAAAAATAAAGATGGAGTTCTAAAAGACACATGACCCCCTCAAAAATATTTTTTAAAAAATAAAAGACACATAACACAAAGGGTATAGAAACAGGGACTGTGAAGCTATAATTCCTAATTTTTCTGACTCCATTTCAGAATGGTCTATTCTTCCTACAATAGATATACCCTCTGTTTCCACTGGCATAAGACATGTACCTTCGTCCCAACCCTCAAAGAATTCCCACAAATAACTTTCCTAGGAAAACAGCAGTTTAAAAATAGCTAACCAAGGTCCTATGAGCAAGAATCAGCCAGAAACAGACCATGAAGACCAGAGATACTGAAATTATGAGGCAGATTATAAAATATTCTATGTTTAAAGAAATAAAAGACAAACTTTAAAAATATATGCACGGAGCTAAACTATAAAAAGATGTGAAGGATTTGAAAAAAAATTAGGAGGAACTTATAGAAATGAAAGATGCACTCCTTGTTAAAAGTTTGAAAGACAGGCTTATGAGCAGGGAAGACCACCTGAGGAGGGAGGAGAGAGTGAGCTGAATAAGATGCTAAGTGGTAATTCAGAATGTGGCCCCACAATGAGGAGATGTAAATGTGGGGCAGAAGCTGGACATGGTGGGGGGGGGGACAGGAGACAGAGAGAGAGAGGGAGGCAAGGAGGGAGAGAGAGAGAGAGAGAGGGAGGGGGTCAGATTCTGGTCAGAAGCTAACCAAACCTCTAAAAAGAGAGGAGAGAGGAAAGGATGGAGGCAATCTTGAAGAGAATAAAGGGTACTCACCAACACATAGGTCTAAGAAGCCCCCAGAATCTCCAACAGGATAAATAAAAGCACATGCCCAGCCACATCAAGGTGAGAGTGCATGAGAGCAAGACCAATGAAATCTGCAAAGCAGCCAGAGGGTAACAAGAGGGATTCTGGGAAAGAAGCTCCAATTAGACCGACACCTGATTTCGCAAAGGCAGCAATGGAAACTAGAGGACAGTGGAGTGAGTTCTTCGGCTTTCCAGGAGAAAATAACCACACCCCAAAATTGTTTGGCCAGTGAAACTACCTTTGAAGCTTGATGTACTTAGGCAAACAAAAACAGAGTTTTCCAACAGATTCCTCTAAGATAATTTGAAATGACAAAGTAGTAAAATGTGAGTGAATCTAACAAAGCATTCATAGTATAAATAGCAGTACCTCATGAAGTTAAAAAACAGAGAGGATAAGGGAATCAAGTATATGAAAGCCCTCCTATGAGTTGATAGGAGCACAAAGATACTGACTTAACTCATACCTATTATAATTTCTAAGGTGGCCAACAAAAAAAATAGTAATACAGTGTATAACTCTTCCAGACTAGAAGGGGAAAAAAATGAAATGACAAAAAATACCCAGAAGGAGGCAAGAGAAGAAAAAATAGGACCTAATCACATGAATAAAACATTTTTATGGAGGATATAAGGATAGTAAGGAACTAAACTGATAGCTGATATGTAAATGCCATTTCAAACTTTACATTAGACTCCTTATTATAACTCTGGAATGTGGAGATTATATTCTGTGACCCTGTCATTCACATAGAGAAATTGTTTCTCTTTTCATTTATTTTGAGAGAAAGAGAGAATGTGCAAGAACAAGAGGGGGAGGAGCAGAGGAAGACAGAAAGAGAGAATCCCAAGTTGGCTCCATGCTATGAGCACAGCGCCCAACGCAAAGCTCACAATCATGAACTGTGAGATCATGATCTGAGCTGAAATCAAGGGTCGGACACTTAACTGACCGAGCTATCTAGGTGCCCTGAGAAGTTGTTTCTGAAAGTGACCTACCCTAAGAGTCGCAGTCAGCCACAGAAGCCCAAGAAGACTTGCTTGCTAGAGTTACAACAGCCGGCTACTATCACATGGGTCAGCAGGAAGGGCCACAAACTCGACTGCATGGACACTGTGTGACTCTCAGGTTATGCAGCAGAGAGATCCTCGATCTGTCACATCTTAGTCTGAATTTAACCAAAATGATCACTGTTATTTCTGATGTGTGGTATCTGTTTGTGGCCCCATGAAAACAACATTATAGTGACAATAAAAGACATCCAGTCTCAGAAAGGAGACAGATATTTTCCAAACTGTATCTAAGGTAGGCTCTGGATAGGGAAAGAATCAAAAATAACTTTCCGAAGTAGAAGCAGCCACAGTTAACTAAACTCTGTATCCAGAAGCAATACACAGAAGAGACAAATACACTTCACTAAAAAATTTTTTAAAAATCAACATTTGTGCGTGGTAAAACACTTCATCAACAAAGCTGGCAAACAACAAGCCAAGAGAAAAGGTTTGCAATTTGTATAAGAAAATGAGTGATGGGCGCCTGGGTGGCTCAGTTGGTTGGGCGTCCGATGTCAGTTCAGGTCATATCTCAATGCTTGTGAGTTCAAGCCCTGCATCGAGCTCTGTGCTGACAGCTCGAAGCTTGGAGCCTGGAGCCTGCTTCAGATTCTGTCTCTGTCTCTCTGCCCCTCTACCACTCATTCTCATTCTCTCTCTCTAATATAAAAAAAAAACATTTAAAAAATTAAAAAGAAACTGAGTGCTGATATCCCCAATAGATAAAAGGCTCTTAATATTAAATATTAAAATACCAAAAGTCTGACAGAAAATTGGACAAAAAGAAAAACCATCCACAGAAAAAGGCAAATGGCTATTACAGGTAGGAAAAAATATTAAATCTCACTCATAAGAGAAAACAAACTAAAATACACTGATATACCCTTTGCTGCCCACGAGAAAAGCAAAAGTCCAAGAGCTTATTGGCAAGGCTGAGGGAAACAGGCACATCAAGCATCCTGGGACCAGTGCATAAAGGTTCAATCTCATCAAGAGGAAGCTGCATTTACCTTCTAGAGCTTTAACCTCCACGAATACGAAATAGCACATATACCACATTATCCACTGTGGCGTTACACTTGTGACAGTAAACTCTAAAACAATGTCCTCTAAAAAGGACAGATTAAGTATACTAGGGTATGTACAGGTGATGGAGAGCCATGAAGAAAGAAACAGATTTTGGAAGACTTCAACATACTGAAAGGGAATAATTATTTTTCAGTGAAAAAGAAAAGGTATAGAACAGTACATTTAAAATGTTACCTTTAGTGCAAGAAAGGTGGAATTAGAAAATACTTTTGTGTATATGCATTTGTTTATTTATGCAAAAAGAAACGTAATAAAGATAAACCAGAGGCTTATACAAATGGGCACTCATTGTGGAAACACTGGAGATAACAGCAGAGAAGATACAGACCAGTGAATATGCCTTTTGCTTAAATTGCTAATACCTTTTCCCTCTGGCCTGTATCAAACTCTTCTTGAAATGATAGTGCTCCACAAATACAACCACCAAAGTCCATCTGTGACACCCTAGAAGAGCCAACAGAGAAACTCCCGGTTCTCCATGAAACAGCTAACAACGCTAGCTGCAGGCCCAGCATAGGCCGGGACACACCCACATGTAACTGTTACTGTAGTATCGCTTGCCAGCCATGCCCCTCTCCCCCATCGTGTGGCCGTGTGGCTCAGGGAGAAAGGACCCTTTCCCCAGCTCCAATCCCAGCACGTCTGCGCCAAGCCTAAAACTAGTGGTTCCGAAGGGTTGGATCAGAGCAAAGCTCCTAAGTATGGGGCCATCAGCTGCAGGAGCGCCTTCTGCTCTGAAATGCTTACACGATAGAGCACCAACCTAATGGTTTCTGGCAGCTGTAAGGAAACCCACCCTGAGGAGGAAGCTGGCCTATCAGTGCCTGCAGTATCCATTTTTGGTTTTTTGGTATCCTAAGAGATTGAAGTCGTGAAATACAAGGATTTTTATTGGTATAATCCCATTAGTTTTCTACTACTTTAACATTTTAAAACACTCAAGTCTAGGATTCAACTAGTCAAACTGAAAATAAAAACTGATGAGCCAGCTTCAAGTCTAGACTGGCTTGCAGATCACAAAACACAACCTTCTAATTGTGTATCACCAATCCTCTACCTATAAGGACAATTCTCTGGTTCAAAGCATTTCCCAACTAGTGGAATATTGATGACAGTAGTCAAATTCCTACAGGTAGGTGACTTGGCATCAGAACTGCCATTCATACATGATGCAAATAGAGAACAAAGAGCAACCTGCTTTTATTAGAAGCAAAAACCAAAGCTCACTACCAATAAAAAAAGTCTGGGCCTCAAGACAAAAAACCCAAAGAGCTATTGAAAAGATCCCTTCCAAGTTATAACAAAAGATACAATCACATGAAGACAAAAACCTAGAGAAAATATCAGGATTGACATTATTACTATTTCCTAACCATTCTCTCAAATCAGTCTAAAGTCAGGAAGAACTTTTTTGGTTTCTGGAAAAATCTGCACAAGATTACCTCTATGACTCAGTAACATCACTGGGACACTTAAAGTTAAAATATTGAATTATATCATTTTTCCCCCAGTGTCTTGGTTCTTTTCCCCACCCTATTTTGTGTTTGGTTTGTCACTTTAGTGCTTTGTTAAAAATCAATCAATCTGTGGGAGACTGGGTGGCTCAGTCAGTTAAATGTTGACTTCAACTCAAGTCATGATCTCACTGTTTTTGAGTTTGAGTCCCGTATTAGTCTCTGTACTGAGAGATTGGAGCCTGGAGCCTTTTTCACATTTTGTGTCTCCTCTCTCTGCCCCTCACCTGCTCATGCTCTAAATAAAAATTAATTAATATGCATTAATAGTACTCTAACGTTTACCTCTATAAACCTGCATTATATTTTATACTCTTCTAATACATGCTAGTACTTCTCCACCTGAAATGTGCCAAGTGTACCCTGATTTTTCAGGTTCATGAATTCTCAGACCTTTTATGGAACACTATACCAACACTTTGGTATTAAGTGAAGGAAAGTACAAAGTACGGGGAGGAGAGCTGGGCAGAGACAGAGTGTGGGGGCTTTGAGTTACAAACACCAACAACCCTCTTAATGCGCTGGCCAGTCTGACTAGGTTTTCTATAAGCACAGCACAGCATACCCCAAGTGACACACATGCCACCTACCAGGTTTGCTTCACCTTCACCTCCTGGGGAGACACATATTTGGGTCTCCGGCAAACCCTTCTGACTGTGCCATAGACCAGGTTTTTCTGAACAAAGGCTGGAAGAAGAAAAAAAAAATCAAATGTATATACACACACACACACACACACACACACAGGACAGCAAGGTTATATAAACACAAACTAAATGGACTGGAAAACTAATCCAAATGTGTAAAGTATAGAATCAGTCTGCTAAAAAATAAGGCAATTTTCACATTTCAAATATCCATAAAGAAAATAGGTATCCTTTGGAGACTGGGTTTAATGAACACATGAATGATGAGTAATTGACATATCAATTATACATGAGTACTTTTAAATTGTTCCTTCCAATCTTGTTTAAACTATTATTTTGCTTAGCAATTTTTCCCAGCTTGCATATAAAAAAGCTTCAGCCCAGCCTGAGACCAAATTACTACATCTTGAGCCAGTGGGATTTAGAAGTAATGTAATAATTTTACTCTTAGGACTTTTTTTTCTTAATTTGACTAAACTGATTTCATAGCAGTATTGCTTACCCCACGCCCACCCCCAACACCCTCAGGGTAATCCTGAGAGTTAGGGGGACACTGATCCTCAGGCTGAAAAAAATCACAAATGCCTATGAGCTAAATTTCATGTCCTTACCCACCACAAAGACCCTATTAAGTCTTACAAAGACTTTTTTTCATTTAAAAACTTTTAATATTAAGTTTCAGGCACCTGTAACTTACAGACGTTGCATTTGAACCCGTGCTGTGTGATTACCCAGATGTGTGTCTCTCATGCTGTAGCATAGGTGGTCATCAAGAACAGGCACTCCTGGGGGGGTCCTCCACATTCTAATCAAGAGCCCATAATCCAGACATGGCTACCACAGCCCCTACTGTTGTGCACCACTCAACTCCCATCAATAATTAGCACACTTACATGGGTTTTTATTGGCTTGCTGACTGACATCATGATGAATCTCAAATGGGCTTTCACTGGTGAAATTACTCAAGATATGCAGACTGGTTAAATATAGGTCAGACCCATTTCCGACCCTCCGATGGACAAGGAAAAGTGAGACCTTTTCTCTAATATACTCTTACCAGAGACACACTACGCTGAGTCCCTACACAAGCCTGACCTTAGGGATTCTACTCATCTGTTGCCAGCTAACAGATTTCAGAATTCTGCCTCTGAAATCTTGACCCTGGTAGTGGCCTTGAGCAGTACCTGTACCAAGAGTCCCTAAAATGACAATGCTGAGTCTTCCCTGCCTTTCCCCTTCACTTCCCTGAGGCATCCTCCTCCTCTTCCCCCCAATCCTACAGTACAAATCATTTGACCTATTGTTTCTTAAATGTACTTGTTTCCTAATAGTATTTAGTTCATCAATGTGCCTGGCAGACTTAGGTCTGAGACTTGCTAGCAGTATACCTCCCAGTGAGGCAGTGAGACAGGAAGCTAACTCACCTCAAACTACTTCTATGGCTGCTGTTCTCCACCATCAACAAAAAGAATTGCCTTTACCCATGTGAGCCTGGGTCAGTCTGGGGTGAACTCACTTCTTCCTGCAGTTTGCAGAGAACTGCATGTGTGTGCTTTTTCCCACCCTTATCCTGATTTTCTGTTATGTCCCCTGGGGCTAAGGCCCAGGTTGACACCGATCAAGGTTGCATCTGACATTTCTGGTTTTGAGATTTTCCAGATACTTAAAGGAAGTATTTCAATCAGTTGCCAGCAGCAGTCAGACAAGGGCTAGCCGTACAGACCTGATCCTCACAGAGTTCGCTGTCCCCTTTAGTACATTTGTACCTATCAGACTGTGGGCTGCAAACCACATGATATACGGCTGGCGTTCTCCAGCGGAGACTGAAGGCTGGTAAGCAGTTCCCATCACAGAGCAGAAGAAACTTTTAAGTTCTCTGTAAGGGCACATCCAGGGGGCAGTGATTCTACCTTAAGCAAGAAGATAAATGCCACAAAACCACAAGCAAAACTACTGGCTAACAGCAGGCCGGTCAAGGGATTTTAGGATAATTCACCAAATACACTTTGCTGCCTTCTACACAGAAGGTCCATAAAGTTAGAGAAAACCGTAAACCATATTTAAATGAAGGCCGTTATGTCCCTTAAAAGGGCTGAACATTCAGCAGGATTGAGGAATCTAAAATGTGAGTAATGCAAGGGGCACCTGGGTGGCTCAGCCCATTACACATCTGACTTTGGCTCAGGTCATGACCTCGAGGTTGGTAGGTTTGAGCCCCAATCAGGCTCTGCTGACAGTGCAGAGCCTGCTGCAGATCCTCTGTCGTCTCTCTCTGCCTCTCCCCAGCTCACACTCTCCCTCTCTCTCCAAAATAAACATTAAAAAAAAAAAAAAAAACAAATGTGAGTAAGGCAAAACTGAGCTAAACAGAGCTGGACTGATAAATCCAAGAGAAAATGTCTTAAGAGAAGCTACAGAAAACTACAAAAATTTAAACGAAGGAATCCTCCAAAATCAGTCACTAGATGAATGTGCCAAAGAGTATTTGGCCTGTTTCTGTCTGTCTGCAAAGGCAACCAGGACAAGTCACTTAAAGCCTGGTGTCAGAACACCTGGAGCACAGGATGACCTACTTCCCAGCAACTCTTAATGAAAGTGTGCACCTAGCACATGTTTAATCTGCAGCCCACCTAAGCCACCTGTGCCTACCGAGACAACAACATGGAGCTGTCATACCGGGGAGGACACAGCAGAACTGCTATGGCAGGAGTCAGGGACTAAGGTTAATGCTTCAACCAGAAGGACTCGTCCACGGCCTACAGGACCACCACCACCACAGCACCACACAGACCACCCCCATCCCTCCACACTTCTGGCCACTGTCCTCATCTCAGGGTCCTCTCTCCTTACTACCCCCTCCCCAGGCAGCTTATCTTCCATCCCACTGGGCTGGCATCAACTGTTTACATCTCCTCCTCCCCTTCCAGAAGGACGGCACTTTAGGAGCAGGGACCACCCTTACCTTACCACCCTTTCCTTTTCTTTCCCAGCCCTCAGTGTGCACATGGACCTCTTCCAGGGTGAAGGTGGAGAAGTCAGAGACAAAAGACGGTCAGGCCCTGCTGGGTGAGGGCAGTGAGTCAGGAAGTACCTTTGAAATCCAACTCGTATTTGTGCTTTCCGGCCTGGAACTTCAGAATGGCTGCCTGGGCATCAGACCCAGGTGCACAGTACGCCAGGTAGGCCTTCTCCAAATCACTGCTGCAGACAGTGGTCACAGGGTGCTCCATGCCCTATGAGGGAAAAGCCACATACGTGGTGAAGGCAAGAACCTACGATGATGAGGAAAGCCGCTGGTGCTATCCACAGCACACCGCAGACATGTCAACAGTGCATATTCATATATGTCACGAGAGGGGTGGGGTGGCAGGGGAGCTGGAAGACAGCAGCCAGGGAGCAGGGGTGTGGCAGGGGAGGGAGGCACAGAATAGAAGCCGGCAAGATTGCCTCCAAAAGCTGCTCAGAAAACGGAAGGCGGTAAATGCAGAACTGGCCAACCAGACCAGGGTAACTGGGACGGCAGCAACAGAAGACACAGCACATGCTCCTAACGGATGATACCACCATTCGAGGGAAGGTCAACACCAGTGCTGGATTCTCTAAGCCGCATGAAGGGATGGCCTGAGCGTGGTGGTGGCTCTTCTCTGCCCATTCTTATAGCCACCATTCTGCAATCAGAGCTAAGTCCTCCTGTTTCCTTTTCCGGGCCCTTAAAGAAAAGCTCTTTTGCTTTGAATTATCCATTTTGATCCCACAACTTCTCTCCAATCACTTCCAACCTATCTAAAATTTGGGGATGGACTGAGGTTGAATTCTGGCTCCTTTATAACTGTGACAAGTTATTTTAACCTCTCTGAACCTCCACTATCTCAAGAGAACAGGAACAGGAACAGGAAGAGAACTTAAATCATACTCCTATCATGACTCAAGTGCCATTCCATCCTCAAAGGACGGGGGAAATAAAATAAGGCCTGCAGAGCACTTTGCACAGTGCCAAACAAAAAGCAAAGGTGCCACAGAAATATCAGAAGGGTATCTAGATACAAAAGTCTCAAATTCAAAGAGTAATCAGGTCTGAGACAGACGTACAGAGATCACTTAAGGTGGCCTAACGCCCAAAGAATGAAGGTGTGGGCTGCACTCTGGGACACTCCAGGATTCATGAAGGAGGGTGGGAAGAAGCAGCCCATGAAGGAGACCGAGGAGGAGCGAGACAGTCAGGAGGGTGAAGGAGGAGTGGGCAAAGGTTTGAAATGCCACAAGATTTGGCACCTGGGCCCGTGGCCCTTTGCCAACATCTACGGCCCAGTAAGGGCTGTGTCTGGCAAGGTCCCATGTCCTTTGCCTTAGAAGAAGGCAAAGAAAAATCACAGGAAAGAATGCAAACTCAAAATGTCTATCAACATGAGAAACCTGTTGACAATGATCCAAAAAGGATACAGGTCAGGGTAAGGCATCTGGAGCTCAACACCTCATGGACATCAAGTTTAATGTGGGAAAATTCAGTGGGCCTGGACAGTAATACCTTTATACACAAGATTAGGTTATGGACGGTGCCACCCCCTTTGCTTCAGAAGATATGTTGAAGTTTTAACTCTAGTACCTCAACACTTGACCTTACTTGGAAACAGAGTCACTACAGATGTAGTTAGTTAAGATAAGATCACACTAGAGTAGGGTGGGCCCCTAATCCGCATAACCTATGTCTTTATAAGAGAACGGCCATATGATAATGAGGCAGACTGAAGAACCTACAAGCCAGGGAAGCCAGGAGAAGCTAGAAGCAGCAAGTCTGATTCCCTACAAGCGTTAAAGGGAACACGGCCCTGACACCTTGATTTCGCTTTCCAGCACCCAGCTGTCAGACAGTAAGTCACTGCTGTTCCAAGCCGCCCAGTTTGTGGTACTTTGCCATGGCAGCCTTCGGAAGTTAATACAGAGTGAAGCTAATTTGGACTTACAACTTGGCTGTACATCCTGAGCTTGAGCAGAAAAGAACCTAGCTTTCCTGAATCAAAAGAATATGGTCCTAGGGGCGCCTCAGTAGCTCAGTTGGTTAAGCTTCAGCTCAGGTCGTGATCTCACAGTTCATGAGTTTGAACCCCGCATCAGGCTCTATGCTGACAGTTCAGAGCCTGGAGCCTGCTTCAGATTCTGTGCCTCCCTCTCTCTCTCTGCCTCTCCCCTGCTCACTCTCCATCTCTCTCTCTCTCAAAACTAAAATAAAGGCATTAAAAAATATTTTTAAATTAAAAAAATAAAAAGAAAAAAGGAAAGAAAATGGCCCTACCCTGGCAATTAGCAGAAAACTAAGAAAGAAATCTAAATATGGGATGACAGCACAAATGTGTGGGAAAGGAGATACTAGAATGGACAGGTCGTCCTATGAGGGGATTCAGCCAATGGTACCAAAGGAGACTACACAACCAAAAATCACTGAGTCCACACACGTGCATTCACACCCCACCATCATGTGGCGCATCAGTGATACCCAAATACAGGCCATTCTGTTCTAAGTTATAAACTCCGACTATACTGAGTAAATGAGGAGCAGCACAGAGAAGAAGTAAAGCCTTGAGTGTGGGTTGTTTGGAGAAGGAGACGGCCCCCACTTCCTAAAGTTGTGATCATCTAGTTTGTGAAGTCACCTAGGGAATCCTACTTTTGCATGGGATGCTTCTAGAATCTCATGTCATCTCACTCAGCTCCCCCCCAAGAGGGGGACACGGCACAAAACAAAATGTGAGAGGCTGTCACATTTGCTAAGTGCTTTTCACCTGCGTGAGTTTCTCCCTGATGTCACCAGGAAGCTCCATTCGTGGAGCACAACCAGCCCCTCATTCCGTCTCCCTCCTCTCTAGCATTCTTTCTCTCCTCCTCTCCCCTCCTGCCCCTGACCAAACCGAGGACACTGCTGGGGAGGCTCTGTGAACAAATCTGCATGGCAAAGAAGGAGGGGGAGATGAGTGGGCAAAGAGGGCAGCCAGAATAGCCAACGAGGAAAGGCTGGCACTACAAGAAACAGAGAAGTGTATGAGGGCTAAAGCGAGGCCACTGCTGAGAGTGACCGTGTCCAACTCAGCAGTTGACAATGGGCAGAAATTACTCTGTGCTTCAGCCTGCCAATGTCGATGTCCTGAGAACCTGCAGGGTCCAGGCAGAGTCCTCCACACAGGGCAGCTGGGTGCCAAAAGAGACACCAAACTCCCTGCTCTCATGGAGTGCTCATTACAGAGTTCCCAGAGAGAAAGATAGCCTAGGTGCAGCTCAGAATGAGAAACTAAAGCTTTAATACAGCCTCATACACCACAGGAGAGCACAGATGTCTATCAGACCACATATCCCAATTTTCATTTTGGAAAGCTGCTCCTATAGAAATGGTGATCTCCCTGTACTTGTACCTCTACAGGTGACCAGGGAGCTCCCTTTAAGGGGATCCAGCCATGAATATCTTCAAATAATTGACAGCAACAGTTATGAGATCCAGATTCCAAACCAATACCTGAAATAAATCACTGTTCTTACACTTGGCCACATTCTATGAAGTTGCTGCTACAGGGAAGGCAGAAGCCAGTTTCAAAAAGCCTTAAAGTCTATTCTGCAGCCACACAACGTCTCCTGTTCAGACGAGCACTGGCTCTGGAGCTCCCTGTTCAACAGGTAAGGGAGGCATCTTTCTATCTCATGTAACAAAACTAATGAAGAAATATCCTCTCACCATGATTTACATTCAGTTCCCATGAGGACAACAGATACCTAATCATACAGAGGAACTCCCAAGTACCTGGTTTCACCATAATTCTCCCAAAGTACGTCAGACATAGGAGGATTTGGTGACTCCCAGGAACAACCCTTACACTCACGTCTGGAATGGCTCCTCCATCGGGGGCCCTCAGGAGAAAATACTTGCTCTCTTTCCATGACACTTACTTGTCTTCCATATTCCTGCCAAGAACCAAACTCATCATTCCAGTACCAAACCCAGTCAGTGGTGAGAATGAAATGTGGAGGTTTGGTAACCGAGGAGGCTGTGGAGAGGCGGCGGGCTGGGGCAGCACCGAACATCATGGAGTCAAAGTCCAGACAATCAAAGTGAAAGTTGCTGGCTGACTCGGCACAGAGGATCCTGCAAAGGAAGTGAGAGGTAAACTAAAAATTCCACCAACCAAGTGAACCCTCAGGTTCTACCTGTGGTCTTCTAGATGCTCAGCTGGTAGCTGTGAACATCAATCTGACACACACCTTAGGGGAAAATGCTTCCAGATTGGGGGGAGGGGGGAAGGCGGGGAACAAGTTGGTTATTAAAAAAAAAGAAAGAAAATTTTAATTAAATTAATAAATCTCTGCAAGATAAGAAAAAAGGAGAATATTGGAACTATAAAAGGTAAAAAAGTAAAAATGCCACAGACACTAAAAGATATTATAAGCAACTGTATGACAATTAGTTTGACAATAAATAAATGAACAAACTCCTGGAAAAATCCTAAGTTTACCAAAATTGACTCAAGAAAAATAGAAAACATGACTGGTTAGTAGCTTAAAAATCTTCCCACAAATTAAACATCAGGCCTAGATATTCTTATAGACTCATGTCGAGTCATTCGAGAAAAAAATAATTTTGTTCAAAGAACAGAAACCCATCCCAATCTCATCTTTATGAGGGTAGACATTTAACAACCAGATCAAGACAATATGAAAAAATTATAGATCAATCTTACTCAAACATGAGTATAAAAATCTTAAATTAAGTACTGGCCATCCAAATTCAGCAATATGTATGAGTTGAGAGAGAGAGAGAGAGAGAGAGAGAGAGAGAGTGTGTGTGTGTGTGTGTGAGAGAGAGAGCGAGAGAGAGGGAGAGAGAATTCCATTAATGACTTAAGCCTAGAAATGTGGTAGACTTAACATCAGAAAATCAATGTCATTAACCGCATTAACAAGTTAGAACTGCACTAACAAGGAGAACAAAACATGGGCTCTTAATGCAGAAAAAGCACTCAATAGAATTCAATTTCTACACACAATTTAAAAAAAAAAAACCCTAGGGGTGCCTGGATGGCTCAGGCAGCTAAGTGTCAGACCCGTGATTTAGGCTCCAGTCAAGATCTCAAGATTCATGACAATGAGCCCCTCTTGGCTCTGCACTGACGGCAGAGGGCCTGCTTGGGACACTCTCTCCCCCTCACTCTCTGCCCCTCCCCCACACTTGCACACTCTCACATGCTTGCTCTGTCTCAAAATAAACATTAAAAAAAAAACTCCTAGCAAAGTAGGAATAAAATTAGGATTTGTTAGCAAAGCCAAGGTTCCAAACATTCACTCATGTTTATGACGACACATTTAATAATTACTCTTTTTAAAATCAAGGGAAAAAAAAAAGAAGAATATTCCAGCTATCACCACTTCCATTCAGTATGGCACAGTGGTCCTAGCTGCTACAATATGACAAAAGAAATAAAATCCTAAGAGTCAAAAAGAATGAAATTAAAATGCTATTCACAAATATTAATGTCTAGATAGATATCTAGACTATATAGATAGCTATACAGATAATTCATAGATTACCAATAGAGTCCTCGGAGTTCAGGTATTTTGGTAAAGTTGCAGGATACAACAACTGACAAAGGTCAGTTGCATTTCTATGCATCAGAATCTTTTTTTACTGGGGATGTAATGCACAATACGCTGACTACAGTTCATGCTATACGGTATATTTCAAAGTTGGTAGGAGAATAAACTCCAAGTTCTCATTGTAAAGAAGAAAAACCGTTTAGTAACTGTATGAAGTGATGGATGTTAACTTATCGCAATAGTCATTTTGCAATATACACATAGGTCATTATGCCGCACACCTTAAACTCCTGGTGTTGAAAGTCAATTGCATCTCAGTACAACTGGAAAAAAATTAAATCTCTAACAAAAGATATCTAAGACTCTAATGGAGAAATTATAATACTACTCAAAGATATTTTAAAAGATTGAAATAAATCAGATGCTATCATGTACATCAATAGAAGATCTTAGCATCATTATAATGTCAGTTCTCCAGAACTGCCAAGTCAATGCAACTTTAATTTCAAAAATCACAACAGAGATTTTTCTGAAAACCAGTGAGATTTAAAACTTTCTAAAGAGGAGCAAAAGACCAAGAGCCCTGGCAATTCAAAGGAAGAGAAGACAGGGATTTGCCTTACCAGATGCCAACACTTCCAGCTCCATTAGGTAAGACAGTGTGGCACTGATCAGAGAGATAGACAAGACGAGTGAAAGACAAGAGATGAGGACCAGACTTGGGTGTATTTGCTAACTCAGTGCCTGACACCGGTGGCACTTGGAAATAAGTGAAGATATGGCCTACTTAAACAAGTGATATCTGGCACATGAGTCTGAAAATAAGCTATAAAATGTGTTAAACCTTTGCCAAATTGGGCTCAGTTTTGATGGGTTTAAAAGTAACTGCTGGAAACGGATGGTGGGGATGGCTGCACAACAGCATGAATGCACTTCATGTCACTGAACCTACACTTAAAAATGGTTAAGATGGGGCATCTGGGCGGCTCAGTTGAGTGTCTTACTCCTTATTTTGGCTCAGATCATGATCCCCAAGTAATGGGATAGAGCCCCATGCTGGGCTCTGCACTGAATGTGGAGCCTACTTGGAATTCTCTGCCCTCTGCCCCTCTCCCCTACTCTGTCTCAAAAATGAGAATAAGAAAAAATAAAGATAAAATTGAAAAAGGGGTGCCTGGGTGGTTCAGTTGATTAAGCATCTGACTTTGGCTTTGGTCGTGGTCTCAAGGTTTGTGAGATCGAGCCCCGCATCAGTCTCTGTGCTGACAGTGTGAAGCCTGCTTGGGATTCTCTCTCTCCCTCTCTCTGTCCCTTCCCCATATTCTCTAAATAAATAAATAAATAAAATAAAAATGGTTAAAATGGCAAATTTTATGCTCGGGATATATTACCACAATTCTATATTTTTTAAATTTAATGTTTTTTTAAAAAGTAGTTTTGGCAAACCTGGTGATTCATTTGCATAAGAATGAAACTGGACCCATACTTCACCACCTGCAGGGTAAAGATTAAACACAGTCCTTAAAATGTTAAGACTTTTTAAAGAAAATTCAGAAAAATTTCCTTATAGTCCTGGGTTAAGGAAAGATTTCTTAGGACTCAGAAAGTACAAAACCATAAAGGAAAAGATGGATAAATACTTAAAATATACCATAAGCTGACAGGAAGAGTTTACTTTCAAAGCAGATTTAAAATCCAGAAATTTAAAGAATTCCTAAAATTAAATAAATAACTAAACACACAACCTTTCCCCTCAACAAAATGGGCAAACTACAAGGACAGACATTTCACAGCAGAGGAAGCACAAGTGGCCAATAAACATGTGAAGAGACACTTTACCTCATTAGGACCCAGAGATATGCAAATGAAGATACCACTTCACGTCCCCATGCTGGGAAAGTTCAGAAGGCAAACATCGGGGATACAGTCACCACAGACTGCAAGGTGGGGGGGGGGGTAGTGGCATGACCACCTCGGAAAACCACTGAGCATCACCGGGAAGAGCTGAAGTAGGACCCAGCCTACGCCCCAGAACTTTTATCCCCAAACATCAGGCCTACAGAAGCCGCATGCACACGTACCAGGAGACAAGCAGAGACTTGAGTACAAAACACTGAGAGAAAGATGCCAGACATGGTGGTAGAGCATATGGCTCCACTCAGACAGGGTTCAAGAACAGGCAAGACTAACCTGTGGAGACAGCTGTCCGAACGATGGTGGCCTATGGGGTGGGAAGGGGACAGAAAGGGGCTTTCTACAGTGATGAAAATGATCTCTATTTGGAAGAGAGTGTCTGTTACATGAGCACATGCATTCATCAACACTCACTGAACTACACGATGAATATCTGTGCGCTTCCTGTGTGCAAACTCTGTCTCAGAAAAAGAGAGAGAGAGGGGAATAGCAAGCCAGTGCAGCTTCCGAAGTGGAACAATTTGTTCCACATACCTCACCAGCAGCAATTTGCACACAACTGCACTCTTAGCACAAATTTATTTTTTCCACTTGAAAAAAAGTGCGCTTAAATTCTCTTATGGCAACATATTTTAGCAAGTTCAATCAAAGATATGTAAGTATTTGAAAATAAGGCTCCCGGGACTTCCCCATTCACTTTGAATCAACTAACTGGGACACATACAGAAAAATTTCAAAGTTAAAGACTGAACAGTAAACAACAGTCGGCTGTATGACTTTATACGCAAAGGCTAAAATTTCACAAATGACTGCCTCTTGCTTTTCTGCATTAGTCAGTGTGGATACACATACACAATCAATCCCAGCAGCAAATAATTCAAAGCTTACTTGTTACCACCAGTTCCTTTCCCCATAGCTCCTCCCTAAAGGAGAGAAAGGCACCAATCTGCAGTTTGAACAGTAATGTCCAATTTCCAGCCCAGAGCTCACACCTCCAGGCCAAACTGCTTAATGGTGTGTGTGTGATCAAACCCAAACTCTGTTGTGTCTGAACTCCCACACTGCACACAAAAGCCCAGCCACAAAGCAGACACCAGTAACCTATTTCATACCTGTCTTTTCTGGGATTGCTATACGCCTCTTCAATAAGCTCCATTTTGTCCAAATCCTTCCACTTGCCTCTGTCCAAGAACTGCCATCGATAGGGCAAATGGAAATGGACTTTATTGCACTTATCTAAAATAAAAATATAAAGAAGTAAGCAATATATAGCATGACCCAGGCCCATGGTTCTCAATGGGGGTGGTAATGCCCACTGACCTTGGAACATTTTGGAGTTCTGTTGGGGACTTCATTTTTAGTGCAGTCCTACCTGAGCATCTAACACTGAAATACTGTGTATTTTATTATACACACTTCCATTTTACATCTCCCCTTTTATAGGGACATTATATCAATTTTTAAAAATACATATGTTGGTAGGTAACATTACATTTGGACTTCATCTCATGAGCAAAGAAGCTGATCATGACAAGGCCAACCATATTGCAGGGGACAGTGTGACTACCCATTGTCACTATACACGTAGCATGTGGACAGGTAGTAGCCACACTAAAACCAGAGCCAGATTCATCTCTACTAGAAACCTATCCGAGCCCCGACGCATCTGACCACAGGCAGGTCAGCAGTGTGGCTCCAGCCCACCTTGATCTTCTGGCTGCTAACATACTCACCACCTCAACACATCCCCTCAGCCCTGAAGATATTTATATATACTGCCCTGCTCCTGCCAAAATACACAAAGGTCCAGGTCTACAATTTCAAGCCTGGTGCTCCTCCTACATCTTCCCTGCGCTCCCTGGGACCTCTGTCACTCCTAGCACATCCTGCCTGCCTCAACTTGGCTCAGGCCAGCCCCTCACCTGCAATGCACCTGACACTTTTGTTGCTTTTCAATATCCTACATGAGGTTCTGGTACATCCCCATCGAGGAAAGGCACACTGGAAAGGAAAGCAGCAGCCATCTCTTTGTGCTCTGACACTGACCTACTTCCAAGGTATATGCTATTAGGTAGAAAGACACAACAAGGTGCAGAATACCTCTACTTAGGCAAAAAAACAAGAAAGAAAAATGAGAGACACTCTGACTAAATACACACACACACATATTATTCCTTGCGGAGGGGAAGTGGGTAGTCAGGGACAAAGCTATGAGGAAAGACTTGTGTTGTTTTCTTTTAAATTCTGAACTACAAGAATATTATTCCAAACAATTAAATGTGAGTTAAGTGGGAAAAGATACAAAATAGTGTGTACAGTGCACCTATGTGAGAAGGAAACTGACCAGACATATATACTTGTGCATGAATAAAACCTTAACAGAAGGAGAGTCAAGAGATGGTAACAATGACTGCTTCCAGAGGGGATCTGGGTGCTAGAAGAAAGAGGTGTGAGCTGCCCTTTGTACATTTTTAACTCATCTATCAAAATATTAACAATGAAACCTGGCTAATTTGACACTTGAAAAAAATTAAAATTGTATGCAGTCTTTTCAGGCACATTTCAACGCCACTTCGTTCCCACAGACTCAACAAAAAGTATCTTCGTCAAGGAGGAAAGTGGGCAGGATGCCTGAAGTTGTCAAAGGCCAGGCCTGAGGTCAGGCAGGCAAGAGCACCCAGCCAAGAAGACGCAGGGAACAAGAGAGACCCCAGGCAAGGAAATCCCCTCCAAGTTCACCAAGGCTGGATTCAGCCACTCTGGGGACTCAGGACATCCTGACTTGTTCAGAGTTAGAGCATGGACAGCTCATACCAAGCCAAGAGACCTCTTGGACTCTCTACGCACAATACAGTGATAATGAAAGGCTCAACCTGGATATGGTCTAGAGGTCACAACCATGTAAGATTTCCTGTTCCCTCCCTAAAGGTCACTAAGGGAATGATCAGAGTTAAAAGCATTCAGTCCCTGCATCTACATACCTCGGCTCAGGTGAGCCCTGGACTGCCTGAAGACTCACCCCTTAAGAAGATCCCCTTCAAGGAAGGTACACCACCCGCCACCATCCAGGCTGACACCTCCTTGGGAAGGACACAGGGAAACAGCAAACGTTCTGTGGTCAAACTGCAGGCCCCAAGCCTTAATGTGAGCTCAACGTGAAGCCCATATAACTCACAAGCCCGAGAAAAGAAGGTGCCATGCAGGGCACTGCAGCCACGGTGGCTGGTTAGAGTGGAGTCCCGACTGACAAGTCCCCTTCTCTGTCACATCTCTAGTCTGCCTGTCCCCTTTCTCAATTTCCTTTCCCTCCTTCCAATGTTCCCCTGCTTGTTATGGCACTCTAGAATCTAGGTCTTCTAGAAGGTAAGCTGCAAAAACCAAATTAACTTGGCAGACAAAGTACTACATCCATATCCCCTTTCTCCCTACATCACTTGAAATGACCAGACCAGAGAGAAGAACAAATTGAAAAATGCTGGAAAACAGTAAGTAGTGCTGTCAAAAGACCAGAATTATCAAAGAATTCCTAAAAATATGAAGCACACAGAATCAAACTGACAGAGATAAAGAGAAACATATGCAAGATATGCAGAAGAGAGCTACCATGCAAGGGGGAAATATCACGGGGAAAGGCTTAACAAACGCAAAGTTCTATGTAACGAAAAGCAAGAAAGACACCTTGCCAGTCACAGTGAGACTAAATGGGACCCACTAGAGCAGGAACTCCCTCTGTACATTGCTTGTGTCCAGCAACCTTGCTATCTGCCCCACAGAACATGTGAGTGTGGATAAGTGCTGGAAAGAGACAAGCATCAAGAAGGCCATGAAAGTCCCCACTCCACTCCAAGGATACACACTAGCAGCCTATGCCACTGCACAAAACATACTGCCTCTTCCCCAGTAAGCCTCGATCAGAATCCACATCACCAGCAGACAGTGGATTCTGGAGTGGATAACCAAGAGGCAGCCAACATGTGAAGAAGAATAACACAGACAGGAAGCTAACTCACATAGAAGAACCAATACCAGGGCGCCTGGGTGGCTCAGTCAGTTAAGTGTCAGACTTGTGATTTTGGCTCAGGGCATATCTCACAGTTTGTGGGTTTAAGCCCCATGTCAGGCTCTATACTGACAGCTCAGAGCCTGGAGCCTGCTTCAGATTCTGAGTCTCCCTCTCTCTCTTTGTCCCTCCCCCGCTTGTGCTCTGCCACTATCTCAAATATAAAATAAAATCTGTTTTTTAAAAAGTTAAATATTATTATCCTTCAGGAAATGCAAATTAAAACCACAATGAGATATCACTACTTGTTAATTACAGTGGCTAAAGTTTAAAAGACTGATATTACCAAGTGTTAACAAGAACACAGAGCAACAAACATACATTGCTGGTGGGAAGTATACCCACCAGTTTTTTATAAAATTGAACACATACTTATATGTTCCAGCAATTCCACACCTAGGTCTTTACTCAAATGAAAACAGGAGCGTGTGGGCGGCTCAGTAAGTAAAGCATCCAACTTTGGCTCAGGTCATGATCTCATGGTTCCTAAGTCTGAGCCACATCGAGCTCTGTGCTGACAGCTTGGAGACCGCAGCCTACTTCGGATTCTGTGTGTGTCTCTCTCTCTCTTTGCCCCTCCCACACTCACACTGTCTCTCTCAAAAATAAACATTAAAAAAATGTTTTAAAACAAATCAAACACATACCCAAATTAAAACTTGTAAATAAATATTTATAAAAGATTTGTGGGGCGCCTGGGTGGCTCAGTCAGTTAAGTGTCTGGCTTCAGCTCAGGTCACGATCTCATGGTTTGTGGGTTCAAGCCCTGCGTCGGGCTCTGTGCTGACAGCTCAGAGCCTGGAGCCTGTTTCAGATTCTGTGTCTCCCTCTCTCTCTGATCCTCCCCTGCTCATGCTGTCTCTCTCTGTCTCTCAAAAATAAATAAAAAACAGGAAAAAAAAAAAAAGATTTGTAAAAGCCAAAAACGTGAAACACCTCAAATGCTCATCAACATATGAACAGATAAACTAGTCATATCATGCAAAAGAATATGCAGGGGGAAAAAAAAAAGGAGCAAACTACTGATCTGCCAGCATGGACCAATCACAAAAACATGCTTAGTGAGAGAAGACAGGTACAGAAGAATACATGCTGTATGATTCCATTTATATGAATTTCTAGAAAGGGCAAATCTATAGCAACAAAATGCAGATCAGGGACTGTGTGGGGTCAGGAAAATGGGAGGGTGAGGATGCACTATAACGGGGCATAGGGACACTTGCAGTAGAAGGAAATGCTTCCATTTCCTCAACTGTTATTACCAAATTCAGTGTATACTTAAAATTTTTAAATACTTAAAATTTTATTGTGTGTAAATTATATCTCAATAAAACTTAAACACATACATGCATATATGATGCATACGGCTTGAGCTAGCATTCCATTTCCAGGAATCTAGCTATGGAAATACCCATGTGTACTCAGATGCTCAATGGAACATCACTCTCACTGGACACTACAGTTGTTTTTAAAAATAAGGTGGGCTTACACATACCAATGTAGAAAAAATCTTCAAGACACAATGTTAAGTAAAGGAAGCAGGTTAAATAATACCTATCACATGTTCCCATCTGTTGAAAAACATGCGAAACAAGTATCATAACCACACGGCACGTGTTTACCTTTGGGAAGGGCTGAAGGAGGACTTCAGACTTTACTCTGTATTATTGGACTCTTTCACAAAGTGAAAGTATTTCTGAATTGCTTGGGTGGCTTTTAAAGACTGAAAACAAAACAAGACATTTGGTGGTTGTTTTTTAAAAGCAGTCACCGAATTTGAGAAGGAAGATTTCTTCGGTCAAAGCCCAGGACAGCAAGAAGAAGAAACAAAAGGTTTAGTAAATACAGACAAACACGTACACACAAGAACTGCTACCTGTGATAAAAGAGGGATTATGGAGAGAAGGGGCACCTGGGTGGTTCAGTTGGTTAAGCATCTGGCTCTTGGTTTTGGCTCAGGTCATGATCTCAGGTTCATGAATTAGAGCCCTGCATCAGGCTCTGTGCTGACAGTGTAGAACCTGCTTGAGATCTCTCTCTCCCTCTCTCTCTCTGCCCCTCCCAAGCTCGCTCTCTCTCAAAAAACAATAATTTATTAAAAAAAAAAAAAAGAGGGACCATGGAAAGAAACCCCCAACTTAAATTCTTGTTCCCCAAGAGTACACAGAGGCATCTCCTCCTCAGGGAGGGCCTTCCGGGTTTCTGAGGCATTTCTAAGTCTATGACCACCCTTTGTAGGAGACCCTTATATTTGTTTCCACTAGACAGGGCACCTATGCAGGTCTGTGACCTCATGCTAAGGTTATTAAGGGTCAACACTTAACACTGAATCATCAGTTATGTTCCCCAAAACTCATCTAGAGTCTGAATTCCAGAAACTCAATTCCTACCATCCTCAACTCAACAAAATCGCTTCAGAACTGGCTTGGCAGAAGTGCCACACCACCTCATAATGAAGAAGGCCCCAACCCTCTGTGGATGGGGGAGAGGACCTTGAGGGGTGGCCTTCGGGCAGAACTCTTGAAACAAAAAGAAGCTATTTCACCTTCAAATGGATGAAGGGGATTCCTCTGACTTACCTTGAAAGCTACAACTCTTCCGGATGTGGTACAAGCAGATCTGATCATTCTCCTCCTGGTTAGTACTGTTTGGGGATCCACAACCTGAACTGTCTCTTCTTTCTACAAGGAAACACCACAAACATGAACAGCATCCATCAAAGCTTCTAACACGGAGTCAGAGTAGTTCAAGATACAAAGGCGAGAAAGGCGCATTCATTTCTCTGCATAAGACAAAAGTACACGATGTTCAGGCCGAAACTACCTCAGTCATACAAAGTGAACCCTCTCTGCTTTTTAGTGAGAAGCCAGGGAGCCCAAAGCCATACAGCTGCTTGCCAAACGCAGGACACCATGGAGAGGCTCTTTTTTCTCAGCTCTAGGTTCTCAATCTTAAAACAAAACCTCTTTAAATGACTTTACATTAATTATAATAATTTTACTATAAAACAGGCATGGACATGACTTCAAAGTTTGTTTACTAGTAGTGCTCCACTGAAACTCTACCTAACAATTACATTTACCACTGCACCCATCTACCATAATACAAGCACATAAAACTCATTCGCAAACCCTCCCTATTCAGTATCATCTGTTATGTTATTCCTTTTCCTTTTTATAAGCCCCTCAGATATCCACAGGGTGGGCCTCAAAACCCGCACCTTTGGGGCCTTTGAAATAACCTCCCTTGCTCCCCAAGGGCAGGTAGACTTCCCTTCCTTTCTAAGGCCATAATTCAAATGACACTCTTAAAAATCTATTTACAGCAAAACCTGTCTACATCTAGCTTCCTACTATTAAGAGTAATTAACCCAAAATAACCCAAGAAAATGTAAAGAAAATATACACATATTATGTCATCTCACAGTTCATGGGTTTGAGTCCCACCTTGGGCTCCATGCTGACAGCATCGGAGCCTGAAGCCTGCTTCGGATTCTGTGTCTCCCTCTCTCTGCCCCTCCCTACTCATGCTCTATCTCTCTCTCCAAAGGAAATAAACATTAAAAACAATTAAAAGATTATTAGAGTGTTAGTTTTTTGCTGGTAGTCCTAGCACTCACCTGATATTTTAGGAAGCAGTCTATTAAAAGTCCTAGATACCACTATAGCTAACAAATGTGATTATGTGTTCTTGGGCGGGGGGGGGGGGGGGGGGGGCCCTTTGTCCTAATCTCTTAGGTATAACCAGGGCCCAGGCCAGTGATTAGCACCTGGCAAGAACTCAAATTTGTTAAATAAAAGAATGGATAACCAGAATGGCCATCCAATACTGAGAAATCCAAAGGACACCAATGTATCATAACATCTCCAATGGACTACATTATCAATTTCCTACATAACAGGTACTGAAGAAAAATTTTTTAACATTTTTTAATGTTTTATTTATTTTGGGGGGAGAGAGACAGAGCATGAATGGGGGAGGGATGGAGAAGGAGAGACACAAAATCTGAAACAGCCTCCAGGCTCTGAGCTGTCAGCACAGAGCCCAATACAGGGCTCGAACTCATGAACCAGGAGATCATGAAATGAGCCGAAGTTGGACGTCTAACCGACTGAGCCACCCAGGCGCCCCAAGAAATGCTTATTAAATAAGCAATCCCTTCTCAAAATTCCCCCATCTGCCTGTCACTAAGTCTGACATTCCTTTAAAAAAAAAAAAAAGTATCCTAGTATGTTCAATCACTCAACAAATGCCTATGTGCCCACTATGGGCCAGGCACTCTCTAGGTGCTGAAGATGAGCAGTGAACAGAAATAATTTACAAAAAAAAATTCCATTTATTCATGACAAGAAGAGAGCTGAAATTAAAATATGCTTCCTTCACTGTAGATCACACCTATAGGGAATTCATTCATAGTCAACCTCAAATGGCATTTGTCTAGAGTGTCTTGCTTGTTCATGGCTATGTTTTCAAATCATCTTTACAAGACCCAATGGCAGAGAAAGAATCACCAATGGCACTTTACTAAAACCAGCACAGACTTGCCCAAAGTCATATATCCCATTAACGACCAGCTGGAATGTAAGGGCCCCAACCCAGGGCCTTACCAGAAGTCCCTCCTGAGGGAGGAGGGTGCCCTCTGTTGAGGGTCGAGCTCCTATTCTTGATGTCATGAGCATTTCTGTATATGGAAGGCAGCCTCCTCACCAGCTCAGAGTTCATGCCCAACTTCTCCAGTTTCTCCAGATTCTCAGAATTAGAGATATAATGAGATCTCTTACAGCTAGTGCCAAACTTGCATTCACCCTGTAAAAAATACTGGCAGATATGGACTTTGATACACTGCTTTTGAAAGGAGCAAGCGCCGTAGGGT
Source organism: Suricata suricatta (assembly GCF_006229205.1). Lineage (NCBI taxonomy): Eukaryota > Metazoa > Chordata > Mammalia > Carnivora > Herpestidae > Suricata > Suricata suricatta. The sequence continues at coordinate 13,736,532 of NC_043701.1, read as the reverse complement.
CCATCTCCTTTGTTGTAGTGAAGGCAGATCTGTTGACAGAAAAGGAAAAAAAACACCAGCTTAGGAAGGTCTCAAAAGGACACCACCGCCCTACTGACCAGTCCACGGCCAGAAGTTCCTCTAGAGACCTAGCCAAAGCTGTGATTCTGTCATTCACACAAGCCACACAGCTATGAGAACTTCCTCCACTCTAGATGGACTGCTGCTAACATATGCTCTTCGATAAAATGGGAACCGGGTGTACAGCAGTGAGCAGAACAAGCCCTTCCACTGGGAAAATCCAAAAAACTTCCAACTGATCAGAGCTGCACCCTTCCCTGGAGATAATTCAATGTAACTCACATAGCAGGATGCTAACAACCCATATACTCCACCTACAATCTTCCCCCACTGACTCACCAACTCTCCCTAAGCCAGGTTCTTCTCTCCCTTCTTTTTCTGAAAATCAAGGTCAAAGAGGCTCTGAGTGTTTAAAGCATCTTAGAGAAAGCTAAATACAGTCCTTTCGTTTCTCAAGAGCAAACTGAAACTCAGAAGTTCACTGGCTTTTCCTAGTTCACTGCCAGCTACCTACATCTGGCACACACAGTATCTGGTAAACTGGGTTGTTGGTAGCTAGGACTTAAACTTGAATCAACTGCTCCTTCTCTACATTCCAAATTCCTGGAGACAAGAAGCAGGCCAGAGACCACCAAGGGCTTACCCACTCAATTCATAGGCATAGCATTGAACCAGAGGGAGAAAAGCAGCAGAGAAGGCTGCAGAACCCAGACTCAGATGAGCAGGGACCCCACTTGGGGACAGAAGCCCCCAGGGAAAAGGCTAACAAAGTCTCAGCCCTAACCTTGATTTTTCCACTTATAAGATGCCTGACCTGAGGCAAGCCACTCACCAGCTGTGAATTTCAGCTTTTTAATTCCTAAAATTACATCACTGGGTTATTATGAGGATCAAACGGAAAACACACAAAGTGGCTAATACAATGCCTTGGAACATAGTGGGTGCTCAATTCACGGTGGTGGCCCCCAACTGTTCATCTGATAAGAGGACTAGACTGAGAGCAGAAGGCTGGCAGGAAAGCTGCACTGGATCTGAATTCATGGTCACAGTTCCCAAAGGCTGGCACTGTGTTCTAAAACAACCTGCATGCCCAAAAAGGCACGAGGCTACACACTCCAGACTGGTCACTATCTGACTCTTTTTTATACCACTGACAAGATGATTGCTCCAAAACATTAATGCCCATTCTCCAAACACAACCTTCCACCCTAAGTCCTTCCTGTGACACTGAAGGCTGCTTGGATGAGTCACTACTCATCCATGTCTCCTTCACCCCCGTCCCACCCTAAATCCAAGTTGTGCCTCACCTACATGCTGTCCCCTGACCATGCCAGGCTCTGTCCTCTCTGTGTCCCTTCTTCCCAGACCTTCATCCTTCATTCACCCTTCAGCATTCAGGGCAGGCACCCCTACCCCAGGACGCCTTCCCAGGCTCCCCAACTGCCTGAGACGAGAGTGCTCCCTTCTATCGCAGCACCTAAAATAGCACCTTGCAATCACACGCTGATTTGTCAGTCTCACCCAGTACGTGTGCCTCTTGTAGGGCAGAACAGGGCCTTTTATCTCCTTATCAACAGCGCCCAACCGGTAGTGGATATTCAATTAAGGTTAGGTGAATCAGTATTAATTTTCAAAAGGCAAGAGAAAAAAGTTCCTATCTATTACGTAGCAGTCAGTCACTAATCCACAAAACACCATTCTCAAATGAGTGGTTTTAACCAAATAATACGGAAGCATTTTCATTAAACCAGGCCAATCTAATCTCTGTAGCCTTATCCCGGAAAAAGGGCCAGAACATCCCATAAACTGGTGCTGGCCACAGCACCACACCACTCAGACCTGCTGCAGAGCACAATTTCCTCAGCTCAGCTGCTGCCCCCGGGGGGGCCACTACCTGCCGCACAGAGACAATGCTCCCCCAGAGACAGTGCTCCCCCGGGCTGCTCCCAGCCAATGAACTTCGCCATGGCCAGGTAGCAGCTTTCTTAGAACTGCTACAGCAGGGTCTCCTCCCTTCCTCCTCTCTTGCAACATCACTGTCCAAAGGCTCCCCGCCTCTTTCTGCTCCCTCTCCACTAAGTCTCTTACACTTCTAATCCTGTCTTACTGTCTGCTTCTTGGAGGACCCAAACTAGTACATGGCCATTACAGTGAGGTGCTGTTAGCATCTGAAGTGCATTCTGAGAATCCACATCAACTAAAGTTCCAAATTCCCTGGGTGCAACTAATATAGTAGAGAGCGCATCATCTGCCCGTCAGCATCTCTGAAAAATTTCCTCACAGAACTCCTGGGTCTGGCAATAACACGCAGTTCCGAGTTCTGCTAGACAGAGAGGAGCAGGCTGGAGTCTCTTATCCCCTCATCCCCAAGTAAGGAACATCCTGGTGCGGCTGCTGGCCAGGCAGACTCCCCCAACCTGACAGAAGCCCTACAAAGGAGATACCAGCCCAAATGACACAGAAGGAAAGGAGGCCTCTAGACGGGGCAAGGCTGGCCCCATACCACAGGTCTAAAAATTAGCAGAGTCAGGAATTCAACCCAGGTCTTCTTCAAGTAGGTCCCAGTGGTCACTATGGGGTCCTTGGCTCCCCTTCTGCCACAAGATTTCCTATTTTCTGACCTTCTGGCTTCTCCCCCGTCGCTTGCACGCTTACACACCCCGTCCTGGAACTCACCTCTGGCAAAAGCCAGGGGTCGTTCTGAAACAAAAGCTGGTAGAGGTCATTGTGGCTGAGGTGGTCAACACCGTGAGATCTCAGCACGCTCAGGTTGTGATCTGTCGTCAAGCTGTGACTGTTTCTACAGTTCTTCCTGCAAAGAAGCAGAGCTGGTGTCACAGTTCAACTGTGCCTCCCCGAAATTCTTATGTTGAAGTTCTAACCCCCAGTGATTATATTTGGAGATAGTTTATAAGAAGGTTATTGGGCTGGGGGGTGGGGACCCAGCCCAGTTTAACTGATGTCTTTATAAGAAGAGGAAACCAAGACACAGATGTGCACGTGAGGACACTGGAAGAAGATGGCCATCTTCAGGCCAAGGAGAGAGGGCTCAGAAAGAAATCAACCCTGCCAACACTTTGGTCTCAGACTTCCTGCCTTGAGAATTGTGACAAGTTTCCGTTTAAGTCCCCAGCCTCTGGTGCTTTGTTATGCCAGCCCTAGCAAACAGCTAGTAATATCAGTCTTGAAGCGAATTTTTCAGCAATAGTTCTTGACGTTGCTTAGGAGCATCAGAGAAAAACCCCCATGTCTATGCAACGAGAAAGCATAATGCTTATCTACAAAAAAAGAGACAGTACCTTGCAAGGTCTAGGGACTAGGACAACACCTCTCATCAATGCCTGGTAAGAATGACAGTGCCATTCCTCAAACAAGAGTGTCATATGACAGTACGCACTTAGCCAACACTTAAACGCTGGCTGAGTAAATGAGCGTGGCCACTACGGTTCCAGGTATGTGCACATACACTCACACCATGAGGCTCCACCCTCTTCTTTGCTCTCCTCCTCCATTCTTTCCATTAACAAGCCCTGCTGAACATTCACTGTGAGCCACGTACTGGCACCACACCCTGATGATCCAAACACTTCGAATGATTACCCTGGTCACCAGAACCTGGAACAGTCAGGCAAGTATCAGCTGCTTTACTCAGACGCTGCCAACCACATGTTTATTATGAGCATCTCAAAAGAAAATCCAGCCCTTGATTGGCACTCCCAAACCTGTACCTTTCACAAGCTCCCCCATCTCAGTAAAAGACAACTTCCCTCTTTCACTGCACAGACCAACAATGTTGGAGTCATCTGGACTCTTCCCCTTCTCTCCTCTAGTGGAAGAAACAGACATGGAGATGATTCTAAAATGGCATAGTCAGCTGTGCTCCGAGTAGGTCTGTGCAGAGAGGAGGGGCACCTGAGCCTGGCAGAAGCGGAGGGGTACTCAAAGGACATCGCCTAAAGGTGTAAAGCCTGGGCCAAACATTTAGGTTGAGGAAGCAGGCAAGAAGAGAAGGGGAAAACATTTTAGGCAAACTTGGTGCCACCAGAACCAAATATATCTAATAATCAGGATGGCGATGGCAGCAATAGCTACCAAAACTTGCTGAGCATTTACCAAAAACCAGCAATTTCCAGAAGGCTTTATAAGTTGTTCAGTCCTCAACAAGTCTGTGAGGTGGATGATATTATCATTTTGCAGAGAAAGGAACTGAGGCACCGTGACAAAGTCACTTGCCCAAGATCATGCAGTCATCAAGGAGCACAGCCAGCTGGAAACAAGGCAAGCTGGTCCTGGGGCTGTGCTCTGAACCACCATGCTCACTGCCCTGAAGCACAGGATCAGGGTCAGGGACCTGGGACCCTGCCCAGCTGTCACCAATAAGCAAAAGCAGGAGCCATATCTATTTCTGAAACGGCTGACCTGTGGTTCATAGAGACAAGCAGAGTCCCAAAGAAAGCACAGAAAGTGCAGCCAGCCACACCCACTCTCCCTTACATGACCCAAAAACAGTTGGAGAAGGAAGGTTCAATGAACTGTCCTGTGTGAACCGCATGAAAAATCCAACAAGGAAGAACTTAAAAGAAAACTCAGAATCACTGAGGCCAGTGGACACCAAACTTCCAGATTCCCAAGACAAGTAAAATGCAGCTCCAAATCTTGGGAACTGGCTGAAGAATAGGGCTGCCGTCTTTATTTCACCAAATACTGACGTTAACAAGACCCACCAGTTAGCCCCATCATTAGCTCCACCCATTCACCGTTTATTACCTCTGCCTTCTTCTCCGGGGGCTGCTCCTCCTCCTCTGGGGTGACCCATCTACACCAGTCCCCGAGAGCCCAGTTTGCCAGAGGCTGCACGGTCAGCTCCTGGGGCTGCAGCCCTGGCCCACACCAACCAGGAACTCCCAATCGGGCACCTAGGACCCTGGCCCTGCTCTCCCAGACTGCAGACTTGCTCAGCCAGCAAGAACGCAAAGAATCATCCCTCAGTCAACAAGAAGGAAAGAAAAGAGGTAGGAGTCATCCCTCCATCAACAGTAAGAAAAGAGCCATCACCTCCCTCCCACCCTGTCACCGCACTCTCACCAACTCCCCTCCCTCAAATCCCCCCCCCCCACACACACACATACACCTCCCTCTTAAGGCCTTAACTGGGCCTTGGAATGTTCTAATCTAAGTATTTCTCAACAGCTGCTTCCCAGGCAGGGGCCATGTCCCAGACCCCCTCATTCGCACCTAGGCATGAGGGGGTCATGAGACATCCTGTGGTGCAGGGGGCCGTGGCCGTCCACCACTTCCACACCTGGGAAAACCTCCCCCCAACCCTCCCCTGTCCATCTTCTCCCCCTGCTCCCCGGAATCGGAGAGCCAGAAGGGCCTAAAGAGCCAGAGGCTGGGGAGGCAGAGTCTAGGTCAGTCGGCCTGGGGCCCTGAATGACTGCATGGATCAAGCCGGTTCCCTCACGCTGCCTAGCAGGCCGACGGGCGCAACAAAGAACTAAGCCAGGAAGCGGGGGAAAATAAAAGGAAGGAAAGGAAAAAAGACAGGAAACAAGGAGGAACGAATTCTTCTACAGAAACGGACTAGCTTCTCAACATGAGCACGCATTTCCTTCCCAAGGCCACTGCCGGCTCGCAAGGCAAGCAAGAGCGGAGCCCGGCTTCCGAAGACCCCTCGGCCACTGGGCAGAGAGCGCCCTCGGCGGTGTGGCCAAAGGTCTCCCTGGACACCAGGCGCTGGAGAGGGCTGCTCCGGAAGCCAGACTCGGCTTTTCCTTCGGGAGAACCCTCCACCCCCACGCGGGGTGTGGCAGCGGGTACCGCGCTCCAAGTCACTGATAGTGCAGGAGCCTTGGGGACACCGCTCGACCCTGAACACCTCACACGACATCCGGTATTCAGCAGGTGCTCAATAAATGCTCGCCCAAGAGAATTAAGTGGGAGAGAGGGAGAGAGACCAGGGAACAGCCGCCCACTCGCCTTCCCAGACTTAGGAGGCGCCCAGGGCGGGGTGGGAGAGCAGGCTCCCCCGTTCCCGGCCCGGCCGTCGGGCTCCGGGCGCGGCGCTTACCCGGCCCTCTCGAACTTGCAGGTCCCGTAGACCAAGAACTTGCAGAGGTGCAGCTGCGCGCACAGACCCGCGCAGCCCGGCTTGGGGCTCTGGTACGCGCGGCACAGGCGCAGCGCCGAGACGGCCAGCACGACGCGCTGGGCGGCGGCCGCCTCCC
>NC_043701.1:13703682-13730145 GCF_006229205.1 Suricata suricatta | reverse complement strand
GCGCCTCGCGGCTCTCGAAGCACCTTCGCCCGGCCGCCGGCGGCGGAGACGCCCGGGCCGTGCGCAGCCGCTCCCCGAAGTCCCGAGCATTTGGAAATCGCGCAGCCGTCGGCGCAGGGCGCTCTCCGCTCACGTGTTGGCTGAGCAAACAGGGCCGCCGCCCACCTGGCGTCTAGCCCGGCCGTCTGACGGCTCCCGGCGGCGCCGGGCCGGATTCCACACCACGTGACCGCGAGCGCGCCGGGCCGCGCGCCACCGGCGCTACTTTCCCCGAGGGGCAGGCGCGGAGCGCGCCGTTCGAAGCTCTGACGCGTCGTCCTGCGAGAAAGGGAAGCCGTGTTCTCCTCAGCGCTGCCCACTAATAGAGGGACCGAGCGCTCAGAGACCGCTCAGAGGCCCGGCCCGCGCCCGGGGAGGGGGGGCGGTTGATGGAAAGGTGAAATGTTGGAACCCTTTGGAAAAGTAGTCCCCGGGTAGCTAGTCAAGTTGTGAAGGCGCGTGACCTTTGACCCAGCAGTCGTCTTCTGGGAATCTTCTAGAACTAAAGGGAACAAGTTCCACATTGGCGTGGAAACACAGGATATCGGTCTTTCTCTGACTGATTTACTTCACTTAGCTAACTTGACAACAAACTATATTAAAATAAAAAAATAAAATGAACTCTTGAAAAAAAAGTAAAAGCAACAGTAAAGTTCTGGCGAGAGTGTTTTGTGGGGGCGGGGGGGGGGGCGGTGCTGGGAATAACATGGGGGATCCTTGCCAGACCGTTCCAGGGTTTTTAACAAGCATGCATTAAATCTCCACCGACCTAGAAGGACGTGCTAAGGGGGAAAGCAGTACAGAACTGTCTAAATCAATAGCGAAAAGAGAAACCTATTTGTGTGGAAATGTGGCTGTTTTTGAATGAGCAAGGAGAAGGCTCCCGAAGAACACACACTGTGCCGAAGTCGGGGCGTATGCAGGAAGGGGTACTCGGAAAGTGGGGGGAAAGATGAGCGGTGGGAAGATTGTGGGGGAAGGAAACTTAGGTATGTTGTTAAAATTCTCTATAATCTTTTACCACAAAATGGTAAAAATCTGTGATGTGTGGATGACGAGGATAAAGTAACACGGACAAATGAATTAGGGGATGGGGTGAGGGGCAATTGTTGCTTGGCTTTTATGTTTTTTATTTTTAAGTAGTTTATTGTCAAATTGGTTTCCATACAACACCCAGTGCTCTTCCCCACAAGTGCCCTCCTCCATCACCACCACCGCTTTTCCCCCTCCCCCTCCCCCCTCAACCCTCAGTTCCTTTTCAGCATTCAATAGTCTCTCAAGTTTTGCGTCCCTCTTTCTCCCCAACTCTCTTTCCCTCTTGCCTTCCCCCTGGTCCTCCATTAGGTTTCTCCTGTTCTCCTGTTAGACCTATGAGTGCAAACATGTGGTATCTGTCCTTCTCCGCCTGGCTTATTTCGCTTAGCATGACACCCGCCAGGTCCATCCACTTGGCTACAACTGGCCATATTTCATCCTTTCTCATTACCATGTAGTATTCCATTGTATATATATATATATACACCACATCTTCTTGATCCATTCGTCAGGTGATGGACATTTCGCTTGGCTTTTAACTGTGGATTTAGGGGCGCCTTGGTGGCTTAGTCCGGTAAATGGTTGTGTTGGACTTGGGCTCCGCTGGGGAGTTCCAGCCCGCATTGGACTTTCTGCTGTCACCACAGAGCCCGCTTCAAATCCTCTGTCTCCCTCTCTGCCCCTCCCCTAGCTTGTGGTCTCTCCTCTGTTGCCCAAAAATAAACATTAAAAAAAAATAATGAATTAAATCTGGACTTTAAAACATCGTGGGCAATCTTTCGAGTTTAATTCTTAATTTAAAACTTTAATTTGTAATTGTAGTTTTAATATGATTTTGCAATAAAAACTTTTTTTTGAAAAAGGAAGGGTGAGGGGCACCTGGTTGACTCAGTCGGTTAAGTGTCCAACTTCGGCCCAGGTCGTGATCTCACGGGTTGTGGGTTCGAGCCTGGCGTCAGGCTCTGTGCTGCCAGCTAGCTCAGAGCCTGAAGTCTGTCTTCAGGTTCTGTTCTCCCTCTCTCTCTCTGACTCTCCCCTGCTCGCTCTCTCTCTCTCTCTCTCTCTCTCTCTCTCTCTCAAAAATAAATAAAAACATTTAAAAAATAAAAAGGAAAGTTGACAGCAGTGAAAATAGTGGAGTAAGAACCCAGGAAATTTGCCCTTTCAGATGAAAAATTGGCCAAAGTGGCCAGAATCTGTATTTTCAGAGCTCTGGAAGTTGAAGTCTTGTAGCAACCCATTTAGCATTTGGTCAAGAAATACAGCTGAGGGCCTCCTGGCTGAAGCTAGATCTCAGGGATGGTGAGTTCAAGCCCCACTGTTGGGTATAGAGATTGCTTAAATAAATTAAATGTAAAAAAAAAAAAAAAAGCAACAGCTGAATCTAAGTTGAAAACGTCAAGCTTTGTTGCCTTTTAACTTTCCCAAGTCCTATCTCCTCCTCCGCTCCTTGGCAGCCTTGAAAGCTAACAGCCCACACTCCTGGTACCAGAGAGGGCAGAACAGGGCAGGAGCTGTTTCCAAAGTCCTTGTTGGACTTGACCACTGGTTCCCTAGAAGACCCTCCTGAAAAGGCTGGTATTTGTTCGTCCTCACTGGAACCAGCCTAGTGCTAATGGCCTCTCAAGGGTGCTTTGTTCAATGTTGTAACATAACCACTGACCGGGGCAATGGATAACAGTTGAGGCAAACAAACTAATCAAAAGCTTAGGAAACACTGAAGGATGATATGTCCACTGGGGCTTTGAAAAGTTCCAATGTATTTCTAGGAATCGAGAAGGCCACCCCCATGCCGCGCGCTCCCTTCCCACAGAAGTCACAATAAAGGCTCTTGCCCACGTTTCCCCCAGTCCCTTTGCCCCCTTGCCAGTGTTGTCAGCGTCTCCCTGGGTGGCCTTGCAAGGTGTGGCCAGCCTCCTCTTTCTAGGGACTCCTCCATAACAGACATTTCCATTTGTAGAAGAGGTTAGAACACAAGAGCTGTGAACGTATGGGTGGCTAAACCCACAGGACCCATTAGTTCACCAGAAAAGAGTGTAAAGTGAGAAGAGAATTCCAAGGACCTGCCCTCTAGAGCTGAGGAGGCTGAGAGGGAGCTGCCTCTGAGGTAGGAGGAAAACCTGGAGAATTAGGGAATCATGAAAGCCAAATATTTAAACATTTCAAGAAAGGATGATCACCTCCATTGAGTGCCATCAGGAGACTGAGTGAGAGGGGGTAGAGAAATGTTTCATCTGTTACTGTGCAACAAACCACCCCAAAGCTTAGTGGCTGAAAACAATGGCTTCGTCTTCGTGATTTTGCGAGCTGACGGAGCTCAGTGAGGGTAGTTCTGCCTCACACAGTATAACCAGTCATTCCTGGGGCTACATTCGGCTGCGAGCTCAGCTGGGGCTAGACCATCCAAGATGGCCCCTCATCCTCCAGGGTCCCTCTATGTGACTGCTCATCAATTAGCAGTCCGTCCTGAGCTTCTTTATAGTGTGGTGGGTTGAAGCCTGAATGGGGAGTGAGAACTGAAAACAGCAAATGAAGATAGCAAGGAATTTTGCTGTAAAGGGAAGTGGTGGTAACAACTAGCCTTACTTACTAGAGGGAGGAGGGGGTGTGGGGTCTAGGAAGCATTTTGTCCATATTTTGTCCTGAGGTAATCAGAGCTAACGGGTAGTTCCATTCTGTATAAATTACGCAGTGGGGAGATTGTTGATGTCCGGTGAATCATCAGTTTGGGTGGGAGAGGGGCGATTTGAGGACAGCATCCAAGAATCTGGCTTGGGCAACTGAACGTTGGTGAGGCCACTCACGGAGAAGCTTATTTGTGACTGAATGTGGGAATTTGGGATCTGATACCCAAGTGTAAGGTGTCTCCACCAGCTGGAGTTGATCTGGAGTTAAGGAACCAAGCCTGGAGCTTGTGTTCAGCTGGTCCTGCTCTTGACCAGGCTCCCTACCAGGACTGTTAGAGCCCAAAGTCTCTGCTGGGTTCAGCATCCTTACACGCTCATCCATGTCCAGGCCAGGCGCGTTATGATTTGTCTTCCAAGGGGAGCCCTGCTGAACTCCCTAGAAGTTCCCTTTCTGAACATCACACTGCCCGGGGATTCAAGCAGAGCAGTGGCACCCATGAAGTGTTCTGTTTTAAACCTCTGAAAACAGTGCTCTATGGAACCAAGTAATCTTTAGCATGCTTTTTTTCCTTTTAGGTAGAAAAAAAATCCTTTCCTAATTAGGTACCACCCAATGAATTTGTTTTGTAGTTTTATACATTAACCATTATGATATAGCCATTGCCATAGCTTCAAAGCAAGGCACACCTGTATATTTACAAAGTAACTACAATAAAATTTTAAGTTTTAGGTTCCACGTGAGCTATATAATCAGTTTATCTTATTAAAATTTATTCCATCTTTTTCATACTGTAAAGAAACTTCAAACATCCATTTTTATACTATGTTGGTGAGTTTCTACCGCTCTTAATAGTTGACAGAGAATTCTACAACTGTATTAGGTTCTTTCCCCATTGTTCTGCCTTTTTCTTTTACCCTATCTCTTCCCCCCTCTCCTATCTCATCCCACTGCGAGAGAGAGAGAGAGAGAGAGAGAGAGAGAGAGAGAGAGAGAGAGAGAGAAGGAGGGAGGGAGGGAGAATGAATGAATATTGGTAAAAAGCACTGTGTATGTTTATTTGGTGCATTCTAGTGAGATTTGTGCTAAACCCTAGAAGAACACATTGAGGCTGGTAGTTCAAACAAAACAAAGAACAAAGACACTGCAGAATGAGAAGACCAGCAATTGTTGGGGCCCAGTAGGCAAAAATAACCCTCGAACAATATTTGGCCTCCTGGGCCGCACATGTGGCTTTTATTCATCCTGTCTGTGATTTTCTCATTGCTTTGTAAAGAGACATATACTTTTAGGCTTTGAATCAACTTGGTTCGGTCAGTGGCGCCAGTCCTCCCCTTACTTTTCTTTCTAGCTCTTTGCTGTTGGAAGTAAACCGCAAACCTCTGCCAAAAGATTTGCCTATTGAAGGATAAGCATCTTGCCCATGCATAACTGATGAGGAGTCTTAAGAAATGTAAATATCCTCATAGAATTCTTCAGGCTCATCTTCTGCTTGGAGCCAGACTATTATTAGGGAATCCCTCTCTTGTAATGACTTGATAATTCCTGATATTTACACCTGTCCTGTTATACATGAACCTTTCTGGAGCATGTCTTCACTTCAAAGACCTCGAACTATGTAACCATTAAAGAAATGATGTAATCACCCGTGGTATATAAGACCCTGGACATCTAAGTAAAACGTGGCTTTTCCACCATTCACGTTGTCTGTCTTCTTTTTTATAGATATTGCACCGACACCAACCCCCTACTCAGGACCTTCAGACTGGGGTGCGTGGGCTGGTCCCCTGCACGCAATGGAAGCACGGACAGGGCAGAGAGTAGAAGAGGGAGACAGAGCTCCCTGGTGACCTGCTCTGTGCCCATTCAGCAGCCAGTACAGCACCCCAGAAGCAAGAGGGTCTGATACCTGGTGAGTGTGAATAGGTACCACGGTGTAAGTAGTGTGTTCTTGGGCGGCTAACCCATACCCTGGGGTAGAACACATTTGTCTCCTTTAATTTCAAATTTGACAAGTTATTTGAACTAGAAGGAAAACAAACAAACATAACCTGAAGTGTCTACAAGTTCCCAGGCTCAGAATCTCCTCATTCCCCAGGTCACCAGGCGCCACTAACATGGTGCGCTCTATTCCAGACACCGATAGACCTCAAGTCCCTTATGTAGGGCAGTTTCTAGAGTAAATGATTAGGGGAAGGTCAAATGCTATTCTTACTGTTATTGAAAATCTGTCCCAGGTTTTATTTGTATATGGAATTTACACATTACTTTCTATTTTTAGGGCCTTCATTATTTTCCTTTTCCAACTCTGGCAAAGAAAGGATTACTTTCCAACTCATCAGAATTAGCACTTTTAAAGAGTGTAAAGGGTATTTCTGGGCCCGGAGGGTGGAAGACCCCAGAGAGGGGTGATGGAGAACCTTCCTGGAATGAAGATGAGGACCTGGGACCTGGATGGGGAGGAGTTTTCGGGGGTGGGAGGGAGGGAAGCTAGACTCTGGAAAGCAGGCAGGACGCCTTTCCTCTCTCCATCCTCATCTGGGCTGGTCCACCTACAGGGCTGAGGGGCAGAGAATGGAGGAGAGGCTTCGTGGGAAGGCGCCTCACCCGGCGGCCACATCCAGGCCCGGGGAAGCGGCGCACCAGGCACAGCCCCTACTCGGACCCTCGGTATGCCGCTTTGGGAACCGCTGTAGGGTTCATGTACCGTAATGGTATCCCGTGTTCCTTGTTTACAGCCTGCTCTCCACTCGAAGGGTAGATGCTAGACGATAAACCACAGTCTTTCACGTGTGCCTGTCCCTGGGAAAACTAGACTCAAAAGCTGAGTTGAGTGACAGAAAGCTTCTGAAGATATTTCAGTCCAAAATGGTTACCTACAAAGAAATGTTTAGAACACAATCTATTCATTTTGTTTTTAATGTTTATTTTTGAGAGACAGATTGTGAGAGGGGAGAGGCAGAGAGAGAGAGAGAGAGAGAGAGAGAGAGAGAGAGAGAGAACCCCAATTAATCTCCACGCTGTCAGCACAGAGCCTGACTCGGGTCTTAACTCAAAAACCATGAGATCATGACCTGAGTGGAAATCAAAAATCGGGCACTTAACTGAGCTACCCAGATGCCCTGAATACAAACCATTCCTAAGGACCATCTATTCCTTTTTACTAACTGAAAGTATACCATTAAAATAATGAGAGAATGATTCATAAGAAATACCATAGCTTTTAGGTAGGCTTTTGATTAAAATCTGTTTTATTGGCAGTGTGAACCCAGACATATTATTTATCCTCTCTGGCCTCAGTTTCATCTGTATGATGGGGAATATAGCACCTACCTCGTGGGGTTACTCTGAGGAAGAAATGAAAATATGCCTTGCGCACAGGAAGTACTCAAACGGAAGGTAAGGAGGGCTTCTGTCCAAAACTCCGTGTGCAGCACAGCACCTGATTCTTCTCCATCTAAAATGAGGGCTGGGTCACACGCCACCTCCCACAGAGACGCGTCTCAGTCTCATTGCTTGGTACAAACACAAAAATCAAGCTAACAGTCTGAGGAGTAGGTCCCAATAAATGGTAACAAACAAGCCTGCTGAAGGGTAAACATCCCGCAGGAAGGTAGACAGACTGACCATCGGTGTTGAGTTTTACAAAAGAACAGGTCAGTTCAGGTTTAGGTCTGTATCGTAGGGACGGCTCATAGGGACCAGAGCAGTCCCCTTTAGAAGAAAGAGGAGGTGGAAGGGTGCTTTGGGGAAGGCTCTTGTAGCAGCTGCTCGGTGGCCTGAGTGTGTGCCCTCTGAACACCGACCCTCTTGCAGGCGTCAGGTACAAGCCGGGCCCTGTTCCTTCCGCAGCCTGGGCTCCCGTCACCTGCATGTGGGGTCCTCCTCCTGAGGAGACTCTCGGCCACTCCCTGCCCCCTTCCTGGGCCCCTCTTCCGCTGCCCCCAACCCCCTACTACTCTCTGGGTCCACGGCTCCTTTCTCACTTCACCTCCTCTCCACCGGCTTTCTTTGGATCCCACAGAGGCACCAGGTCTGAAAGGGAGCTCCTCTTTCTCCCACCCCCCCCTTCCCCGAGGCAGCGGGTCACCCAGGCACCTCTCTCCCCTTTCACATGGCCAGAAGTTCCCTGGGGACTGGGGCTCTGTTGTGTTCACTCCTGTCGCATGGGCACTAGAACTACACCTGGTACCCTGCAGGTGCTCAATAAGGTGACTGGGTTGGGGACAACGAGTCCTCTTAAATGTCCAGCAGAAAACACCCACACCGTGGCCACAACACAGCAGCATCTTGCCAATTACCCTTTGGGTTCTTCCCCCTCTTTCAGCAACCGCTTCCCCAGCAATACATCTAATAAAAGAACAGGACACATTACTCTTCACATTTAAATCCTCGGAAATAGTAAGAAGCGGAAGTGTGACACAGCTTTTCCCATTCTCAAATCTCCTATGAGTCAATAAGCAGAAAAAGTGAGCAGAAAGTCAGATTTGGATATAGAATTCAGATTTTTTTTTCTTTCAAAGACACATTTTATACAACTTTCAACATTTATACTTTCAAACAATATGAGCAAAAAATACACCGAGTGCTAAAAAAATGAAAACAGAAGTAATACAATTTTAATTTCAATATTTTAAAATACAGAAATTGGAAAGTAAGAATACTAAATACAACTTTAAACAAGTCACTTGTCCTCCCCTATAATAACCAATGTAAGCTACTTAAAGACTTACAAATTTAAAACAGAAACAAAATAAATACTGTACACTTTCCCTGCCTGCAGGCAAAAGATGGGAAATACTGTTATGAATCCAAAAAAATGCTCTTAAAGCTTCAGCATCCCATTTCCCAGCCACACCCCACTCTGTTGTCACACCGTGTGCTTCTGTCTTCCAAGGACACACATGTGCACACACACTGACTGCCTATACAAACAGACAAGACATTACTCCGTGGACACCCCAAACAAGAAAGGGTAACAGTCACCTTGGACCATGGGCATAAAAATCAGTTAAGGAAAGTCAGTCAGGCTAGCAAAACATTACTACAAAACTAGTAAATACCATAGCCAACAGCTGCCCCCTTTTCAAATTTCACAGACTTAAAACCCCTAAAACCAATACTACTCCCCATATCGCCACCCTCTACACCCCTAACCCCCCCCCGCAAAAAACCTGCTGAAGCACTGGCAAAGTTAGACATTTCACAGTAAATGTGAAAATTCATATTATATAATCTCTTAGAATGAACCTTTTCACCCTTTTTCCACAGCATGAAACTGTTATGGCTTAATTTATATTAAAAGTAGAAAAGTCTTTTCGGAAGGAACTACAGTCTGCAAGGATGCATTATGTGTTTCCTGATCAGTGCGATTTCATACCTAACAACTGCATGACTTGCTTTTGCAGTCAGAAGCTGTTTTTGAGAAAATTGAGGTTATTATAGCTTTTGATTCAGTCTAACCATAAATGTAAGGCCCTTAGTTTGGTTTAGGTTTCTTTTGCAAGATAAAATAACCTTGGGGTTCACTTAGCAAGTTACACCTCAGGTCCCTGACTATAATGTGGAAGTTACATGTATGCTTTGTAAAAATAAACAGTTACTACTTATGAATCTTAGAGGGAAGAAATGATTCTAGGCAAGAAATCAACTCCTCATTAGCTGGTAACTACCACTAACCAAAATCAACCGAGGAAATATAAGACGAGCATGTCTGGGTTATTTTATTCCTGCAAAATAGTATAAGTTCTAGCACTTATGATCATTGTTTTGGTGAAAAATATCAGGGAAAAAGAGTGGACATTTTGAAAAGGAAATGGCCAAAATAAAACTGAGTGGAAGCAAGGTTTATCTTTATGATTACGTTCCATTTAGGATTGCTTTCTGAAATAAAAGTGGATTCAGAATGTTACAGGTCTTGCATAGGTAAACTACTTGGAGGTCAAGGGCTACGTGGTAGCCAGTGTTTATTAGTGAAATAGTGCAGAGCAGATAAACTTGGAAGATTCAGTGAATGCAGTTTCAAAACGGGTTTAACAAAAAATTTAATTTTGCACTTGATAAGACAAAGCTTTAGTTAGGACACTAGATAGGGCACCAAGGGTGAGCAAGAGAGTCTAAGGGGTAGACCGCAGGCAAATGAGTATTATTTTCCCCTACTCACTATAAAGGGAAATAATACTTTAAAAGAATAAAACCACAGTCATAAGCTAATTGCTTTGGAAACAGGTATTTGCTTCTTAGCGACTTCACTTTTAAATGTGTTTCTGTGAGGGGATCAAATATTTGACTTATGGCAGGACGTTCACTGAAGAACAAATGGAAATATGAAAAGGGTTTTCAGTAAGGCTACAGTATTAAAATTCCATTACGTTCATCAGCAATGTAGTAAGTGTATTATTTCTTCCCCTTCCTTTCCACCTGGCTTCTAGTAAGCTTATCAGCATCATCTACCACAGGAGGAGCAGAAGCTGCACAAGGTCACACAACGGGGCTGTTTCCGGAAGTGAGGGACCTGAAGTCCAGGACCACTGTGACCCCCGGCGAATCCTGCCCTCCTGGGTGTCACTGGTCTCCTTTATTAACTGGCAACACTCTTTTCCTAAAGATTTGAAGCTCAGCCTTCTCAAGACAGCTTTAGAAGAAGGTCTAGGACATCTGAAAATGCTAATTTTTAACATCTCTTTTGGGAGGGAGCAATTAGCTTAATATTTATTGTTGTTTTTGAAAAATGTTCACATTTTCATTATTAAGCCCTCATTTCATAACATGAAATTGTAAAATGTTTACATACTAAAGTAGTTACTTCTGGCAGTAGTGGAGTGGGCCATACAATACTCAACTACTCTTTGGGGACTAGCCCTGCACTACAGAGAGCATCTCATGAAAAGAGCAGAAAGAATCTTCTCCTTCAAAGATGTCCAGTCAGGTCTCGCTTCCCACTACTGTGCGTTCTCTCTCTACCCAACAAGCCATTGTTCGCCCACCCTGAGCTGGCTTTGTTGGTTCCCATCTTTTGACCGTCTTTTTTCCCCCCTAGCTCGTTGGGTAGCTGCTAAACCATTTTCATTCCATGACTTGTTTTACCTTTCTCTAGTACCTGAAGAGTCTGTGGAGCAGCACTGACCTAATTCCTCTTTGAGCAAAACCTCAAACCATCTTTGAGCTCCTTTAAACCATTAAGACTACTTGTCGTTATCCATTAACTCTTATCCATAAACTCACTTCTTTTTCTTCCACTTCAACCACTAATTCTGATTTTAATTCAACGCCTTGTTAGAGATGCTTCCGATTTTTTAGGTACCATGCTCTGGGCATATATTGGATATGAAACAAATTTTACGAGTAATAGTTTTCACTAAAAAATGCATATAGATGTGCACTGTCAGTTGCACATTAAATAGCGATAAATTCTCTGTAAGTATGAAGTGTTAACAATTAAGGAAGGCCATTCTATGGTTTCCCTAACCACATTTTTATCCAAACTTACAAATGAGAAAACCAAGACTTTCTAGAGTAAGTGACTTATTTCTGCTCACACAGCTGATGCATCAATGGCAGAGCTTGGGACAAAAACTCAGATTCGTACTCCCTTCCAGGCTGCACCATGCCCCTCTACTACCAACATAAAATTATTAACTTTTGAAATGTTTCTTAAATTTTACAAATTTAAAAAAGCCAACTTCCACTTCTATAGTTAGATGTTTCAGTTGAAACTACTAAAGTTACGCTATTTTTTTTTAATACGTGGGCCCTCTTTTGTGTAAGTTTGCTTAGAAATGAAAACAATACTGCTTATTTCTTGGAGAAGATGCCCTCAAGAGCAGAGACCACAACGTCAGCTTCCCCCATGGTACTAAGTAGTGCTGGGCACACAGTGTTTCATAAATACCTGCTGCTAGTATCTGAGTCGATACAGTAGAGTTCATTTAAAAGGCAATAATTAGGATTATTAAAAACGCAGATCTGTATTCGAGTGAAGTATTTAAGTTGTGATACTGATGGGCTTGTTTCCTCTGAGTTTACAAGATGATTTCAGTCAGCATTTTTAAATCTGTATGTTTAAAACTTAACTGATGTTCTATGAAGTTCAGTGTATTTCTAGGATGCCAAACTACTATCAACTGCCAGCTTTGTATTATTTACATCATTAATAAATCCTGGAAAGCATGTTATGTGACATTATGAGTTACAGTACAGGGGGTCCCAGGTTAACAGAAGTTGCTGATTTGAATCAATACAGAAAAATCATTATCTACTACTACTACCATTTAAGTCGCATATGTTAAGTCACAATTGTGTTACCTATTTATTTGCATATAACTAGCTAAATGCCACCACTGTTGTTTACTTGTCTACACTGCAGTGTCTGTGTGGTAGTATGATTTATAAAGGAGACAGAGAACAACACGAAAGGTTGTCTATTACGGCGGAGTCCAGATCCTGGCTGCAGTCACTCAAAGTTCAGTCATTTCCATGAGATAAAAGGATGCATCACAGCCAGTAACTTTAGAAGAGCTTTGACTAGGGGACCCACTGGGCCAGCAGGCTGAATCTTTACCGATTCAGAGAAAGATACATGATTCTGTTTCAGTAGTTGCATTATGCTACTGAAAGCTTCTTTCTTTTTTTAAACTTAGCCAGTTAATGGGCTAAATGTGCCAAAAATGAATCCACAGTACCTTCACTTAATACATTTACATACTGGTTACTTAAAATTAGAATTCATTGGCCTAAGCACACAGGGCGGACACTGCTCCCCACTTTTATTTATAAAAACAATTTGATTTTAATTTTTATAGCTAAAGAAAAGAGGTCAGAAAATTAAAAAATACTTAGAGCTAAGAAAAATGTAAAGAAAATAAAAGAATCCAGATCATGATGTAGCTGGAAGAAGAAATTATAATTCTTATTTCTTAAATCAAAACAAAATGATGTGAACTCTCACATTAAAATGGTGTCTACAGAAACCAGAAAGTCACAATAATATATTGGGAGGTAGGAGAATCAGTCAAACCTCAACTTTGGACAACGTGAGATCCAATGACCAAACAAATGACTGATTTTACCCATCTCTTAACTAGTTTTGGCATAGTGTAGACACAGTTTAAATAGGCCATTTATAGACACTTAGTATTTCCATACAAATTCTTTTTCCTGACACCCAGTTAAGACCCAGACTTTGGTCCAGTGACTTGGACCAGAAAGGCTAATTCATAAGCTATTTAATATTTATTCCATGAAATATTGGAATAGAGACAGAGTAAGAAATATTTCTCTTTGAAAATACACATTTGAATATAACCATGAAAGATGATGGTCTAGATTTTTTCTCAGCTCTTCAAGTGACACTTAATACGGAAGGGAAAGTCCTGCTACCTTGCTGAGTAAAAAAGAGACAAATCCACGATATGGCCATATTTCTTCTCCATAAAAATAAATCTTATCTTATTTGCCTATATTTTCTTTGTAGAAACTTGTAAAATGTTCTATTGTCAGAACTGGGAGTGTCCCCACCCCGTCCCCAGAAATCACCTACTTTTATGCCATGGGGGAGAAAAGGGAGAACAGAAGCTACCAGAGCAACTGAAAACTGGCATTTAGTAAGAACTGTGCATAAAGGAGATAGAGAATTCCTTAAAGCTTGACCAGATACTGAATCTCAATATGCACTGGTGAAGAAGTTAGGACAGATGGAAGAAACTGCAAGAAGCACCATTTTACTCCAGATCTGTATCTTAAGTAATTCCTTAGAAAGTTAAGAAGAAACTAAACACACAGACACCCAAAAGATCTACTCCAACATGCTTGCTTCTATACAACTTAATATAGTATAGTCCTATTATATTACGGCTTATTATGCAGATTTGAATATACTAAGTCAAACCATATCTCATATTTTCCAACAAGTTAGATACACACAGAATATAAGCGTCATAAAATATAACCTCTGCGGCAGGTGCGCGGCCTGCCCTCCAACACCAGCAGTATGAAGAAGGCCCTCTGTAGTTACAAATGTATTTGAAAAACTATAAACATGACAATTTAACCAAACCTATAATCCCTTCCCCAAAGGTAGGAAAAAGATATTAAAGCTGTTCTCTTTGGGACCCAGATATCACCAGCAAAAATGAAAATGCAAGAAGCCTATTTTTATAGAATTAGAAGAAAACTGCAATGTCAAACGAAATGCAAAATGTGGGATCTTTTATGTCATTCTTACACGTTGGCTACGAGAGTGTTTGTCTGCAAAGAGAAGAGTCTGTGTCGTCACAGAATGATGGGGCGCGCAGAGGGAAGGCGGGGTGTACGGTAATCGACCTGGATAACAGTATGCACCTTGGATGTTAGCAAAAGCGAAGCTAATAGCTTATAAAAAACACATGAAATATATAAAATAAAATGATTTTCATATACATCTTAATTTAAAATAATTAATGCATCAAATCCCTGTTTAAGACTTTAACCTGAATATCAAATTTAAGAGTCCAGACTAGTTACTGTTACTGTGGCTCCTCCCCACATGTAACATACACACTATCAAAAATAATTTAAAAACTTTCACATTCTTAAATCTAAATTAGTGAGATATTTCTCCAGAAATCTTCCAAATAAATAGCTTTAAAAAAGAATTTAAAAGCTGTTAACTTTAAAAAAAAATCTGTTAAATAAATTATTGATAATTCTTTACCCTACTACTGAAAATAAATCAAGACACTACCAACAACAAAATGAAATTCAAGCCCTGACAAGAGACCTTTCCCAGTTCAAGGTCTCTTTTTAAGGTTCTACCCTCCTTCTTCCTCTCCCCCACCAGGTCCCAAACGGTTATTGCTGAGTGGGTGTGGCACAGTGAAAATGCAGCATCAGGTTCATTTTGTTCTTCAGGCAGTGCTCCCTACTGTACATGCAAACCGCGGCAGGGGGGGCCCGGCTGAGCTCCAGGCTCCCGCGGCCCCGCAACCAGTCTGTCTCCAGCGGGAAGAGTGGCCACGGCCGTGGCTCCGTCACACAAAGAAACGGGCGTGGCCATTCCTGTTCAACTTAAGGATCTTCCCAAGACGTTGCTTGGCTGTTGCCATTCCTTTTTTTGGACGTTTACCTGTAAAACACCAACAACAGTGTAAATAATAATGAAAATCATTCCTGACCGACAGCAGCTGGAAGACCTAACGGGAGAGCCCTCCAGAAAGCAAGCCTTTTAGGTGTTCCGCACGGACAGGCACGCTCCTGCAATTCTGCTGCTTCAAACTTCCACCTCGTCAGATGAGAGATAAAGGCCCCCCTCCTTCATAAGCCGTTCCAGGCCCTCCCGCAGTCTGATCCCTGCCTATCTCTTGAGCATGAGCTCGAACCCTCCTTGCATCATCCTGTGCTTCAGCAGCAAAACTGACTGCAGTTCCATAAATACCACACGTACTGTTTGTCACCTGTGTACCGTGGGCCATACCATCTCCTTGACCCTCAATGCGGTCTACCCGGTCACTTCCCCCACCCGGTGTGGCTAACCCCTTACTGCCCTTTTCAGGATCTACCTCCTCTTCCAGAAAGCCTGATCCTCAAGGCTGACCTAGGTATCCTTGGTTCCCACAACAGCCTAGGCATACTGCCATCACCCCGCCATCCATCATGCCTCAGGCTGTCAGCAGCTGGAGGGCGCGGACGACTAGTCTATGGAGTCTGACACCACCACTGCGATACAGCCAAAATGACGCTCAGCCTACAGAGGTGTGGACATTACCTTTTGTTGCCTGGTTGCTGACGGGTGGTGGATTTGATGCCGGTCTCTTGGTGGGGTGAAGGGGCACCGAAAAGGAAGTCTCACCAACTGGCCTTTCTGGGCTGATACTGCCACTATTGATCTGGCACGCCCCCGAAATCAAGCTTGAATTCTGCGCATACTTTCCATTTTGAGGGCTTGAGCCACTGCTGTCCACAGAATTCCTACTTTGTACCTTCTGAATTATTTCTGATGAACCCTCCTTTTTGATGCATTTCTGGCCTCTATTGTGATCCTAAAAAAGGAAGGAAATAAGGCTGGATTTTTAGAGTTCTTTTAAGATAAGTGAGGTATTTAATCTCTCTATTCAATAGCAAGTCAAGAGAGAGAAGAAATAGACTATTGAACTGTGGTTTCTGTAAAGTGTAGCAGCCACAGAAGACCACCCCTTCAGGATGGCCATGTCACTCCAAAACCCAACAGCACAAAAAGTTCAAGTATTGAAGTTTGCACGGTAACTTCAGTCCAAAAGAAAACTTCGCGAGCATGCATGAGTAGAGGGGCGTTGGGGGAGGACTGAGGATCCAAAGCAGGCTCTGTGCTGACAGAAAAGAGCCTGATGAGGGGTTCAAACCTCCCACATGTGAGATCATCACCCTAAGCTGAAGTCAGACACTCAACTGATTGAGCCACCTACGTGCACCACTTATAATTTATATATATAAAGACCTCTCTCCATAAATGTATATATTGGTATATGGAAGCTCATGTACTATGTAAAGTATATTATACTGCCTCAGGGCACCACGCATGTGCCACGACGTGACCTGGAAGGAACGCGGGGACGGGGCGTGTGGACCTACCATTTCCTCCACACAACACAGCTCCCATGTACGGTGTAATGCACTATCTTTTTTAGAACCTACCCTCTATTAAGTTTCATCTCCACTGTATTTAAGATGTGCGCTACGAAGAGCCCCTAGATGCTGAGCCCCAAGTCTGATTTTTCTCTTACCAATTCTTCCTTCAATCTCTTCAAGATTATGGAGTGAACGAACCAGTAGTAAAAAAAAAAAACAAAAAAAAAAAAACAAAAAAAAACAACAATGCTACTGAACAGTAGGTCTTGAAACCTACTGACCAATGGAAAGGGTCATCACCAGAACTAAAAAAGGAACGGGAAATACAAACTTGAAAAGAGCATACATCTGATGTGATGTTTCATGAAACCAGTTGTAGACGTGTATATGATATAAAATAAATTCCTGATTCCGTAATGGTCAAATAAGTTTTAAAAACAGCATTAAATATAAACTTGCTTTAAATTGGTCTTATTTGCCTGAGCATGAAAAAACAATTGTTATGATTTGACATGCCTCTCTATAAGACCTCTCTAGCTTACAGGCAAAAGAAATCTGATATTTTCTAAGGTGATCTTGCTAATTATCTGTCCTCTACTTCACTATTTTCAAAGACAATTACAAAAACAACAGCTAGATTCAGGAGCGCCTGGATGGCTCTGTTGTTTGAGAGTCCGACTCTTGATTTTAGCTCAGGTCATAATCCCAAGGTTGTGGAATCAAGTCCTGCACTGGGCTCTGCGCTGAGTGTGGAGCCTGCTAAGATTCATTCTCTCTCTCTCCCCCCCCCACCCCTCTCCCCCACTTGCATGCTCTCTAAAATTAAAAAAATATAAAAAACAAAAGATTCATATAATAGCGTACTTTGAATGTTGGATCCTATAATACTAATAAATTATAAACTTTATGACCAGTGAGGCACTATAAAATCATAACTTGAATAAGTGAATTACTAATAGTTAAGGGATTCCATCCTTGCCCTTTGATTCTGAAACATTTTTCTATTAAAAAAACTTGTACTTATGAAACTTTGCCTTAAAAAATTAACTTGCCTATTTTTCTTACTGTAAAATCAATAAGTATTTAGAAAATGTGGATAAGCCAAATGAAGGGAAAAAAACCCCCACACACATAAAATCCACTACTAGGAGCATGCCTGGCATTGGGGAGGTTAGCGGACTCTCCTCTGCCACATCAGAATTCTGGTTCTTCCTTTGACCGTCATTTTCCAAGGTTTACAGCAAAAGGTCACATCACTTTCCTTGCACGGTGCTACTGGTAAAGCTGTGGCTTTTCAAAAAAGCTATTTGTTTGGTACAAGCAATAATACACTGCGATCTCAGGACATCAAATGTCTTCTCTTAGAGCAGGGGCTCCTAATCTGGAGTCAGTGGGTGATTTGGGGTGAGGATGGGACACAAACTGTGAGAAAATTCTATGCAAAAATCAGTATTTATGATGTACATTTTTCTGGGAAGAGAATCTATAACTGTCATCAAATTTCAAAGAAATTTACTATCTAAAAATGTTCAAGAAACACTGTCAGAGATTAAAAAGAGATCTTCATGGTATTTTTTTCCCTTTCATTCTACCCGGACATAACCTAAAAGTGTTGGCTGCAGGAGTTTTTAGTAACTGTCCTTGAATCAACTATTCTTTTCCAGATCACCTTACATCCATGGGTCCTGCAGCAGCTGTTACATCAGACACGCTAAAACGGAGAGCTGTTAAATATGCATTTAACTGTAAATCATTTTTCAGCTTCCCAGATCAAATGGTTGATTACTGGTTGTAGTAAAAAAATAAAAAAAGAAGGAAAGAAAGCAAGCAAGCAAAAAGAGAAATTAATGATCTTAAGTCTCCTTTTGAGGTTTCCAGCCCGTCATACCTGAAGATGAAATCTGGAAGTGGTATCAAATTGTTTTCTCCAGGAAGAACTCCTCAAGTCTTGATCTTCAGCCTTGACGTGGTCCCCTAAAGAGATGTTTTCATTAAACGATCTCCACACACACTCGATCATGATGAACAAAATTCACCTAATGTTTAAAACTGAAAGTACATTTAGGTTTTCATTTTATTAAAAAAAAACAAAACCCTGTATGTTAAACCTTTAGGTATTCTCATACTTTCCCTCCCAAAAACAAAACCACCACCAGCTCACAATCTAACATGTTAAACCTTTCAATTCTCTCGAGGACTGTCTTTCTATGACAGGTTTTGTGCCAGATGCTGGAAGATCTAGAGTCAAATTCTATGACCATCTGTTGTAGATGAGAAACCAAATGCAACACACTCTAAAACTGATACATTTTTCCATAAAGAATAAAGGCATATGTTTGCCCGAATTCTGCAGTGTTTTCATAGAAGCCTTCTTTTCAAGGGACCAAGGAAATTATGGGGAGGAAGAATGGTGTGGACAGACGGATAAACCCAGACCTGAGTTTGAGTTTTTCCATTACCAATACACCTTCAGGCAAGGTACTTAACTCTTCTAAACCTCAGTTTCCTCTTATACAATAAGCCAAGAGTTTGGGATCACACAGTCCTGGGTTTAAATTCCAAAACCAACAAATACTGACAGCTATGTAAGCACAGGCGACCTCACTCAGTGTTATTAAGTCTTCTTGCTTACTCCTAGTAAAGCGTTATTATTACACACACCAAACCACTGTTTGAAGAACTAAATGAAATGGATGTCAAGTTCCTGGCAGACAATTCACAGAAGTAGGTGGGAATGAACACAATTTCTACAACAGGAATTTCGTTTTAATGTGGTACCATCTTCTCTCCCATCTCCCTCAGGCTTTCAGTAAACAAAATCTTCCCCAAAGGCACAGAGAACAACAATACTACGTGATACCACTGACATTGTCACTGAGTCCTGTCTTTCCCAATACTTCTTTTTCAAGTAGGAGAGAGAATATTCTCAACCAAAAAGAGATCAAGACTTGTTTTCCCTCCCATGGAAGGAAAGAGGCTTGATGGTTCATGCCTAGCAGACCATGTGAGATGCCTCCACATTCCTTCCACTCTCAACAGCTTAGGAAAGGGAAACGGCACTAACTATCCTGCAACAGCACTGGTAGGAGTTATGAGTGTGCCAGTGAACATGACTCTCTACACCCATCAATTTATGTTTGAGTCCTTAGACTTGCATCATGTATACATTAACATCAATGCTCAACACCATTTCCAACGAAAGATGTGCAATCAACAGTTCTTATTCATAATCTTTAACTTCAACTAGGACTATGGAGCTATTAGCTTGTGCAGACATGTTACAGTTTAGAGACTAATTTATGTTTCTTACCACATTCCACCGGTTTATCACAGCGATACACCTGTCTGACCTCATGGTTGCTGCTGTGGCAGCCGCTGGGATCCTGGAGAGGGTCTCTTTCACCACTGCAGCCTGTGCTTTGTATCTGCCTTTGTAAACATGTGGAATAGTGCAATCCTGCCATAGACAGCATGCCCTGAATTGCTTCTTCCTCTGTGCTCGTCGAGGTAGGACATTCCCTAGAGAAGGTAAATAAAAGGACAAGAGTTTATTCTTTTGACATTTTTCAGTAAAATTTAAAAAAATGTTTCCATATGATTTGTATCACAATGTAATAAGACTACTACCATCAATAAGCCTAACTTTTTTTTTTTTGAGCACACACACGTGAGCAGGGGAGGGGCAGAGGGAGATGAAGAGAGAGAATCTGAAGCAGCCTCGAGGCCTAGTACAGAACCTGATGCAAGACTCAATCCCAAGACTATGAAATCATGACCTGAGCTGAAATCAAGAGTCAGACACTTAACTGAATGAGCTACCCAGGCACCCCAAGCCTACCTTTTTATTGGAATTTCATTCCTAGATGGCTTCTGGCCCTTTTGAACAAAGTTCCTCATCACAGTGGAGTCCTCCTTGAAGTTTGATGTTATTTCTTGTTTCTTTTCATCACCTGAACTTTCAGACTCTTCAGTGGTAAAGTTATTTTTCTGAGATAATAAATAATTAAATGGAAGCAAATAATGTAAGAAATCCAAGTAAGTCTGTACTAGCCAAAAACACTTCATCAGTATAGGCAAAGTCAGAATCTTAATTATCATGGAATTATTTCTGTATTCCATATGACAACTAAAATCTCTCGCAATTACAATACGTAACTCCTTAGTACAAAAACATACAGTACAGAATTTCTCTAAAATAAAATGAAATATAACCTATGAGAAACATCAGAACAGCATTTCCATCTGCCCTTTCTAAAACCAGACGAAAGCCACATTTACCGGATGTAAACAGTCCAGGACTGGGAATGTGTGTGCACATGTGCATGTGTGTAATCACCATGACAGGGAGGGCCGGGTGCCACAAAGGTCATGGAGACCAGGCTTTGGGAAAAGCTGTCATTTGCTTTTCCCGCGAGTGAAGGGAAGTAGGTGTTCATCTCTCCATCAAACAGCACACCAGTCCCAGGGGTGGGGCCTACCAGTGCAGTGCAATCAGGTCCAGAGTCTTCTGAATCAGAAATATCAGAATATTCTGATGATCGATTCCTGAGTTCTGATTTCACACTTGTAAAAAACCCTGCGAGGGGAAGGGAAGAGAGAAAAAGCGAAAGTCAGTGGAAGCTTATGAAAGAGGTGGTACCTGAAGCCGGTCCAGCCTCCGGGTGTACCTTGACCGACCTCGCTCTCTCCTTTTCCACTGCTTTCATTTTGTCCATTTCTTTCTTCCACCAAAGACTTTCTCCCTAATTGACCAAGTTACAGACTGAACTGTACTCTTAAAACGCTTGTGGCATTTACTGAACGTGATGATATAGTCCTCATTTGCGTGGAAATTTTATATTTCTTTCCAGAAAAAACGCTCCAACCCTAAAATTAGCTACAAGATGCTTTTCACTTTCCCTTTTGCATTCTTTCTCAACAAAAAAACAAAAAGATACCTCTCCTAAACCAAAAAAGCATTCACGTGGATAGTGAATTCAAGAAGTATAAAAACACCAGGCTTTACCACTGCCCTCCCCCACGTGGCCTTGCCACATAACACCCGTGTGCCAATTCCACCGACGAGTTGCCTCTCCGCCCCGTGGGAACACGCACAGAGCCACCCACTATGGCAGCACTGAATGTCCTTGGAATTAGCAGGAACTGACGTACTCAACATGGATTAATGTTAATTTTTCTTGCCATTATCAAAACACTTGACTATTTTTTAAAATAGAAGTATATATGGAGGCTCTGAAAAATGTTAAGAAATGAAGACTGCATTCAAACAAGAAGGATCTCAAGAAGGAGAAGGTGTTACTATTTGTCACGCTGACGATAACCAAGTAGAGGACTTCCTGTCAACAGGCAATCAAATAAGACAATATATGGATTACTAACAGCTTCAGACCAGCCAAATGTATTGTCTCCTAATTCTGAAAATCATATACATATTGGCTAAAATTATTATGAAGCTGTATTAAACTGGTGACTATTTTGTTATTTGGAATAGAAGCCCATAAAATGCACAAGCTTTCACGTGACTCTTGTTAAAAACTGTAACTAGGCAAGGGTGTCACTGACCAGCATGTATCCTTGTGTACTAAAAAGACCTCCCCTGTGCACACCTCACTGGGCATTCACATCCACATCTCCCCAATGGACAAATCAGAAACACTTCAGATTTCTCAAGAGTATTGGGGACATGACAATTTTCAATCCTACCATAAATTTAAGAACTTTAAAATTAGCAAGATACTTTACACATTATCACGTTGGTAACAAGCAGATCTTTAAAGCGACCATTAAAACAAACATACTGTTAAGTGGCTTTTGAGATTCTTCATTCTCCACCCCCTCTATTCCTGAACTCTCTTCCATCTTCATTTTTGCCTTTTTTGTCCTTCTTTTGTCCTCCTCATTTTCACTATCTGCTGTATAAAGACTTGGATCTGCAAAGGGTTGTCTCTCATCTCTGAACATAGAGGGAAAAATGATCAAGTCACAAAACAGTGCAACAGCGCAACCAAACAGCATACCCTCCCCCCAGATTTAAAGTCAAAGTGGAAAACTGAGATGCTTTCCCCAGATTAGAATCCGACGTGCAATAGTATGGACGAGGGATGAAATCAACACAGGGAATCCGCCAAAAACTCATCTGTAGGACACTGTTATCTACTTCACGTACTTAATTATCCTTCCATTTGTCAGCAGTAATCGTAGGTCATTATCTTTTGCCCTCCATTCAGGTACTGTGGAAGATGGCTGGAGATGTTTGTTAAATTTTCCATTCAGTTTAGAACTCAAGATGTCCTTTAAGTGTAAAAACAGAACTGAACTTAGCATCTGCCCTCAAATATGCCTGCCTGACAAAAGAAATACAATATACACCATCTCCCCACCATGGCCCTGCATCCCAAACTGTGCCAGGCGGCCACCTAGGCCAGGGGACACACAACGTGTGGCACTGAAGCTATGTGGGTCCTAAAACCAAAGCATAAATATGGTTCATCTTTCTGTAGAACCATTAACAATAAAACACATTTTATACATAAAGCGAATTTAAAGACATTTCACTCTTGAAGAAAACTGGAAAGCTGGAAAAGCAGTGCCTTAATGTATTTTAATTCTCGTTTCCTTGCTTCTTCCAGGGAAGCACTAATCCTTCCCAGTCATCGTATCCCTGACCTAATCTCTAGTCTTTCCAAGAGGCACTGTCAGCAACTCACAGAACACCCCCCTGATATCACAGGGACAAAGACCACCATGTGACATAAAAGAACAACAGTAGGTGGTTTTTAATAAAGGGTATTTCCTTTTTGTGGTAATTTTTCCTTTAGTAATAACTAGAACATAATAAGCCAAATCTTCTCCCGGATGGCTATGGGTTAAAAAGGTTTACAACAACAAAAGCTTAAAATAGTACCAATACAATTATATAAAATGTAAAATATTTAGGTTATAATTCCTACAGAACTTCTTTAAATATTGTATTTCAGAAATACTTCTATCTTATTCATTTTAAATTATTCCTATCCTTTACTTAAGATGTAAATTGATGGGTGATCTGCATCTCATCACAAACTCATTACCATGTTTTACAAAGGCCCGCCCTCTCCCCTTTGTCCATTAAGCCAGCATTTCTCTGACAGGAATGGATTTATTCTGACAGTCTTCCTGTCCAAGAGTTCCCCATGCTGGTGCTGCTGAGTCAGGGACAGGCTTTCTGCAATTGCTCTTCCCTGTTTCTTCAAACCTTTGTATCCACCTGACTTCTTCCAGTGTTTGTCAGCTCAAAACCCACCACCTGAAAGGCCCTCCGACAGCCCCAGGCCCTTTATTCTCTCTCTCTCTACTGTTTTGGCTTCCTTCATAATACTTATTATCTGAAATTACAGCATCTTAGTATATGTCTCATCTTCCATCCTTCCAACTTGAGCTAGAAGGAAAGCCACACAATGGCAGAGACTTCAGTTTTGCTCACTCCAGGATCTTCTCCAGAGCCTAGAAGAGCACGGGCATTTGGTAAACACTCAATAAGCATGTCCCCAGATAAATAAGATCTATTCATCCTACTTCTACACTGATGCCTAGAAAGCTGAATGAAGCACGTTCCCTGTCATGAGCAACAGTACTGTTGATCCCTACAATACTAAGCAAAGATTAGAAAACAACAAAGGCCAGACTGTTCTTTTTATTACCCTCCTAAAGACCTTTCAGGAACAACCAAGTCTCTGTCTGTAAGCATGAAACATAACACTTGCCTCTTCCCATGGACACATCTCTAACCTTCGGAGGACCTCCCGTGTATGGAGCTCTAGGATGTCTAGGTTAGATGGAGTTCGGATATTATGATCTCGAAGTTTCCTCATCTTTCGTCGGGAATGGTATGGGGAAGATGCTTCATTTGAGGATCGTGAAACTGGACACACAGTAGGAATTCCCTGAGATTTAACTGGTTTGCCATTTTCCTCCTTTAAGAATTAAATTCAGAGTGTTTTTATGACAAGGCCACCATGTTTACCTGACTAAATAACTAGCCATAAAAATATTTTAGAAAACAAAAACCATTCAGTTCGATCATATAAACAAACAAACAAAAAGACCAAATCATAACAATCCTAAGATCCAACAGAAGCTTGGCTGACGCCATTATTCCCCTCTCTCCCTCACATTATATACTGTGAACATATTTCTTTGATTTTAAATGTCATTTTAAAAGCTGGGTAGTATCCCACTGTATCACAACTTATTGACCTGATACTTACCGGTAGTTATTACAGGCTGCTTCCAGGTCTTTCCTATGATGAACATTCCTTCACACATACATATCTGCATAAATGAGTAACTGCTTTTTAAACCAGAGTCACCCATCTATGTAGTTTTAACAAGTAACTCTATAAACATAAAAGCAGTGATCCACTCTTCCCCATCCCTGATTACCATTCTCCTGAGGCAACCATGTGCAAGCTTCCTTTTATTGTAGTGACATCTACGTAACTTTGCACCATGTATGTGGTAACATATACTCAACCTACCATTTTAACGTTTTTAAGTGTACAGTTCAGTGGCATTAAGCACAGTCACCACCATCCACCTCCAGAACTTCTCAATCTTCCAATACTTAAACTCTGTACCCATCAAATACAGCAACTCCCCATGCCTCCTCACCAGCAGCCCCTGGCAATCACCTTTCCACTTTCTCTAAGAATTTGACTATTATAGGCACTTCATATAAGTGGAATCACACAAAAGCTGTGCCTTTGTGACTGGCTTATTTCGCTGAACATCTTATCTTAAAGGTTCATCCACACTGGAGCAGGTGTCAGAATTTCCTTCTTTTTCAAGGCTGAGTAATATTCCACAGCATGTATATTATGTACACACCACTTTTTGTTCACCCATTCATCCATGACAGACAACTGGGCTGTTCCCATCTCTGGGCTGCTGGAAATGATGCTACTATAAACGTGCAGGAAAAGTCCACTTTCAACCCTTTGGGGCGTATACCCAGCACTTGCAACTCTTTTGGCTATTTTTGTTGTCTGTGTTGTTGTTTGTTCAGTTATTTGCCCACACATTTCTAATCACATGTTTAAATTGTTATTTCTTGGCTTCTCAGCTTTAGGTATTACTGAATTCCTACTACTCAAGATGAAATTTTAATCTTTGTACACTTTTCCTAAATGTAGACGTATTTCCTCTTTCTTCAGTAAATTGGACTCAGTGAAAATTATAACCCAGTACCATGTAATATATGATTATCACATTTCCTTTCTTTTACATCCTTTGACTTTCCCTTGAGTTTATAATGGTCTCACTCTCTTATCTGCTTTGTTTTCTATGTATTTATCACTAATTGGTCCCAAAATTCTCCACTGGAAGAATGCATATATTCAAACACGTTAGGTAATCTATCAATTTTATATTTTTCTTTGGTGACATTCTTCCTGGACAGGAACACCACGTAAAGTACAAGATGCTCAGCTAAATTTCAATTTCAGAGAAACAACAAACATAGAGCCCTTTGTTCTCCTGATCCATCCTCGGCTGGCTGCTCATTAAAAACCTCTCCTGACCAGCTCCCACTCCACTACTGACAACTGCATCCCCCACCACCTTCTCTGGCTGTCACTCTCTATCTTTTCCCCTTCTTCGTTTTTCTTCAGAGCACTTGTTAATCTGTGACACATCAAAGTGTTTCTGGCTGACCTCTTCCTGCTCAGCTCCATGAGGCACGGCCTTTGTTTTCTTCAGTGCTCTATACCCGTCTTATGGACACAGCACAGAGTAGGTATTCCGTATTTGCGGGAAGAATTCCAGAACCTTTTTTATTGTTGGTGTTATTTACTTCTTCTTTTTTGAAACAGCACCCCTCTAAGAGTTTCCTGAGATGGGGTATGTGCAAGGTAAACTTGTTGAGATCTTAGCTCTTTGGCATCTTTGTTTTACCGAAGGAGCCTAAATGTCCATCACCTGACGAATGGATCAAGAAGATGTGGTGTATCTTCACGATGGAGTACTACATGGCAATGAGAGGGAATGACATATGGCCCTTCGTAGGAAAGTGGATGGACCTTGAGGGTGTCATGCTGAGTGAAGTAAGCCAGGCAGAGAAGGACAGAAACCATATGTTTGCACTCATAGGTCTAGCAGGAAAACAAGAGAGACCTAATGGAGAACCAGGGGGAACGGAGGAGGGAGAGA
>NC_043701.1:13643566-13703582 GCF_006229205.1 Suricata suricatta | reverse complement strand
CCACTTGAGGGGAAGAGCACTGGGTGTTGTATGGAAAACAATTTGACAATAAAATATTATGGAAAAAAAAATAAAATAAATAAAAAATAAATAAATTAAAAAAAAAAAAGTATAGCTGACTGAATACAGACTTTTGTAGGCTGACAGCACCTGCACCACCCTCTTCCCCCAGAATGTTAAAAGACTTTGCTTCACTCTCTTCTAGTTTTGCAGTGTCATTGTTGAGCAATCTGATACTATTCTGATTCCCAATGCCTTGTATAGAACTCATATTTCCCTAATGCTTTTTAGAATATACTGTTACATATTCTATAATGTGACTGCTGTGGGCCTTGACATAGATCTTTTCTCACGCAGTGTACTGAGCATTTTATAGGGGTCTCAATCTGGGAACATATGTCCTTGAATTCTAAAACATTTTCTTTGATTATTCCTTTGATGATCTCCTTGTTTTCTATGTTACCTCTTTCTGGACGTCCTACTATTTTGATGGTGACTATGTAAAACGCCTTCTAAATGTTCTGTCCTGTTTGTCTTTTTTCTATTTTATTTTTTAACTTTAAGGCAGATTTTTCCCAATTTTATCTTTCAGTGATTTTATATTGTTTCTACTATATTTCTAATTTCCAAGAACCCCTTTTCTTTCTTTTTTAAATATTCTTTGTTATAGCCACCTGTTCTTTTCCCACGGAAGCAGTA
The DNA here is from genome assembly GCF_006229205.1 of Suricata suricatta. Lineage (NCBI taxonomy): Eukaryota > Metazoa > Chordata > Mammalia > Carnivora > Herpestidae > Suricata > Suricata suricatta. The sequence continues at coordinate 13,702,883 of NC_043701.1, read as the reverse complement.
TTTATTTACTCTTTTCTCTCAAAGATATCAATTATATTTGGGTTTTGGCCTAAAGATGTATTTGTTTATTGGTTGTTGTTTCCTTCAAATACTTTTCTTTTTTTCTTTTATTTTTGGTCTTTGCCTTCAAAACTCTTCTTGGTTCTCCACGCATTAAAAAAAAAAGCATTTATTACTTTATTTTATTTCTTTTTTAATGTTTAATTTTGAAGGAGAGACAGAGCATGAGTGTGGGTGAGGGGCAGAGAGAGAGCGAGACAGACAGACAGACAGAATCCGAAGCAGGCTCCGGGCTCTGAGCTGTCAGCACAGAGCCCAACACGAGGCTCGAACTCACAGATGGTGAGATCATGACCTTAGCTGAAGTTGGACGCCCAACGAACCAAGCCACCCAGGTGCCCCCAAAGAGAAAGCATTTAAAAAGCTAATTAATGTCAAGAAATTGTGGCAAGAGAACTAGATAAACATACTGGGGGGAGGGGGGATAATGTCTTAATTTACCTTATGCTATACATGAAAATTCATGATTGTCCATTTACCCAAATGTAAAAGCTTACAGGAAAAAAAAAAGTACCTTCAAATCTTGGGGTGGACAAAGATTTCTTAGGTGAATACAAAAAAGTACTATAAAAGTAAAGAAATTTATAAATTGGACTTCTTCAAAATTAAATTTTCTGCTTATAAAAAGCCACTATTAAGATTATGAAAAGGTAAGCTACAGGCTGGGGGTAAATACTCACTATATTCATCATATATGAATGCATGCAGGCCAAATGACAAAGAACTTGTGTCTAAGAGGGGCGCCTGGGTGGCTCAGTTGGTTAAGCATCCGACTCTTGATTTCAGCTCAGGTCACAATCCCAGGGCTGTGGGATCAAGCCCCATATCGGGCTCTATGTTGAGCGTGGAGCTTGCTTGGAATTCTCTCTCTCCCTCTCTCTCTGCCCCTCTCACAAAGAAGTTAGTTTTATTTATTTATAATAAATAAACATTAAAAAAAAAGAATGTGTCTAAGATATATAATAAACTCCTACAAGTCAATAATAAAAACAATCTAATTTCTTAAATGGGAAAAAACTTCCAACAGGCACTTCATAAGATATATAAAAATAGCCATGCACAAGAAAAGGTGCCCAACATCATTCATCTTCAGGAAGATGCAGATTAACACCACCACGAAACAGTATTACCATATGACGTGATAACGCTACTCCCATCCTCCGCCCCCCGCCGGAAATGAAAACCTATATTTACCACAAAAGACATACAAGGTTGTTAATAACAGTTTAATTCATACTGGCCACATCTGTATGTAACCCAAATATCCATCAACAGAAGAATGGAAAGCAAATCATGGCATATTCCTTCAATGGAATAACACTCAACAACCACAAAAGAGCTACAGGCAGATGCAACAACATGGATGAAACTCAAGAGCATTAAGTTGAAAGAAGCCAGACACAAAAATACTATAGACTACATGGTCGTTCTTAATTTGAAATTCAAGAACAGGCAAAGTAATCCATGATGAGAGCCAGAGAGGTCTGAATGGTGGTGGCTCATGACCGTTAGACTAGAATGGGGAGAAAAGACTTTCTGGGGTGACAAAAATGATTTATATGTCTCAGTTACAGTACTGGTTACACAACTGTCTGTTTTTGTCAAAACTCAAACTATACTTTTATGATCTATGCATTTCACTGTATGTAAAAAGAAAAAAGCTACTTGGGAGCTCTGTGTAAGTAGGGCTTTGTCAAGTGGTGGGTTTCACTGTAGGAAACTGCCCGGGTTATTCCACAGGAAGGTTTCAAATGGTCACTATCAGCGGATCTTCTCCTTGGCCTGGGAGGTGTAGGCCAGGGTGCCGGTGTTTGTGGAGAGTCAGGTGGAAAAAGAATCACTCACAGTAGGCTGTCACTTAATCCTCTTGTGTTCAGTATGTACCCATGTCCCTCAGCTGGGTTCAGCATCCCAAAGTCCAGCCTCAAGTTCACCCTCACAAACCACTAAACCTCTAGTTTTTGGCATGAGTTAAGACAGGGATTTGGAGATCAATTCATTTCTTAAACAGATCTGTAATCAATCCTGTTCTCAACCCCACCTCCACTCTTCTATACAGAGGGTCCTACCTCCCTAATTCCCGAGCTGTATGAAGGTTCTCCTTACAAGGAAGACCTGCTTCTTCTGGCCTTCACCCACTGCCCACAAATTGTGGCTCTCTCTAGCCTGCTAAATTGGTGATCACTTGTATACTTTTTTCCAGCTTCCAAAAATTCATGCTGGAGTTCATCTCTTGTCTTCAGGAATATCGTTTTTATTCTTTTCTTATCATTTTGGCTCCAAGAGGTGAGAGCTGTAAGTAGGTATGGTCAATATACCAAGTGTAGCCAGAATCCTCTTCTTTACTTGATTAAGTCAAAGTGCCCAGCTAAGGGATACAACACTTAGAAAGCACAAGCTAATTTACACTTCCTGACTGGCAGGACAAGAATACAGAACTTTATCTTTGCCAATTAGATATATGATCATTTGAAATCATAAATTATTTGGCAAAATGTAGCTGAATACTTTTTCACATATTGAGAACATTTTTCATGTTTTTATTGGTCATTTCTATTTCTTCTTTAGTGAAATACCTGTTTATTTTCCTGGCACGTTTTTCTACAGTCATTTTACTGCCTTCTATACGCTCAACTCTCCAGTTAAAAACAACAACAACACTTTGCTGGCTCTTTTTGCCCAGTTACTCTTCCAGGTATATCTCACCATTTAAAATCTGTAATATTAATTTGGAATTGACACATTTCAGAAATGACATTTATTCAACTGCTGTTTCACTTCTCTTAGTAATGATTTATAGTTTTTTTTCATATAGACTCACACCTTTCTTTTTTTTTTTAATGTTTATTTATTTTTAGGAGAGAGCATGAGCATGTATTTGAGTGGGGGAGGGGCAGAGAGGTGGAGGACAGAGAATCTGAATCTGGCTCTGCGCTGACAGCAGAGAGCACAATGCAGGTCTCAAACTCAGGACCTGTGAGATCATAACCTGAGCCAAAGTCAGATGCTCAACCAACTGACCACCCAGTGTCTTGCTTGAAGTGAAAGGAAATTAAGGCGAGGGATGGAGGCTACCTGTTATTTAACAGCTTAGATTCAGGCCCATACTTTTCTTATTGAGTATAGTCTTAGTTTTGGTTATCACAAATGAGATTTATATATATACTTATGCATCTACACTATATTTGAGATTATATACATGACTCAATTTAAAAATCTATCTATGCATAAATAAAATCTTTTTACATGCAATTACCACCACTCTTTAAAAACAGAAAATATTTTTTTACCATATCTGAACACATTGAGAATTATATGAAATATTTTATCCAAGGATATTAAACACAGCATTTCATTATTTCTTAGATGTATGCCTCTTTCCACTCCCCACACACAGCCTGAATCTAAGCTGTTAAATTACCAGCTAGCCTCCATTCCTCCACTTAATTTCCTTTCACTTCAAGCAAGACACTAACAGAGCCACCTTGCTGAAGAATTACTTTAATTAAAACCTACATTCTTTAATACCAAAAATAGTTTCTAATTAAAAAATGAAAACAACCAATCTCAGAGTATATGAGCTTTTATCAAGGGGCATGTCCCTAACCAAGCTGCTGGGACACCTCAGTCACGTGGGCCTCCCTGCCCCGCCCCACCAGCAGCAGCCCTCTCTCTCAACCAGCCTCACCTGGCTCCACTCACCATACAGTTTCTCTCTTTCTCTAATTACTTAACACATATTCATCTCTGCATAGCAGAAAGTAATGGGATCTGAAATTTTGTTTATTTTATATTTTTTTATTCTTGGAGTAAGCTGAAGAAATTCAAGTAACCTGGTAACCACTTCCTCATATCCTCAATCTGATATAATACTCTAAATTTCTCTGTAGGACCTTGGAAGCCTGAGAACCACCTGAATCCTCTTCCAAGATGCAGCTCATCCTATTCCCTCTAAGAGCATAAGGGCTTTTAAATGTTTGTATGTGATGGTGGGTGCATTTGCTTCTCAAAGCAGACAGTGACCAAGCATTCACATGATAGCATCTGCTCTTACCTCTATTGCGCGAATTACTTTTGAAAGTTCTTTAATAAGATGTCCAGGTCTGACATTGTCTGGAATCTCAAAGGCATGTTCAGATACAAGCTGGATTTGGGTTAACAAAGATAAGACAACCAAAGTTACTTATACTTTAATAAGTGAAAACTAACTTACTAAACAAATTTTGGATTCTCTAAGCAAATATTAATAAGCCAGGTCTCAGAGTTCACATTGTTGGTATAATACTCTTTAAGGAGAGCCTTATTAACATAAAATCCTCTTAGCTTAAAGATGGACTGACGGTCTTACATGAACTCTGCTTTATACTGAGAAGTAAACTTGTACTCTATCCCTCAAACCCACTGTAATTCTAACTACTACTATAATTAGTAAAGTGACTAATTAAGTCTAGCATTTAATTCATAGTACATAAAGATTTTTAAGTGGGAACACAGGCACTAAAATGATTCTATTTCATATGGGAGGTCTAACCTGAATAAATTTTTGTAAATTTTTTTTCTAATTTAATAGGGAAAAGATCGCACCGGTAGGAGAGAGGCACTGCCGAGAAACCGTACCTATCCAACTGCAAACTACGGCTAGAATTTCTTATGTATTTCTAAATCTTAACTGCTATACCTAAGAACATTTTGATTCTTTAGATGCATTTGATATACCAATTTTAGTTTTGCTTTACATCTTTTCCTTGGTTTTAGTGAAACGTATTAAAACAAACTAGTCACAACAGTAACAATAAGGGCTAACTACATGCCAGGCAAGGTACTGCGCTGTTAGGTGACTGTGCCCTCATTGACCCTCCCACCAACGCTACGACAAAGACAGTACTGTTCTCACTTTACATCGGAGGGAAAGAATGCACAGAGGTTCACTAGCTGATGAGCAGCATAGTTAGGATTTGAATTCAAACATCTGACTCCAGAGTCCATGCTCCTGACCACCAGACTAAGCTGCCTCTCCTCCCAGAGCAAGCAAACATTACCCTTTTAAAAGCACTGCGAGTGTGATGAATTAACAGGATTTACTGTTGATGAACTTCACTGGGCATCAAAATCACTTACAAAGTTTGTTAAAAACAGAGATTCAGATCCTACCACCAACCCATTAAATCAGTATGTCTCAGGGAGGGTCCAGGGAGTTTATTTTTCTAAAGCTCTAAAGGTGATTCTGATGAAAACAGGAGTTTGAGAACAACTTAACTGAAGTCTTCAGGAAACAAATTACACGGTTTTGCAACACATCCTTTATTTTGTTATGATCTGGTTATACAGTTTTGTAATCTGTTTATGCTTTTATGTGTCATCTAGATGATGACATCTCTGGCACGGGAAGACATAATTTTCTCTTTCCCCAATGCTCCCACAGTGCCTTGCTCTAGACGGTATGTAGCAATGTTAACACAGTGAAAAGAAGTAAAACAATTATTGGAAGGGTAACCTATTAATTACTGTCTCCAGTATCTCTTAAGAGCAGAATTTTTATTTGAAGTGGACATTCAAAAAATTAATATGGGAATGTATTTTCATCAGCTCACATATTTATCACCTATTAAAGAGTTGCATGTCAAGTTCCAGAAGGAAATAAAGATAAGCCAGTCCCTGTTCTTCAAGAGCTCACCACCTAGTAACAGGGATATGACTATGTTACCTTACAGACATTACTCAGAAGTCCACTGGCATAAGAAACATGCTACTAAGCATCAGGGAAGGACACGCGGCTTCCAAATGGGGATCTGGGATGACCTCGTGGAGGCAGGAGGACTCAAATGCCAACAGACCACATTTTAGTGAAAATGGAAGCTCCTGCTTGAAACTTGACCTCCCTTTTCCTTCATTTTTACAGGACAGGAGTACTTTGTCATTGCAGAGCCTCAACTTTAGTCCCAGATCCACTGGTATTCTTGGGCAAGTTACATACAACTCTTTGAACCTCAGTTTCTCCATATGTAAAATGGGGATAAGGGATATGGCACCACAGCCATATTTGATTTGAGAACTAAACAGGATTCTGGATATAAAGAAAGACTAAGTACAGTGATTTAGCACACGATACAAGACAAGCTCAAGTTACTTATTGTTCTGTATCTACATGTTCGTCCCTTAGTATCCTCAATATATTTGAATTACTTCCTTTTCCAGATGAAAGATTAAAGAAGCACTTGGGTACTCTATCCTCATCAGTGAAAACACAAGCCAGGACTTCCGCACGCCGAGTACGACACACCGCACGGCCTACTAACGCGTCCATTCCCTCGGCTGGGCCACTCAAAGTGCTGCTGCGGCGGCATGGGGACCGTTGCTTTAGATCTCGCCAATGGAAACAGTAGCCATCGTTTCCCCCAAAGAAAACACTTACTTCTTTCTTCATCCACAGTTTTAAAGCAGCATGCAGTGCCTTCACACCCTGTACCAGGTAAGTTTGAGGCTGGAAGCCGTCTTCTCTCAGCTCTGTGGGAACAGAAGCGGAGCGGGGACAGGTGTTACAATGGAGGAACAGGGCGAACTGCAGACGCTGAGCAGCCACCGGCTATCAGACCACGTGACTTCCAAGTGACCAGAGAGGAAAAAGTGAAACAAAAGGCAAGCAAGAACAAGAAATGGAATGATATCTAAGCGTAGTTGTACTAGGCGCTCAAGGCAAAAGGAAGCTCATTTAGGGCTGAGGAAGACACAAGTCACAAAACAATGTCAGTATGGATCGAGTCACGTGAACCCGAAAAATGGAAAACATTGCACTATTTTATCACTTGTGACAGAAGTGATAAAACCGAAGACAAGGTTTATCGCAAAAGTCAGGATAGCGGTTCTCTCTAGAAGGGAAGGCAGGGGGAGTGATGGGAAAAAGAACTGGACATTTCAAAGGTCCTGGCAAGGCTGTTTATGCTCACAGGTGACCCAGGTGAGCCTTGCAATTACTCCAACTGTTAAGATCGTGTGTGTGTATGCAGTGTGTGGTCTACACAGGCATGACAGCTACAGGCATGACATACTTCATGACTGTAAAGGTAAACACCACACACGCGTGCATGTACCTGGGCCCCCTCATACCTTTTCAAGTCTTTAAACCGAAGTAATTATTTAAAACTCACACAAAAGATAATCTATTATATTTATATGTCTAAAATTTGGGTAAGATAAAACAAAAACAAAAGGTTTTACTTCTGTCCAGTGGCTAATTTACTTATACAAGTCCAAAATTAGCTCATTGCTTTATTATTACTGACACTAAACACAATCAAGTTTCATACAATCTCTCCTCATTTTACCCATCACATAAGCCTTGTGACAGTCTGAGAGCTGGTAAGTAATGGGCCACAACGGCAAGTTAAAAGGTCAGGGATGAAAGAACATAATGTCGGGGAACCAGACCACCGTTCCTGCTTCCAGGATGAATGCCTAGGGCCACGGGCACTTGGTACCATGGCCACTTTACCCTAGCCTTAGTGGGATTTGACTGACTCACTACTATTGCTAGGTACCCAATCCCATACGGATCCTGTACTGATGAAATGAAAATAGTTAAAAACTTGGCCTACCAATATCCTCTTATAGTTAATCTTTTTAAGTCTTTACTGTATAGGGTCATGTTTTCAATCAGACCTCAATATTTCTGAACTCTCAATGGCCTAAGACAAAGGCTAAGTCATTATTCTAAACAATTTGCTGTTTGTAGGTGCAAGAGGAACAGCAAGATTTTGTCTTTCAGATAGATTTTTTAATTTGTTCTAAAAGGCTGACTGATCAACATCTCTTGGACACTAGGAAAAAACATCACTTGAGGCACCTGGGTGACTCAACCAGTTAAGCGTCTGACTTTGGCTCAGGTCATGATCTTGCAGTCCGCAGGTTTGAGCCTCGCACTGGGCTCTCTGCTATCAGCATGGAGCCCGCTTTGGATCCTTTGTCCCCCTCTCTCTCTGCCCCTCTGCTTGCATTCTCTTTCTCTCACTCTCAAGTAAATGAACATTTTAAAAAAAGGAAAAAAAAAGGAAAAGGACCACTCCAGGGCTGGGTGTATGTTAGTGAGAAAAGGAAAAAGGCTCTGAACTTTCTGAGTACTGAACTGCCAATCTCTTATCTCTTATCAGGGTTTTATTTCCAAAAAAACAAGGACATTTATAAATATTTTTAGAAAAAGTTTTAACATTTATTTATTATTGAGAGACAGAGAAAGACAGATCATGAGCTGGGGAGGTGCAAAGAGGGGGAGACACAGAATCTGAAGCAAGTTCCAGGCCCCAAGCAGTCAGCACAGAGTCCCAACACAGGGCTCAAACTCACCAACAGTGAGATCATGACCTGATCCAAAGTCAGACACTTAACCAACCGGGCCACCCAGGTGCCCCTAAGTTTTTTTTACCATGTATTTATTTTTGAGAGAGCATGAGCAGGGAGGGGCAGAGAGGGGGAGACACAGAATCTAAAGCAGCTCCAAGCTCTGAGCTTTCAACACTGAGCCCAACTCGGGGCCTGAACCCACGAACTGTGAGATCATAACCTGAGCTGAAGTCAGAGGCTCAATCAACTGAGCCACCTACGTGCCCCCAGTGGCTTCTAAGTTTAAATAAAAGAATTTCCCCTTCCCCAAAAAGCATTTTCTTCAACAACAGACTCATAGCTTGACATTCAGTTGTTTTGCGCCGACTGGTGCCTTAACCTGGCCAGCCTAATCATCATAAAGGCAATGAAACCGGCACTACCTGATTCTCTTAGGACATAAAAAACTCACACTACAGTAACAGCTTAAACTTCATTTTTGTGAGGGAGGCCGTTTTACATGCCTAACAATATGTGCAAGCTACTAGAGTCCAAGGTGAAATGAACATTTTTCAGTATAACCTGTGCTGTTCTGATATAGCTCTTCGTATGCCTGATTTTTAAGGCCAAGGACCAGAGACTCCCATTTGTTAAAAAGGTTCTTGGCAGGGGGAAACTGTGCATTTAAAAAGCCAAATAGGGACAACAGTTACACCATAAGAAAAAAGGGCCTTTCTATCAGCGGCTTTTAGTGGAATTTACAAACATCATACATCATAATGTGCAAATTATTAATTACCTTTCAAGGTTTCCAGCAAATTTTTGGCTACGAACCAACATATGGCTTCAAAGAAAGGGAATTTGAAAAGATCTGGTGTTTTTAGCCGTTTTTCCATCTCATAACACCTAAATAAAATTTGAAGAAACTTAGTATTAATGTTAGCATTTCAAAGTTAAATGAAGGCAATCAACTCAAGGGAAATAGCAGCAAGCCGGCCACGGCAGATAAGCCCCGTCAAACAGTGTGGATTACCGAGCACCGCCAACATGTGGGTAAGATGAACTGCGATCTGATCCAGGTCTGACCTTAACAAATCTGACAGTACACTGCTGAAGAATCACACTGGTCTTCCAGAAGATCAGAACCGTGGGATTTGTATCCTAGTTTTAGCAGAAAGAATTTTATAAGGGTTCCACCGTAATAAGTAAAATAGTATGCTTAGAAGAGAGTTCCCTGAGTTGGACAACACTGCTACACCCACTCAGGGAGTTTTCTTTAGGCTCTACTAAGCATTCAGGTTCAAGGACACAATCGGGAAGAAGACAGAAACCACAACTGTCACAGTGTCAGTCTTCCGTGGGAGTCCTGGCAGCTGTCCATACAGCCAGGAGCCACCTTTCCCCCAGGGACAGTTCAGGTAAAGAAACAAGATTCACATCTGACAGGTGTGTAAGGTGCCCTGGCTTATTAGAGCTTCCTGCACTGTAAGAGTCAATATTTCTTGTAAAAACTCCACAGACACACAGCTTCCTAGGTTCCCCAGGGGCATGCCAAATTACAGGAGTCCCCACTTTCAGGAAAGCCCAAAGATATGGCTTCCTACCAGGTATGTCCCCCAGCCCTGATGCAGTTCATCAACCAGAAATCATCTTACCGTAAGCCGTGAGTGTAGCCTGGTAACATTCTACTGGCTACCAAGGGGAACAGAGTTATTGAAAGGTCAAATTCTCAGGAGGGGAAACCGCTGTGACTCCTTTACCCACAGCAAAAGTAAAACAGCTGTTCAGCAACACTAACTGAGAATTACTTGCCCGCAGCACCAGGTCACACCTGAGTCTGCGGGGCTCGTTCATTTTCCTTACTGTAAAAACAGTCAAAGAAGAGGGCCCACGTATTTTTACAATATTTTGAAATTCATCGATATATTTAGTCTCAAACTGGAATAAATGATTCTTTGATTCCTTTTGTTTTTAGAGGTGAAGTGCATCAAGGAAGCTTCCTGACAAAATTTTAAGATAATACATTTGTTTAAAGGTCCTATTCCAAATAATTTCTCAGGACCGCTCCGTGAAATCTCAATTAAAATGTATTGCTGAATTTATTTTTTTGAAACTTTAAAACGACGTCCTATTTAAGTAAAAACAAAAGATCCTTTAAATTACTGATGATACAAACCTGAGCTGCATGCCAATGTTAAGGTTGTGCAGAAAGTTCCCTCCAAAAGCCATACAGTCCTGAGAGGTGAGCACAGCATGAATCCACCCTGAAATAGTTAAAATGACATAAACCAGTGTTCCTTCAACATTTAAACCAAACAAATGTGCTATCTACCTAGGAGACGAGAAACTCAAAATCTCAATATCAGTTTACTTCATACTGCACCCAAGCTAGAAAGTTAATGGCGATTATAATCTACAGATACATTCATTCAAGTATCTATTAAATGCCTATTATACGCCAGACTCCGTCCTGAGTTGGAGGAAACAAACATATCGATCCAATCAAACAAAATCATGGTAAGGATAGCTGATGGTTTTTGTGGTTGTTGCCATTTTCGTTTTTCAGTTTAAAAACACAACCCAACTTCACGTTGAAGATTTTACTCTGACAGTAGTCAAACGTGGGTAGAATGCGCTGAGCACATGTCTTTTAAATGAACATGAGCCCGGCTGAGCACTTCCCTTCTCTAGTGTCATCCTGAAATGAGCCAGGCCTTAGGGACAGGACAGAGGAGCAAGAGTGGACTCGACTCGACTGGAGCTTGTGCGCTAAGAAGAAAAAGGCAGATCACCCACATTTCATTATGGAGGGTTATCGTCCAATAAATACAAATGTTGACAATCAAAATGAGGTCTTTTTCCCCATAAAAATGTTTCCAAAGAATCATTTCTAAGAGACGATGCCTAGCTTTTGAAAGAAATAAGCATGTGCTGAACATAAAACCTTTATATAAATATAAATATATACACATCTTTGCAAGTAAAACTCAGCTATTAAAATAGATCCCATTTTCTTTGTATTTTTTCATTTTTTGATCCCTCATTGTGCTGCAGCACAACATGGAAAAAACTCCTTTAAAGACTTTAAGGTAAGGTGTCCCTCTGTGTGCTCAGAGGCACACAGAGCCTTGAGCGTCACCCTGAAGTCACAAATTAGAAATGTTTGTCAGCTACGAATCCTATATATCAGTGGTTCTCCACAGAGGCAGCACTGCCTGTGAAGGATGTTTTGGGGAAGTTTGGAGAACTTTTTTTTGATTGTCTCAGGGATCAGGAGGCACTGCTGTCATTTCCTGAGCGAGAGCCAGGGATGCAACGAGCCGTCCCCTCCGGTAAGAAATCGTCCTGCACTAGTCAGGACTCTCTCCTGGGCACTCATATAGGTACGAAATCGGTCATTAACTGTTTAAGTCTAGAAACTATACGTCCATTATATGTGTAAACAGGGTATTTTTTGCACAGTTTGGCACAATCTTCCAGAAATACAACCTACTCTGTAAATTGAAGAAAACTATAGTTTGTTTGGAAGTTTATCAGTTGCCAGCTACCCTGGAAAAAAGCAACGGTCCCTCTGGTAATGGTTCTCAAAGTGTGGTCCCCAAACTAGCAGCATCAGCATCAACTGGGAACCAGTTAGAAATGCAAATTCTCACCCCCTATCCCAGATCTGCTAAACCAGAACTGCTGGGGGTGAGGCCTAGCCATCTGCAGTTTAACAAGCCCTCCAGGTGATTCTGATGCTCAGTTCGAGCATTAATGTACATACACTCAGTTCGAGAACCATTAATTAATGTACACCAATGCTAAAGAATTTTAGTTGCCGATCACATACTTGTCTGAACAGGCACATATAAAATAGTATTTTACTAAAAATTACTTTTCAATTTCTTCTTCCTATTCTAGTTAGATCACTACATCAAGTTTGGGGGAAAGTATTGGCATAAGAGGTTATATCATCAATGAATTTGAATTCAAGATTTTGAAGAGGGCATAACAAAATATTTGCTATAAAAGGGTGTCCTGGGAAGAGGACTTAAGGGAGGAGCTGAGCCCACTCACAATAAAAATATTGGCAGTTACCAAGATTTCTAAGTTCTGGCAGTTCTAGGCACTTATTCTTCATTTATTCAATATATATTTATTATTATATACACCAGAGGCCAGGCAACAAAGCAACCCCTGTGGTGACAGATCCTTGTGAACTCTGCAGCCATTAAGGAAGGTCACCCAAGTCAAGAAAAACGAAATTCTCAAAACCCCTGACTTGGGGGAGTCCATACCCTATATTCAGTCACAACTCAAAGTGACATACCTGATACCTATACTTGAGGCTATAGCTCAGGCCAGTATTCAATCCCTTCCCAGAGTCCCTCAAAATATACCCGCTGCCTCCAGAACGTGCCAGGACAGCAGCCCAGATTCTTACAGCAGGCTTGGCCTCTGACAGCAATGTAGAGCCAACTAGTTAAAATTGTCATCAAAATTTTTAAATTTTGTGGAAAGGACATTATAATGAACATATAAAGAAAGTGAAAAGATAAACCACACAATAGAAGAGTCACTTGCAAATCACGTATCTGGATATACCTAGATCATATATCTAGTATACAGAATATGTCAAGAACACTTACAACTCAACAATAAAAAGACAAATTACAAATAACTTAAAAATGGGCAAAGGATCTGAATAGACATTTCTCCAAAGAGATACAAATAGCCATATTAAGCACAAGAAAAAAGTTCAGCATCATTACTCATTAAGGAAATGAAAATCAAAACCATAATAAGATACCATTACTTCACACCTACCAGAACAGTGAAAATAAAAAAGATAATTACAGTGTCGGTAAAGATGTGGAGAAATTAGAACATGTGTACATTGCTGGTGGGAATGTAAAATGGTAGAACCATCTGGAAAACAGTTTAGCAGTTCCTCAAAAAGTTAAACGTCATAAACTGCTCGACCCCACAATTCAATTACTAGGTCTATATATAATCAAGAGAAATGAAAACATACCTCCACACAAAAACTCCATATAAATGTTCAAAGCATCACTATTCATAATAGCCAAAAGGTGGAAACAACCCAATGTCCATCAGCTGACAAATGGATAAACAAAATGTGGTATATCTATACAGTGGCATATCATTTGTCCATTAAAAAGTAACAAAGCACTCATCTGTGCTACAACATGGATGAGCCTAGTACATCATGCTAACTAAAGGAAGCTAGATACAAAAGGCCATGTACCCCACATTTATGAAATGTCTAGAACAGGCAAATCCAGAGAGACAGGAAGCACAATTAAGTGGTTGCCAGGGGCTCAGAGGAGGGGGAATGGGAAATGACAACTAATTGGTACAGGGTTTCTTTTTGAGGTGATGAAATGTTCTGGAAGTGGTATGGGTCACAACTTTGTTAATCTGTAAAAAAAACCACTTACTCTTATATGTTAAAAGGATAAATATTATGGTTTGTGAACTGTATCCAAATAAAAATTAAAATGAAAACAAATGACATGAAACACCATTCTGAACAGGTCCTGACTACAAGAGAAGCCCTCTAGGGGACACAGCAGTGGAAAGTCTACGATCAGAATTCTCTCTCAGGCCTTGCAAAGCTACTTTTCAAGCATGTTAAAGCCAAAGGTTCTAATAAAAAGCCAGCTCTGCGTGACTGAGTATCAACCATGGGGTGCGAAAACGGGATTAAAGCCTTACCTGTGGGAACAAATAAGGTATGTCCCTGCTTTACCACACATTTGTAGCATTTATCCACCTTATCTCCAAAGAACACCTCACTCTGGGTCACAGATGAACTCCAAGACTCATAGAGTGCCAAGTTTTCATCTGTTGGCTTTATCAAATAGAAAATCTTCTCACCCTAGAAGGAAGTAATCACACTATTTTTGAAGACCAAAAAAAAAGGTGCCATTCTTAAGACGGCCTGCACTGATGTCATTTTCCAGTACAACGATCTCAGTTAAATTACATAATTATCTGATTGTTTTAGGCTCAAAAGGACATCTTTCACAAACCTGATCAATAGGTCTTGCCCTTAATAAGCATCTTCACAAAAGCCAAAGCTACCCCCCACCCCCACCCCTCAAAATACGACCAGAAGTCAGTAAGACAGCATCAGAGAAGCAGTTAGAAGAGAGGAAGGTAAAGAATCACAAACATCTCCCTGATCTCATTTTCAAAGTATGTAAGTAAATACGTGTTAACAGGCCCAGGTCACAGACAGTCATCTCTGCAAACTCTGCCCTGTAAGAGCTACAATATGATTATTTTTAAAGGTCTGTAAATATACTTCCTTTCACCAACTAACCGTTTGCCTCCTCACAGAGAAGAGGAATAGAATTTCAAGGACACAGCATCAAACCCAGTCCAGAGCAGCATGGACACACGGGCATTGTACACAGTGAAGATCTGGTTCTGGACCAGCACTGTCCGACAGGACTTTGTGTGACAGTGGAAATGTTCTTATCTGTGCTAGCCAATACACGAGTCCTAAGCTGCATGTGGCTGGTGAGCACGTGAAATGTGGCTAGGGCGAATAAGGAAGTGAATTTTAAATTGTATTTAATTACATTTACTTAAATTTAGCCACATGTGGCCAGTGGCTACTGTGCCAAATAATGCAATTCTAGCTAAAGCAAGGTGAATGTAAGCTGCCAAGAAGAATTAGCAGTTTTGTGGGCAGTCCTGATTTATCCACCTAGCTGTCCTGGCCTACCCTTAAGGTCAGAAGCAATTATTACTGTAAGTTTGCTATAATTAGGTATTTGATTCACGGATTAACTGATCATTGACTAGGAGAAAGCGGAAACAAGGAGACAAAAGACTAAAAGAGACCAATTTATAAGATGGGGACAAAAAAAGGAATCTAAATATAAATTAAAGACTCATAGCAGCCCCTCCGTTACTCGAGATTTTGAAAACAACATAATGCTTAAAGGTAAAATGGTAGATCCTACTTAAAAAGTACAAAACTTCCTTCTTTGCAGATGTCATTCACAGCAAATGAATGCACTCCTGGAAAAACAGGATCATGTGTTCCTGTCAGTAAGAGGACAAGGAAATATCCCAATCTTACCCAGAGGACATGGTACCAAACTGAAGTTCCACCAAAGTCAATGTGGAAATCTGTGTAGCTGTCTTGAACGCCCATTAAACAATATTTCTGAACAAATGGCTTGGGAAAAACTGAATCATCTGGCCAATAATTTTCCACCCAGGACAGTTTTCTGGCTATATCAGGGACCTCCACCAATTCAGACATCCTTTAAAAAAACAAGCACACATATATACATATACCCACGTCATGCGAATGAGAGGTTCTTAAAACTTCATCCCCCATCTCAACCCAAACCAAGAAATTAACAAACTCAAGGCTAACACCAATAAAGTTTAAAATTCATCATATTTCTAAATATTCTCTGTGTGCACCAAAGCAAAATGTACAACATTGCTATCACTGGACCACTTCAGAAGTCATAATTATAGTTCTTACTAAAATAAACATATCATTTAACTACATTTGGCTAACACTGAGAAGACTAAACCAAAATGTCCAGAACTACTCACTTGGTATCTGAAAATTCAAGGCTGATCACATTTAACACTTTTGGTCTGTCAGGATTCATGAAGTATTTAGCAAAATTATGAAGTGTCATTTTGCTATCCGCCTGCCTTGCCACATCAATGACGTCTATCACTTTGTCACCACCTGCAGAGAAAAATTACAGTCTTTATTATCAGGCTTAAGAGTTACATCAATAGATGCCCTAAACAAAAATATTTAAAATACCGTTATTTACTTCAACCAGCTATAAAACTATATAGCCTAGACAAAGATTCTGCCTGCATTCTTACTTTTTAAGTCCAACTGGGACTTTTGAAAAAGGGGGCAGCTTTTGAGGGAAAGAATAAAGCAATGAAGACAGAGTTACTAATTAACACTGAGAGTGAAAAGTTTAATGTTTACAAAGTTTTCCATACACTAATGCTTCCTCATGTGCAGCTCGTCCCGACAAAAACGCAGTAGATGGTATGCACAAGCTGTGCCCCCACCCTGGTTCTCCATTTCCTCATGCATAAAATGAGCGGACTGACTTCTTCCTTCCTTCCCTACCTTCTGTGAGAAGTATCTTCTGTACGATTCTATCATTTAGAAAAACCAGTCAGTCTCTGTGGAATTAGCAAGCAAGGTAACCCCAACAAATTGTGCCTGCCAGGTAGTGTCTCCTCCTGTAACACTCTGCTTCAAGAAGAAAACCAGTGGTTAGGAAGCAAATGTCAGTTCTGCTAGTGCAAGAAGAGGAGTTCTGGATTGAGATGAACTTCTAACTTTCCTATAAAACCATGAGGCGTCGCTCGGACAGCACTGCGCTACCCCCGTGGGAAGCATCACCAGTTCTGCCATGTCCTACAGGACGAGTGCAATTCAAAACATGGCAATAATTGATCTGAAAAAGAATTCAAATAGATGCCATTTTCTTACTTTAATATACCTTTATATTAAAGTATTGACTAGTAGACTTTATTTTATACTTAAACGGCACTACGATTCTGTTAACTGAGGCATCTCGCAGTGCTAAAAAGGAAGCTAGCTAGTCGCTTGAGTATTTGTTCCTGTACTCACAGGACACTAGTCACTGAGTTTACGGTGCTATTTACGCAAACAGGTTCAGGTTAAACCGCAGCCTCAACCCCTGATTCATCAAATAACTCAAAATTGGCTGAATGTGAAGTCATGACATTTAACCAGGTTTACTCAGTGAAACAGTTATCAATGAGAACTGTCAACCAGCAGCTCAATAAAAGTACAAGTCCTCAGACATCTCAGACGCAGGAGATAATGCATCACAGTACATGTATAGCTCTGAGTCGACGGAGATTTGAGATCTAACCCTCAAAAAATCTCTATCTACAGCTGACAAGGAATGAGACCTACATAGAGTCCATTTGTCTATAAATAGCATGATGAGAAGGAACAAAAGGGCTGAAAATGTCAAGAAGATGGCAAGACATAAATGGTTTCCCCCTGTTTCTTATGCCTTTCTGGGCCTTGACATCAAAAATGGAGTCCAGACATCATGCAGTGGCAATAGCATCAAGTCAACCAGGCTTGAAAATGGTCTCCTCTTTGTTCCAGTCTTTCTCCACATACAGGAGGTCACTACACCAGGACCCAGAGATTCCTCTCTGAATGAACCCATCCAGTTTCCCTGGGTCTTCTTAGCATTTATAGTTACACCTCAGTTACAGTTTTTCCTAAGCAAGTACCAGAAAATTTGATGACCAAAAAACAAAGCAGCCTGAATAAATAAGAATAGATACATTGTTTCATTTTGTTTTCCAATTGTAGGTCTGCTGAGAATAAACAGTTTTCAACGTAAGTGATACTGAATTTCACTTTTCCTGACCCAGAAAGCTGAACTAAATTAACATCTCCCCACTCAACTTCTCATGCTCTTAGGACAATACCACTATTACTTTTACTGCCTCTTCCCAAGTACTTAAAGGAATCAAGTGCGTACCTACATAGCGTTCCACATCCATGACAGAAAAAGCAGGTGGAGGGAGCCTGAGTCCCAGGTCATCTAATTTGGGGACCATAATAGGAACTTCAAATCCATGTTTCTCCAAGTATCTTTGTGTCAGCTGGCTGCCATGCATCTTCACAATGATTTCATCAGCACTAAGGAAAACACGAGTAAAATGTCATTTTGTTGTTCAGTTCAGTTTTAAAAAATAGTCTAGAAATGGGTTAATTCATATACTACATTGTTGTCCATATCAGCAGTTCTCAACCTGTCATACCCAATTCTCCTCTCTATAAAAATGCTTTACAAATTCCCTTTCACTATCCGAAATTAAAATTGGTTATTAGTTCAATACATATAATTGGAAAAATATACATGTTATTATATTAAATTCCTTCACTAAAATAAGAGAAAAAAATTGCAGCAAAATATATATTTCAAGATATAAATGTTTAGGAAAACTACACTAGAAGAGATAATATAATAATAGGTAGATTACAATTTGTTGTAATGAGTGGATGAATTTAAAAAAGTAGCTAGATCAGAAGCCCCTCAACACAAGTTGTATAGGAAATCAGAAGAGCAAAAGGGAAGGGGTACATCAGAATAAAACTTGGTGTCAGGATAAGTTAAACAGATCAGACTCTATCTGGCTATAAAAGTCTACACAAATATTTGTTAGACATCTCAAAGTCTCATGGCCATAGAAAACTTCTCTGCTGTCCTGCACAACAGAGGCTGACTAGCTCCCACGGTCCCTACCCACTGAGACAAATGTCCAAAATGAACTCCTGATTTAAATTATCTGTTACAACAAGTATGTCATAAGTGTCAGTAGGCAGTCACCTTAAGCCACTAAAAAAGGACAGTCACCCTTGCCCTCTCTGATGATTAACATGCCACAGGTATTACACTTACGTGGGCTTTGCCCCCTTTTCACTGTCATCTTTCTAACCATAAATTGAAGATCTCTTTAAGAGGATATTCTAGATTTTATCTCCCAATTGCTCCCAGAATGCAGCTGCCATCCATTCAAGTAAGTGCAACACTTGCATTATAGGTTAAAACACAAGAGTTTCCATTTACATGGCCAGACCTTAACTGTCTTGATGTCATCTGTGGCCCAGCCATCAAAGAGAAGACAGGAGGTACCAGTTCTCTGAATTACTGGGCTCTGCTCTGTCCACCTTCTCAGTAAGAAAAGGTCGGGTTGAGACTCCCCAAAATGAGACAGACTTTTTCTGAGTAGTCTTACATTTGGAGGGTGTAGATCTCCTTCATCAGACTCACTGAGTTCTGAACTACCTTTTACTTTCCCCAGAGTCTCTCTCCTTCCTCAATGTCTGAGAATCAAACATTCCCTTAAACTCCAATCTAAGGGAGAATTTCAAATCACTTGTGCTCCCTGATCTTTTTTTTTTAATGTTTGTTTATTTTTTGAGAGAGAGAGAGAGAGAGAGACAGAGTACAAGTGGGGAAGGGGCAGAGAGAGGGAGACACAGAATCTGAAGCAGGCTCCAGGCTCCAAGCTGTCAGCACAGAGCCTGACTCGGGGCTCAAACTCATGAACCGCGAGATCATGACCTGAACTGAAGTCAGACGTTAAACCAACTGAGCCACCCAAGCACCCCTCCCTAATCTTTAACATTTGGTGTTTTACTTCCCCTGGCGATCAAAAATACATAAATACAAGTGCTTAAAAATATAGGTTTTTAAAAAACCTATTAAAATCTATTATTTGCAAGAGAAAAAAACTGGTGACAAGTTAAACATACACCATAGATGTTAAGTAAATTATGGCAAATATACACAACTGCATACTACATAGCAGTTAAGGAGGGAGGTTAATGTTTTACACAAAGGGAAAGACACAAATGAAATAGAATTAAAAAAGTAAGCTGCATATCATCTGCATAACATAACCCCATTTTTAAAAAATTAGATGCATATATATTTATACATCCATACATCTATATACATAAATGTTTTATTTCTAAGTTTATTTATTTTAGGAGAGAGAGCACACACGCACATGAGCTGGGGAGGGGCAGAATTCCAAACAGGCTCCACACCATCAGTGCAGAGCCTGACACAGGGCTCGAACCCACAAACCAGGAGATCATGACCTGAGCCAAGATCAAGGGTCAGAGGCCTAACCAACTAAGCCACCCAGGCGCTCCTATACATACATATCTTAAATGTAATTATGTAGACAAGTACCCCAAAAGGCTTACACTAAGTCTTAAAATGGAAAAGGAGAAAGATAATCCACTGACTTTATCTTATACACCTCTGTGTTAATCAGATCAAGTATGTATAATTTAATTATTGTCACTCTCTGGTTTTAAATGATGTGAAGGTTTATGGAGTTAAACAAAAGAAAACCAAAGACCTTTACTTAATGGTAATTACAGCTTAGACATCTGTGGCCATCTCTATAACCTGCTGTCGTTTGTGATTACTCTGGCAGAGAAGCCAGAAACACTGCCAGACCAGGATTTTTAACACTATTCTTTTGGGTCACAAACTTTTTAAAAAGAAAATAAAAGCTATGGCTCCTCTTCCTGAAAAATGCACCTTCACATACTGACACTGAACTGTTTATAAGGTTTTGAGAAACTCGCATGCTTCTCTGAAGCCAGTCCGTAGACCCAGGCTGGAAACTCTGGCCCTAGACTCCAAACCGATCAAAGAAAACAAACATTCCTCTAACCCCTTTGAAACTGAGAAAAGAGAAATGTTGAGACTAGGACCTTTAATATCACAAAAGTCATGTGGAAGCCCCTGTGGAAAGTCAGTAGACCTGAGGAAGCCAACACAAGGCATGTCAATTCTAGGTTTCTGTTTAAGGGTTAAGGGGAAGGGGGACAGACAGGAATGTAAAGGCTGTGAGGAAACATGAAGGGTTTTATAGTCAGAGGATCTGAAATAATTCCATAATAGGCTGCACGTGATGTTGTGATTTAAATTTAAATTGTGCTTCCCCTCTTTAACAAGCCTGGATATGATCTTGTGTAAAAAGCTATTAAGCATTATCACTTTAAATAGATGTCAGGCAGCGAGCAGGAAATGATCTAAATTAGCATGATTCAAAGCTGGATCATACTTTTGACTCTCTTTGAGCCACAAATAAGTCATACACTTTTCCATTATCTTTGAAAAATCAAGAAGCCCAGTCCTGGTGCCCCCAGAGAGGCTGGGCAATGGTTATGCGTCCCTCTAGTAGACCTACGGTAGAGAGAGAGAGATGAAAACACCCTAAGAAAAACACCCCCAAGTTTGAAAATCAGAAGAGATGAGGTAAAAGGGAAAGAGAAGCAGCAGCTACACAGCAGAAGGAACCCACTACCAGGCTTAGTGTGTTTCAGATTTTCTGGACAGAGATCAACAGTGAATATATCTTTACAAGGTGACCCAGTACACATAGAAAACACAATTGTTCGTGAAGCTGTGCTTATTTAGTCCTATGAATTACAATGTGCCAATATTTTCTATTTCATTTTATAAAGAAAAAAAAGGTAAAAATTTGAGAATAATGGGGTTGCAACCTGAAGATCGAAAACACTGCTTCAGATAATGTCACTCTACTAGGTCACCCTCTCCAACTGTCCCTGGTCACCACAAGTTTCCATACCTTGGGAAGACTCGAGAACGTAACTCCTGGACAAAAGTCCTGGTCCCAGCCTGCACTGGTTTGGAGCCGTCATCAGTTTCGGTGTAATCATGCCTGTGCCAGTTCCTCCTCTTTTTCACTGGGTTTTCAGAAGATTAAAAAAAGAAAACAGTTTTCATAACTGGCGATACCATGTACTTTCTAAAAGTTATATTCTATGTAATCAGAAATAACAACTATTTAGGTACAAAAGCACTCGCTTTTTAATGCATTTCCAGGCTGAAGAGGTAAACTTTACTTTGTGTAATGCTGCAATTACAGGCAATTAACTGTGGATTTTTAAAAATCTACTTTTTATTTCAAAAATGTTTTAAATTAAATCAACAAATTCAAATTAGTAGGTAGAGCCCATTATAACAGCCACATTTACACATACTATAAAATATCGTAATTATTTTAAGTCATGATTTTCACTAGACCATTAAGTCATAATTTTTTTTAATGTTTCTTTATTTTTTGAGGCAGTCAGAGACAGCATGAGCAAGGGAAAGGCAGAGAGAGGTGACCCAGAATCTGAAGCAGGTTCCAGGTTCCGAGCTGTCAGCACAGAGCCCAACGCGGGGCTCAAACTCACAAACTGCGAGATCACAACATGAGCTGAAGTTGGCCACTTAACCAACCGAGCCACCGAGGTGCCCCAGCCATAATATGGTTTTTACGGATCATCCAAGTCATCCTCTCAGGATAGGGCCTTTGATCCCACATTGGAAATTTATTCCAACAACATGGCTGCTTTCTCTTTTATAGCAAGAGTAGTCCCAAAATAAGCATGCTTACACCACTACAAAGCAAGAGCAGGCAGCTGCATCATAATAAAGGAAAACAAGAGGAAGGTCAGAACAAATAACTTTATGATTGGTTCTAATGCTAAGATCTTGTGATGCTACAGCACTGGATGGCTACAAGAGCCATAGCAATCAAAATCAGTAGACTTGGATTTGACTCCTAGATCAGCCATATCTTACTCCACAACCTTGGGCAAGTCCCGGAACACAACTGGGTCCAGTTTTCTCAAGTGGAAACAAAGGAAGGAGTGCTGTGTTTTCATAAAATTTTTTTATGTTTTTTTTAATTTATTTTTGAGAGACAGAGACAGCGCGAGCAGGGAGGGTCAGAGAGAGAGGGAGATACAGAATCTGAAGCAGGCTCCAGGCTCTGAGCTAGCTGTCAGCACAGAGACCGACTCAGGACTCGATCCCACGAACTGTGAGATCATGACCTGAGCCAAAGCTGGACGCTTAACCGACTGAGCCACCCATGCACCCCTGGAATGCTGTGTTTCAAACTGTGTTGAGAAACACTTGATAAAGTGGAAGATGGAGAGGAGGCCGAAAAAGGAACTCTGGACCTCACTCTGCTTTCTACCAGGGCAGCACCAGAAATATCTCTTTTGTTGCTATCAATGTACGATGTCAATTTTCTATCTCTTTTTTTAAGCTTGAAAATCACTTTTAAGCCTAAAACCTTCATGATTCGGGAAAGGTGCTGAAGTCTGCAACTAGCCCAGAATGCATAAAGAAAAAAAACAAAGACAGATAGATACACGAATAGACAGTGGAACAGTTACACAGACTGTGATAAAGCAAATAACGTAAAATGTTAATAATAGAGTCCTAGATGGTGAATTTGGAGGTACTTCCTGCAAAATTCTTTCAACTTTTCCTGTATGTTAGAACAATGTCATAATAAAAAATGGGGGGGGGGGGCAACTCTATGAATCTAAGTTATTTTAAACCTGTACCTTACAAAGATCATCATAATAAAATAATACTGGATCCTCATATGGATAAGGCGAAATCACACTAAATTACCAATACGGGAGGAAACCAGGCTTATTCATATCTGAAAGTTTAAAATAAGATTCCCAAGTAATTCATGGCAGTCAGACCCTCAACATAGAGAAAAGTAAGTCCCATTTTTTTAAAGTCTCATGAGAAAAACTCAGAATCTTAAAACAACCTTCTTAGAAAATACTATTCAGATAACCTTCATATGATATTTTTCTCACTGAAATCGCTTATAAAATTGAAGGGTGTTTCACTTCAGACTTCTGTTTTACATATGCATAGATTCATAACCCCATTTTATTTTCAACTGGGATGATATTCATCCTGTTTACCTTTCTTATTCTATCAGGAGCATTTTGTCATTAAATATTCAAAAGCAATTTAAAGGCAGCCTAGAATTTTAAGATGTAGATGTAAATGCATCATTTTATAATCCTTTTTCTGATTCTTAAGCACTTAGCTCATTCTGAATCTTTCTTCAAACAAAGTTAAGATTAATATTCATATACATCAATCTGTTTCCCTCATTAATTCCTTAGGATAAATTCCTAGAAATGCTAGAAGAAAGATTTAGTATTATGAAGACACTACCTCCAGAAAAGCGGCAAGTGACCCATATTCTTAGCAGTGTCCATAAGCACCAGTTTAAAACTCTCATTTAAAAAAAGAAAAAGAAAAAGCTGCCCATTTGATAAGTATTGCATTGTTTTAATTTTCATTTCTGCACAACAGATTAGACTTAGAACAGAGCTGGGACTGGACAGCTATGGGCTCAAACCCCAGCTCCACTGAATAGCTACGCGAAAGAGCTAGTTAGATAATTTTTCTCACATCAAGGTATTACAGATATCAAGAGAAATAAGAGAGGTCAAGTTCTTCTCAGCACAGTGTCCTGGGCATCCCATAAGCTGCCAATTACTTCTTCCTTTTACATAAGCAGACTTGCATGATGTTAACAGAAGGCTATAAATGTTCTGTTAGGCCAACATGCTTAACACATAAAATCAGCCACTGCAAGATGCTGAGTATCTGGGGGGGGAAAGAATATTCTAATAGTGGTCCTAAGGAGAGAAAATTTTGAGTTTGGCTTCCATGTGCCAGAGGAACACTGGGATATGTGTTTAATATTGGGCTTTTTTGATACTTGCCCTTGAACAGAATTCTTGATTCCTATTAAAAGGGTCAAGTCTAAATTCACTGTACCAAATGGGTATTACACTAATAGTATGTAAGAATTCATAGGGAATTCGAAGAAGACAGAAGCCTTAGGTAGTCAGCAAGAGAGGCTTAACAGCAGAAGGAAAGGGGACAAAAGGGATGACCCAAGTTGAGGGTGGAGGGTGAGGGGGTGGGAAAAGTGAGCCTTAGATCAAGATAAAACAAATTACTGGATCTTGGGCATTTTCCCTGTGGGTATTCAGAGTTGGACTCTTGCCCAGAAGATGACCAATGCCTGATCTTATGTTATTCCACGGTGAGGAGCACAGAGGCCGGGGCCAGGCAGCAGTCAGGCTCCTCTCTGAAGCATCGTTATTCAAAATGCAGGTCGCGATCCATTATGGATTGTGAAATCAATTTAGTGAGCATGACAAGCTTTTTAAAAAATTAAATGACATAGGGAAAATACAGTACATCACATATCATAGTAACCCACTTGGTATTTCATAGAAATTAAATTTAAATTATTTCATTTTTGGATTACACACTTAAATTTTAAACTAAAACTGTTATAAATTTTAGTTCTGTATCCTTTCTTGAAATAACAACCCAGTATTATTTATTTCTTCTAAGAATTATACTTGGTCAAAAATTATTCCAAGTTTATATGCCACATATTTCACTGCTACACAAAATAAGAACCTTTGAAAACATTTATGACAATAAATTGGTCAGTTACACTAACAGTTCTACCAATGTGCTAACCTCAGATTTTATACTGTGTAACTAATAAAATGGATAACCTGTAGATTACAAGGAAATATTTTAATATATTCTTACAGCTTAAATTCTTAAATCTCTTACAAAGAAACTAGATATATTACTAATATTTCTAACAGATAAGCAGTCAGTTGCTAATAAATCCCTCTTAAATAACTACTTGCCCACAACTTCAGAAAAAAATTTCTATTCGAAAAAAATACTAGGAAAAAAGCTGCATTTAAAATAACGAGGTTGGATAGATTACCTATTCTCTCACTCAAGTGTGTATCAAAGTATGTTCAGGAAAAGATTTCTTTCCACTACACATTAAGCCTCATTTTTCCCTTTAGTCTTAGGAACACAAAAATGCTAGTTTGTAGTCGATTTTTCTTAATGTTTTATTATTTTTTGAGAGAGAGAGAGAGAAAGTGTGAGCAGGGGAGGGTCAGAGAGAGAGGGAGACACAGAATCCGAAGACAGCTCCGGCTTCTGAGCTAGCTGTCAGCACAGAGCCTGATGCAGGGCTTGAACCCACAAACCGTGAGATTATGACCTGAGCCGAAGTCAGACACTTAACCAACTGAGCCACCCTGGCGCCCCTGTAATCGAAATTTTTTAAAAAAGTTATAACATCCTTCAAAACCTTTTATCCCTACTTTCCATCTGCACAATGACAATTAACATTCCCATCTGTTCTTCTGAAGCATCTGTGAAATACCATCTGGAGTGAGCGAGACACTGGTGCAGCCCAGGGGATGGCCTCCCTGCCCAGGTCCCACCCGCAGGCAGAAGAGTGCAGGCAGCCGCCTGGCCTGGCCTCGGTCTTCCTCAGAATGGTGCTGGGCAGGGGTGTGGTTTCAAGTTGGGCAGGACTCTAGGCCACACTCAAACTCATGACCAAATTCCGGAAACAGAAGTAATATTTTAGCATATGGGTGCTCTAATTTTCTCCTAAAAATCTCCTATAATTAAAATTTTTCCAAATATAATGCATGTGTGTGCATTAAAGTCTTAAACTGCACACTGTCCCAAATATTACCAAAAGGGTTTTTTTATTTATAAAGAGATAAAAACAGTGGAAATCAGTTTCCAAAATTAGCACTTTTTCACATTTTTCAAATTGAAAACTTTAGATATATGTCCTTGAGTCTAAGGGCTTTGCACAGGCAATTAAGAATAATAAGGCTTTTTTCATTAACTCTTTTTGACTTATGAATAAGTTATTCAATAATTCAGATAGAAAGTGCATTCTCAGTATCTTCAGAAAAATACTCTCTATAGTTCTTGGTGGATGTAACGTAACTACTTGAAAGCATTATTAAAATATTGTCATGTACACATTAAATTCTTTTTCTTTTTTAATGTTTATTTATTTATTTTCAGAGAGAGAGCATGCAAGCATGAGTGGAGGAGGGGCAGAAAGAGAGAGAGAGAGAGAGGGAGAGAGAGAGAATCCCAAACAGGCTCTACGCTATCAGTGCAGAGGCCGAAACAAGGCTCGAACCCATGAACCATGAGATGATGACCTGGCCTAAATCAAGAGTCGGACACTCAACTGACTGAGCCATCCAGGCTCTCTGTACACATTAAATTCTAAACTTCAGTTTTTATTTAAGCTTCTAGTACTTACTCAAGGAGGAACCATGTAGAACTGCACAGTTGGGACAGTGATAAAGGTCAATGTCAACAGCATGATGTTCTTCTACACCAACACAGCTAAGAAAGAAAAACAGAGTCAATATGTAAATAAGTTGAAAATATTTACTTAATTATAAGAGATGGTTAGAATTTAGCTGCAAAAAAATCTCACCAGTGAATTCTGTAGATTACAGAAATATAAGCACAGGTAAATTTTATTCTCTTCCCTACACACTTACTAAATAATTATGGGGCAAAAATATTCCCAAATACATGGGAAATGATTCACCATTAACAGTAGAGACATCAGAAGTGATATAATTACAGGCCATAAGACCTCAACCATTATGTAAATATCACCTAGTGTGGATTCAATGTTTGTATCTCCCCGCAAAGTTCACATGCTAAAGCTTTAACCCCTCCCTGGGACTGTATTTGGAGACAGGGCCTCTAAAGAAGTAATGAAGACTGAATGAGGTCAAAGGGTGGGGCCCTGATGCAACCTGAGAGCTCTCATGCTCTCTCTCTTCTCTTCCTCTTCCTTCCCTCCTACATTCTAGCATTCTATTAACCTAGCATTTAGTATTCAGTTAAAATATATTTCAAGAAGGAGGGGGGAGAAGGATTTATAGTGATCCAAAACCTGAGAGTTCACCTCCAGCTAACCCACAACACAGGAAATGCAAAGGTACTTCTGGTGGACGGGAGATGATCACAGAGAAGTCTGGATGCAAGAAAAAAGTGAAAAGCTAAAAAAAGTAATAAATATATGGGTTAATTTTCATGGATACTCACTACAGAAAATAATGTCATATGAGATTTAAAAATATATAAAGAACTAAATCACATGACAACAACATTTGAGTAACGGGAGGACAAACGGAGTTATAGGGTCTTAAGGCACTTATCCTGGAAGGACAGGAAAGGTGACGATGAACATGGGACCTCATTAATAAATTGAGAAGGCCTATTAGGATTTCCTGAGAAATGACTAAAGGAATGGAAATAGAAAGTGTAACTTCCACACTAGTACTGGGGACAGAAAAAAATTTATAAGACTTTATTTTGGGGACACCTGAGTGGCTCAGTCTAAGCCTCCAACTTCAGCTCAGGTCATGATCTCATGGCTTGTGAGTTCAAGCCCCATGTTGGGCTCTGTGCTGACAGCTCAGAGCCTGGAACCTGCTTCCGATTGATTCTGTGTCTCCCTCTCTCTCTCTGCCTGTCCTCTGCTCACGCTCTGTCTCCCTCTCTCTCTCTCCTTCAAAAATAAATAGGGGTGCCTGGATGGCTCAGTCAATTAAGCGTCCAGCTTCAGCTCAGGTCATGATCTCACGGTTCGTGGGTTTGAGCCTCGCATCCGGCTCTGTGCTGACAGCTAGCTCAGAGCCTGGAGCCCGTTTTGGATTCTGTGTCTCCCTCTCTCTCTCTGACCCTCCCCTGCTCGTGCTGTCTCTATCTCTCAAAAATAAATTAAAAAAAAAAAACCATTTAAAAATAAATAAATAAACATTTTTTTTTTAAATTTTTAAGAAAAAAAGAACAAGGAGGGGGAAAAAACAGGAAAAGAAATAGAGACACTAAAATAAGATGGAGGTGTAAATTAAAACATAGGACTTCTGTCCTTATATTACATACAAATGGATTAACCTGTTCCAGTTAAAAGACACAGATTACCTGGCTGGACTTAAACACTACAATTCCACAGTTAAAAGAGACATACATAATACAGGAATACAGAAAGGCTGAAAGTAATAGAACAGGCAAATAAATACCATGAAAATAGTAATCAAAAGAAAGTAGAGCTATATTAAAATGAAGCGACACAAAATCTCCAGCAAAAAATATGAGATAAAGCCTAAGACTTTCCATTCTTCAGGTGGACAATAAGAGGAACAAGTGACTGTACTGGAGATTTTGACACCTCTCTCAGTATCTGATGGAGTACACAGGTAAAACGAAAATCTATGAAATATACAAGATTTGAACTGTAGGATTAAAAAACAACACGGCCTAATGGACATTTATGAAATATTCCACCCAACCTCTACAGAACACACATCCCTTCAAGCATACATGGACCATTTGTAACAGGCTACCAAACACTGGACCACAAATTCTGAAGGTCAAACTAGGAACTCTCTAGCTACAGTTCAATTAAACTAGAAATCAATGACAAAAAGCTAAATGGAAAATCTACATGTGTTTAGAAATTATGAAATAAACTGCTAAGTAACCCATGAGTCAACAGATAACTCATAATGAAACATTGACATCATCTTCAAGTGAGCACTAATGAAAAAGCTACATAACAAAACTTGTGGGATGCAGAACTTATAAACAGAAATATACAGTTTGAAATGCACACATTAGCAACGGCTGAAATCATCACACTAATAAGCATCCACCTGAAGAAGTTACAAGAAGAATAGCAAAATACACCTTAGAAAACAAACAGAAGGAACAAAAAAGCAGAATTCATCACATAGAAAACGAACCATGCAACAGCATCAGACCCAAAATTTCTTTGACAAGTCAAAACGAGCAAGTTTAAGAAAAAGAGATGACATGAATAACCTATACTGGGAAAGAAAAGTGGTGCAGAACTGGATTCTAGAGACACTGAAGGTAAGAGAGAGTATTATGAACAACTTTATGCTGAGACTATAAAATATAGGTAAGATAGATAAACCCGAATCACAAAAAATACAATATTTGAAGTCTTCCATTACTTAGTAATATTTTAGTATTTTTACTAATTTTAAGTAATTAAAAGTACTTACTAATTTTTAAAATTGTCACACACATACACATACACACAAATCCCAGTCCCAGATGGCCTCACAGCAAGTTCTATCAAATACTCCAGGAGTAAATAACTCCAATACTATTTAAAACCTGCACTAGAGGAGCACCTGGGTGGCTTATTCGGTGAAGCATCCGACTCCTGATTGCGGCTCAGGTCATGCCTCATGGTTGGTGAGATCAAACCCCACACAGGACTCTGCACTGACAGTGCGAGCCTGCTTGCAATTCTCTCTCTCCCTCTCTCTCTGCTCCTCCTGCACATGTGCACATACTCTCTCAAACTTCTTTAAATTTTTTTTAATGTTTATTTATTTTTGAGAAAGAGAGAGAAGAAACAGCATGTGAGTGGGAGAGGGTCAGCGAGAGAGGGAGACAGAATCCAAAGCAGGCTCCAGGCTCTTAGCTGCCAGCACAGAGCCCGATGTGGAGCTCAAACTCATGAATTTCAAGATCATGACCTGAGCCAAAGTCAGACGTTAAACTGACTGAGTCACCCAGGTGCCCCAAACAAACATTTTTAAATTTTTATTTTATTTCATTTATTTTGAGAGCAAGTGTGTGAGAGAGCAGGAGAGCGGCAGAGACAGAGGGAGAAAAACAGAGATGGAGAGAATCCCAAGCAGACTCCACAATGTCAGTGCAGAGCCCTAAGTGAGGCTTGATCTCACCAACCATGAGATCATGACCTGAGCCGAAATCAAGAGTTGGATGCTTCACTGAATGAGCCATCCAGGCAGCCCCCAAAATAAATAAACTTAATTTTTTTTAAAAAACTTGCACAAGAGAGTAGGACAAAAAACCTTACTCCCTAACTCATCTTAGGATAGCATAACTTGATACTAAAATTTAGGATGATACAAGAAAGGAAAATTACCAGCCACTCTCATTTACTTATGAGCAAAGATACAAACAGCAAGTTTGGCCTATCTCAGGAACGCAAGCTGGTTTTAACACTAAATATTTTAATCAGTGAAATGTGCTACATTAATAGATTAAAAGAAAAAACCTTATGACCATTTAAAAAGTTGCAGGACAAGTTCTCAACAAAATTCAACATTTACTTATGATTAAAAAGCAAACAAAACCTCGAAGAAAATCAAGACTAGAAACATACCTCCATAATCTGATAAAGGATATTTCTAAAAAATCCTGTGCAAATAACATGAAATCAGTCTGAGAGTAAGAACAAAAGAATGTCTCAAGTTACCAGTTCTAGTGAATATTCACTGGTGTAATAAAATAAAAGATTAAAAGGCTTAGGAATTCGAAAAGAAAAAACAAAGCTGTCATTTGCAAGTGCTATGGCTACATATGCAGAAAACTCAAAACAACTTACACATAAATGATAAGAATCAATAAAAAGGTTGCTAGATATAATATCAGCACATAAAAAGTAATCACATTTCCATATACAAACAACATAAAGCTAAACACCACGTACAACTGAATAAAAAATGCCAAGTACACTGGAATTGAACAAAACTATGTAAAAATTCTTTAAGGAAAATGATAAAACATCATCAGGAGACTTTAAGGAAGATGTATATGAGGGGCGCCTGGATGGCTCAGTCGGTTAAGCACCTGGCCTGGCATTTAATTTTGGCTCAGGTCATGATCTCACAGTTGTAGGACTGTCAGGCTATGTGCTTGGGATATTCTCTCTCTCCCAACCCGCTATGCCCAGTCCACCCTCTGCTCATGCTCTCTCTAAAAAAACAAAAACAAAGTTTAATCCCAATCAAAGTCTATGGAACCTGACAAGCTGATTCTGAAAGTAATACGGAAATGCAAAGGGCCAAGAATATGTAAGGCATTCTTACATGCACTTTATCATGTATCAAGATTTATTTCAAAGCTATAGAAATTAAGGCAATATGGAAAAGATGCAAGAGCTCAAGGACACTCAGGCACGTGTGGATGCTCCTGTGTAACACAGGCGGCGCTGCGAGGCACGCAGCAACAACAGACTTTTCAAAATTAGGTTCTGAGACTTTTATATTAAGTCTGTATGAAGAAAAACTGAAATTAGGCCCCTAATTCACAGAATTAAAATTTATTCCACACTAGCTTAAAAACCTAAACACACACAAAAGGAAAACATAAAGGCTGTAGTAAGATAATATGAAAATATCTTTGACTTTGTGGTACAAAGGGCTATCTTAATCAAAACATAAAATGCTCTCTCCATAAGCAGGGGAAAGCTTGTAACTTCAATCATACTAAAATAACTTCTGCTCCTTAAACTATAAAGGATGAAAGGATAAGTTAGAATGGAAGAAGACAGTACAGTACAGACCAAAGGAATGATATCTAGACTATAATAAACCCCTACAAATTGTAAGAAAAAATAGAAAAATGGCCACAAGACTTGAAGAGGCACATCATAAAAGGAAATCCAAGTGGCTGATACACATGGTAAGGTAAGGTGTGCAATCTCATTAACAAGAGGGGAAACACAAAATAAAACCACAGTAAAATACCAATACACCCACTAGTTGGCTAGTACTAAAAAGTCTGATGACATCCAGTGTTGATGATGATGTGAAGCAGTAGAAACTTTCACATACTGCTGGCTGGAGTAAATCTAGAACAGCCTTTGTGGAAAACAATTTTGCAACAAAGCAAAAGCTGCATTCTCTGAACAAGCAGTTTCTCCTTTAGGTAAGTATATCTTAGAGAAACTCATGCCCATGTGCACTAGGATATGTACTTACACAGGAATGGTTATAGACTCATTATTTGTAATAGTCATCAGCAACAAGAATGAATTACAGCATACACTCACAGGTACAGTATATACGCAAATAAAAATGAAAGAACAATAGCCCATGCAATGTATGAATGAATTCTATAAATGAGTCATCACCATGTTAAATAAAGAGAGAGACAGAAAATATATCCAGGTGTATTCTACTCATAAAGCTTGTCATCAGGCAAAGCTGAATGAAATACGATGCTAAGGGATTAAACTATCAAGAAGAGCAGAGAAGAGCTGGCTCATAATAGGACCATGATTTCCTCTAGGAAGCTGCAATCTAGAAAAGTGTGTCTTGGAGTCTTGGACAGTTGTTATATGCTTAGTAATTATTCATTAAACTAAAGATTCACATTTTAGACACTTTTCTGTGTTATTTAATAATTAAAATGTTTTAAGGATAAAATTCTATCCTATTTTTACAACCATGTAAAAAAATAAAGCAAACAAAAACTCTGAAATGTAGCAATCTAATGATCATAGCAAAATATAAAAATACTCTTAGAAATCTCTAAATATCTGTAAACAATCCTACATTTTAATTTTTATGTTAAAAAATTATGTTATTATGTTTATGTTTTATGAAACAGAGCATGAGTGGGAGAGAGGCAGAGAGAGAGGGAGACACAGAATCTGAAGCAGACTTCAGGCTCTGAGCTATCAGCACAGAGCCCGACGCGGGGCTTGAACCCAACTAACCATGAGATCATGACCTGAGTCGAAGTTGGGCGCTTAACCAATTGAGCCACCCAAGTGCCCCAAACAAGCCTACTTTCCATGTGTGAACTCCATCCAGTACATCTGCTACCATAAGGTCTTTGAGACAGAGTAGATCTCACTGCAATCAAGACAAAAAAAGTTAAAAGCAGTTGTCAAAAATAATATGACATTGCCATTCGAATATTCAATCCATGTAATTTAACCAAGTGTAATTTACTTTTGAGTAGAACTGAAACTTGCTTTATTATTTTTGTCCAACTTAGATTTACTTATTTCCATAAAGAGCAAAAGGAGAATATGCTAATTGTTTAAAAAGCTTTTTTTGAGAGAAAGTGAGAGTGAGTGGGGGAGAGGGGAGAGGGGGAGAAGGAGGAAGACACAATCTTAAGCAGGCTCTATGCTGAGCACACAGGGCTCAATTCCACAACCCTGGGACCATGACCCAAGCCAAAATCAAGAGTTGGACCCTCAAGCGACTGAGCTACCCAGGTGCCCCTAAAAATCTTTTTGTTTTAACTGAAAGACTATAAATTTCCACTTCAATAAAATAAACCCTATGTAAAATTTCCTACACATTTATGTATCATGTCCTGGGCCCATGGTTTCTTGTATCCAAAAAGGTTTCTAGAACCCAAAGAAAAAGTTAAAAATCATTGGATAGAGGATCCAAACTTCCAAATTTCAAAACTTACATGCAAAACTAGAGCAATCAAGACTGTGTGGTACTAGTGTAAAGAAAGACATACAATCAATGCAACAGGCTGGATAACCCAGAAATAAACCCTCACTTTAAGGATCAACTAATTTTCGATGACAATGACAAAATCATTCAATGGGGAAAGAACAGTCTTTTCAACAAATGCTCCTGAAATGAACAAATATGCAAAAGAATGCATTGGGACCTCACCATATACATATACAAAAATTAACTCCAATGGATCATATACCTAAATGTAAAAATTAAAATTATAAAACTCTTCAAATAAAGCAGAGGAGTAAATCTTCATGCCTTGAATCCAACCCCAAATGCAGAAGGAACAAAGGAAAAAATTGATAAATTGGACATCACACTGCAGCCTGAAGATTTCCATTTTCTCAGTTTAGTCTGGTGTGAGATTACCAGCTAGGTGAGTGTGGAAAGGGTGAGAAAAGAAAGGTGTGAGGTATGAGGACCTAGGGAAGGAGTGAGGAAGAAAGGATATAATCACTGATCTGAAGAACGAGAAAGACCAAGAAACACAGTAACATTGCCAGGCAATGTTCAGGGTCCACCTGAGGTCTATGATCATAAATTCCAAGCGAAAGCATTTCTGCCCCATTGTGTGATACCAGCCCAAAGAAGGAGAGTGGGTCTGTCCAGAGTGGGGGCTTTGTGGACAAAGCCCAGAAAGAGAGGTCAGGGTATTTACAAGGAACTTGATACAATGGCGGACGCTGCAGTCTGAGCTGGACAAGAGGGGCATGAAGAGGAAGAAGGTAGTGAAAGTGAAAAAACCGTAAGATGGTCTGAGGTGTCTCAATGTGGTCCTGTCACTGACTCAGCGTAGACCTTGGGCAAGCGATCCATGAGGGGCAGAGATTGTGCTCAAGTAGTGGAATGCTTAGAACTTAAAATATCCAAGGCAGGAGGTTCTCTAACAGTACTAAGGGCGGTAACAGCACGTGAAGATGGAGCAAAGAAAAGATGGTGAGAAGCAAGTGAGATGAGTGAGTGCTATCTCTGGATGCAGTCAGAGCTCCACTCCAAACCTTGCCTTGAAAGTGAGGTTCATCAGGTGTCAGTGTAGAGGTGCACTCCAAGCAGAACAGAAATTTAAACCTACAGAAGCCAGCTTGACACTTCCAGAAACTCAGATTTGTCTTGTCATACCTTAAACTATGGCCACATTCCTCACTCTTAAATAGTGATAGCTACACCAAGTTAAGTAAGAAAATAATGTTAGATGTGTCCTGGAAAATCTAAACCAACATATCATACACACACACCTGTCATATATGTATTACATATATGACAACTGTCATGTAAGGGTGACTCCCATAAAGCTTAGGGAAGAAGGAAAAGACAGGGACATTTGAACTAATTAAAGACACTTTGGGCAAAATTTAGCTAATAATCCTCAAAGATCCCTAGTTCCTCTCTCCAGTTTCTACTCTTCACTTCCCTCCCCAATATAATCTCTTTTTTTAATTTTAAAAAAATTTTTAATGTTTTTATTTATGAGAGACAGAGAGAGACAGTGCAAGCAGGGGAGGGTCAGAGAGAGGGGGAGACACAGAATCTGAAGCAGGCTTCAGGCTCTGAGCTAGCTGCCAGCACAGAGCCTGATGCGGGGTTCAAACCCACGAACCGTGAGGTCATGACCTGAGCCGAAGCCAGACGCTTAACTGACTGAGCCACCCAGGTGCTCCCCCCAATATAACCTCTTATAGTAACATGTCAGTGATGTTTTTAGGTTTTCACAATTCTCAACAACTAGCAAAATATTTTCACCAACATTCTTTTTAAAATTACAGAACTTGGGGTGCCCAGGTGGCTCAGTCAATTAAGCATCTGACTTCAGCTCAGGTCATGGTCTCACAGTCCCTGAGTTAGAGCCCTGCATTGGGCTCTGTGCTGACTGCTCAGAGCCTAGAGCCTGCTTCCAATTATATGTCTCCCTCTCTCTGCCCCTCCCCCATTCATACTCTGTCTCTGTCTCTCTCACTCAAAAATAATCACTTAAAAATATTTTTGTATTTAATAATAGTAAATTTGGTATATTTACTATTTTTTTACTAAAACAGTAAATTGATGAATTATTCAAAACTCTTTAATCATATAAAATACCATTTAAAACATCAAACACAAAAATTAAATGTTCCCAGGGCACCTGGGTGGCTCAGTGGTTAAGCGTCCAACTTTGGCTCAGGTCATATCTGCAGTTTGTGAGTTTGAGCCCTGTGTAGGGCTCTATGCTGACAGCTCAGAGTCTAGAGCCTACCTCGGATTCTGTGTCACCCTCTCTCTCTCTGCCCCACCCCAGCTTGCACTCTGTCTCTCTCTCTCTCAAAAATAAACATTAAAAAAATTTTTTTTAATTAAATGTTCCCAACCAAGATTATTTGAGATCTATGAAGGGCGGTAAAAGGAACTACACATACATTTCCATTTCTTTCCCAGAGGAGGGATAACTTTTCCCACTCCTTACCCTACCTTAAGAGAATTCTAGAATCACTCTAGCTTTAACAGGTTTGTTAAAAGCAAATATAATAGAACACACAAAATGCAGAATTCTGAAAGCAAATTTTATAAGAATCACTGCCAACCCTTTAGTCTCTCTCACTCCATTTATTTCTCTGACAAAACTTTCCTTCATATACAAATCACCCTTTTTCCTAACAGCAAAATGTTCAATGTTTATTAGACTAGTGTGGCTCTGTGTGTGTGTGTGTGTGTGTGTGTGTGTGTGTGTGTGTGTGTCTCTCTCTCTCTCTCTCTCTCTCTCTCTCTGTTGGGGGTGGTTTTCCATAGGGGTGACAATCTGAACTTTGCTGAATAGCTCCCATCTATAGAAGAAGAGACCTATTGCCATTTGGTGAGTGGGACAGTGACAACTTTAGCACTTTCTATTGTCTTAATCTTCTGAAACTGTTGCTTAGCTGGCTTTTTTTTTTTTTTTTTTTTTTTTGGACACTTGACAAGAACAGAATTGAACTAATGACTAACCAGAATTCCATAGGATCTGCCAAGCATTCTTTTTTTTCCCTCTTGGATAATGTTCCCATTTATATTCTCTACTCTTGTGGTTGGAAGGGTGGGTGGCCAAATTTTTTAAGATCTTACTGTCCCAAGGACTTCATTAGATATTCCTCTTGCTTCAAATTCTCTCTCCATTCTTCACCAAGCAACCCATACTACCTAGTCTTCAAAGTCCAACTCAAATTCTAACTCCTTGGTGAAACTTCACTGGATCACCCCACAGAAAGTCCTTCAATATTTTATTGCTACACATTTTCACACATTGATATTGAGCTATTTTATATACTCTATTTCCTGAATTGAGCTCAGGAATTCTCCTGGTACCAAGTATAGTGTCCCCACACCACCATGATCCCAGCAAATTTCTTTTGATTATTAACTGTACAGAATACCTTTTTGAAAACTAATATGTTATATTAAAGTCATAAGCAACTTTTATTTTAAGTTTATTCAGCTGGGGGTGACTGCCTGGATGGCTTGGTCACTTAAGTGTCCGACT
The DNA here is from genome assembly GCF_006229205.1 of Suricata suricatta. Taxonomy (NCBI): domain Eukaryota; kingdom Metazoa; phylum Chordata; class Mammalia; order Carnivora; family Herpestidae; genus Suricata; species Suricata suricatta. Next base: position 13,665,420 of record NC_043701.1, on the reverse strand, counting down.
CTTGATCTCAGAGGTCTTGATCTCAGGTTCACGAGTTCAAGCATCGCATTGGGTCCCACGCTGGACATGGAACCTACTTAAAAAAAAAAAAGGTCCATCTAGCTTAACTTTTTTTAAGGATTTGTTGTTACAAGAACTAAAGGCATCAAACAGTTGGTAAAAAAGGGAAAGACCATTCAACATATGAATTAGATTGTTTCAGCCTTCCTTGGATGATAGAAGGCTGTAGTCATGAAATTCATTCATTTAAAATTTTCCTTCCTGGGGCATCTGGGTGGCTCAGTCGGTTGAGCGTCCCACTTCGGCTCAGGTCATGATCTCACGATTCGTGGGTTCGGGCCTCATGTCGGGCTCTGTGCTAAGCCTGGAGCCTGCTTTGGATTCTGTCTCTTTCTCTCTCTGCCCCTCCCCTGTTCACGCTCTGTCTCTCTCTGTCTTCTTACCCAAAGCACCGTACTCGACTGCAACCTCCAAAGCCCCACACTATCATCAAAGAGGCTGGGAAGCAGCCTTTGAAATGAATGACCTCCAGGAACATAGACGAGTTAGATCCTAACTCGGAGGTCAGTTGGGCTCATGGGATGGCGATAAGCCAGGCCAGACCTACCCAGCTTCGGTCCCTGCCACAGCGGAGTGAGACTAGCTTGGACTAGTGTCCACAAGCGTGGACTAGCTTCAGTGAGATGCACGGGTTTTGGAATTAGAAAGGCTTGGTTTGATTTTAGCCAGTAGTTATGACTCTGAGCAAGTTTCATCTCTCTAAGCAGGAGTTCCCCTAGAATCATATAGAACAATGTGTGTACATGCGTAAGGCGCAGGGCTTGGCAAATAGTAAGCAATGGCACTGTAACTATTTTAAGTAATCAATGGCAGCCATTAATATTATTACATTCCTATCAGAGAGCAGTCACAGCTAGTATAGCTTTGGGTTTATTTATGAGGTTTGAGCCTAAGCAGGAAACTTGTCTTAATATTTTCTCTCCGTGGTATCTCTTCAGAGCACAAATAGATACTCAAATGGCCATTCTTTAAGGGGTGGAGGGAGATAATTTGTTTTAAATTTTTTATTAACTCTGATGGCTGCATTGTCTGGAGTCGGTCTGCCTATGTTGGAATCCTGGATACTCCACTTGGTAGTTGTGCGACTTTGAGCAACTAACTCTGCCTGGTATTGTCTTATTTGTAAAGATGGAGATAATGAAATTTGTCTCCCTCAAAGAGTCCATAATAAAATTAATATACATAAAATGCTTAGAATGAAACTGTAGAACAATAGTTTTGTTGGTCCAAAATCTTTATTTTGCTAACTAGTATTGGCTTAATCGGCTGACATTCTTACTAAAAGTACAAGGATGCCAATAGGCATTTTCTTTTTTTTTTTTTTCTTTTTTGAGAGAGAGAGAGAGAGAGAGAATCTTATATAGGCTTCATACTCAGTGTGGAGCCCAACAGAGAGCTCTATCCCACAACTCTGGGATCATGACCTGAGCTGAAATCGAGTGGGATGCTCAATTGACTGAGCCACCCAGGTGCCCCAAGCATTTTCATTTTTAAATTACATTTTGTGCAATGTGTTAACCCTGAGATACTTTATTACCAGATATCAGCTAAAGTTTATAATCTCCACATATAAAAATTGAAATGGCAATTTATGATTAAATCTGCAGTTCAGAAAAAGCCCAACTTCTATGATTTTCTTGCTGACATGTAAAACTATTTTCATAAAATTAAGTGCTTTTCTTTATAAGTCAAGTATGGCATATTTCAACTTCTGGGAAGATTTTATTTTTGACATATTAAAGCTATTTATTGGCATATTATGTGCTTAACTATATTTAACGAGGGTTCTGAATGAAGTGCATACTCTGATCCAAATTCCTTCAGTTCATAATAGTCTCAGAAAATTAGACACTTTTTCTACCTCAAACAGCTGGCTTGTGCGTCCAACTGTTCTAGGGCTTCCCAACTTATTTCCAACCAGCTGATTCAGAACATCTATGTTACTGAAGAACTGAATGAAGAACATGAGAGGAAAAGTAAGGGGAGGCTGAAGAACCACCAGGTGTGCTCACTGACAAAACGCACCCCTTAAAATCCAATTCTATTAACAAGCTTCTAACAAAATTTGTTCCAAGGTAAATTTGTGAAGTGTATACATCAAATACATTTTAAATGCTGACACATTGTACTGGTTGCTTCTTGAATACCAGAAACACGTTCCTTTTGCCTGTCACTGCTTGACATCTAAGTCCTGAGTAGACAATGTAAATGGTTGATGGAGCATATGGATCTTTACAAATAAGCACAAATAGACTGTTCTCTCATGAAGGTAATAGTTTCTATTAAAATGTCCTAAAGAAAGAAAAAGTGTTTAAATTTCTGACATACCCAAAGAGCTAAACATATTTGCCTTTCACCATCCTGTAAGTCATTCCACTAGCCATTCAACCTCTTCGGCTAATAGTCTTACTTCTCTTTGGTGATCTCCTCTCTGCCTGTCTGGCTCTGCATGAGGTATGTCAATAAATCCCGTCCCAAAGTGAATATAATGTGAACATTTACGAACTTTGTAAATTATTTTGGGGGAGAAAAAAAAAAACTTGCCATGTCCATAAAGGACAAACACTAGCAATTTCATAAGATTTACTTGGCAATTTACTAAAGTTAATAGAGGAAGGAAGTTAGAAGTAGGTTATCAGTCTGCATATCAGCATGTACACTACTGCCATAATGTCTTTCTGACAAATTTTACCTAATAACCACAACAAGTACACATTATGTAAAAATTTCTTCTAAAGCAACCGAAATCTAGAAGTCCGAGAAATGTGTGCTGAGTCTTCAGTTCCTTGCTGTGGAATGCAAGACTTAAAGTATTAGCATTTCAAGAAAACTTTTCCTAACCTCCTTTAACATTCAGACTATTTGTGGCTCCCAAACCTAGCTGTACAATAGAATCCCCTGTAGAGCTTTTATGAGCTGCTAGGAGGTAGCCTTTCAAAAGAATGAGGCAGCTCTGTAGGAAGAGGCAGCGCTGTAGGAAGAGACAGAGAAAGATCTTTAAGATATGCTGGAAAGCAACAAAAGCCAGGTGGAGAACAGTTTGTGTAATATGCCCCCACCTCACCAACCAACACCACACGCATGTTTGCAAATGCATGCAGAGTGGAAGTCTGTAACAATGTGCACAAAGTGGGTACAGGTGACTGCCTCTGGAAAAGAAACCAGAATGGATGCAGAATGGAAAGGGAGAATTGCTTTTTACCGTAAAACCTTCTACATCTTCTGTGTTGTGCATTGCTTTTTTTTAAATTTTTAACATTTTTATTCATTTTTAAGAGACAGAGAGAGACAGACTTCAAGCAGGGGTGAGAAAGACTTCGAGCAGGGGTGAGACAGACAGAGAGGGAGACAGAATCCGAAGCAGGATCCAGGTTCTGACCTGTCAGTACTGAGCCCGACAGCGAGATCATGACCTGAGTTGGATGCTTCACCGACTGAGCGACCCAGGCACCCCGTGCGTTGCTTATTTTTAAGGAGAAAAACATATTCTTGAGCCCCACCTTCGGTCTACAGGGAGCAGTTTCTGGGTGGGGTCCAAGAACCCTGACTGCTAGCACGGTCCCCAGGCCGTCGGCAGCCAGCTCAGAGCCGTCCTCAGCAACGGTGTCTGGCAGCGAGGCTGGCACAGTATCTTACTCATGGTCGCTTGTCAATATGATGGAAAGATGGAGAGGCAGGTATGGCGGAGCACTTTAGGGACGAGTTTTTCTCCCTTATTTATAAAAGAGAAGGCCATGTGACAGAAAGATTGCTTTTGGCCCCTTCCTTCCCTCCTGCTTTGGACGCTCTTAAGAATGTAAAGTCTAGAGCTTCTCCAGCTATCTTGCACCCATGTGGTGACAAGCCTGAAGACAGATGTCAACATACTGAGAAGGTGAAATAATAGTTTTCCTTTACATGGTAACTGAAATCGGTGCATTATCAGAACCTTACTGAGGACCGCCAACTATAGCATTCTCCAAAAAAGCATTTCCTAACTGTTCCACAGGAGTTAAGCTTACTCACAGAACGACTCCATAGTCGTAAGACTGCCTGAGGGGCAAGATATACCATATCACCACCCTGGCCATCTGCATGTCCTCTGGGCAAAACCACCTGTGGGCCACCACTACCCTCACTCATCAGGCGTCTGAATTCAAAGCTACTGCCCAGCAGCACAAGCACTCTGACTTTAAAAACTCTTAACCTTTCCTGCCAAACCTATTGATACAATAACCGCCAAATCCCTTCTGCATAGCTTGACTTCATTCCTGGCCAGGCTCATCCTGTCACAAATGTATCACAGTGACAGAGTGGGCAGTTTAAGACCTGTTTTCTGATTCCTGCTTGAAACCTTACATTTCTCTCCGGCTAAGAAAACACAGAAAAAGAGAAGCAGAATGTAAGAGACAGCAGGAGAGTACAGCAAGGAAGGAGATGAAACACTACCAATAAACACCACTTGTCTGAAGCAATTCAGTGCACAAACGGTCCCACACATGCCAGCAGCCCATACAGCACAGCAAGCCAAGGTCCGTGATGCTCAGTCATCAAAATTAAAGAGGGCAGTGTTCTCTCGGAGAGCCTAACATATCCACCAAATCCTTCTAAAAATAACTGACATAGGAGGAATTTTCTCTCTAGAGCAACTTTTCTGAGGACATTCAACCACATCTCACAAAAAGAATCCTCAGTTAGAGGAAAGTTTTATTCCAGTAGACCACATCATTCCTCAAAGAGCAAAATGGTTGCTAGTTTTTATATGGCAATTAAAATCTGTGAAATGGTAACACTTCACTGCAATTGTATCCATGCTAAAGGTTACTTACCACTACAGAATGCTTCTGGCATTTTTGGAAAAGAAAGGATTCAAAAAGGATCAAGAAAGGGAGAAATAAATTAAACAGCAGCAACCAGCTTCAAAGTAAAGTCTTATCACACAGCACATCTTTTCAAGGTAGCAGGACCGGAAGACTATTCAATGAGGTAAGTAAATGGCTTCCGTGCTCTACTTCGCAGGTGACCTTGCCAGTGCATCTGCACAGACAGAAGTAAATGAAAGCACACTTACTATACAGGCATTCATACACAAATATGACCATCATGTAAAAATTTTGTTATTTACTATTTGTTTTTTATTAAATTTTTTCAATGTTTACTTATTTTTGAGAGGGACAAAGTGTGAACAGGGGAGGAGCAGAAAAAGAGGGGGACACAGAATCCAAAGCAGGCTCCAGGCTCTGAGCTGTCAGCACAGAGCCTGACACAGGGCACAAACTCTCACACTGTGAGCTCATGACCTCAGCGTAAGTCAGATGCTTAGCCAAGTGAGCCACCCAGGTGCTCCTGTTATTTATTATTTAATAAAGGGAACCCAAACTCTACTTTCAAATCCAGTATCTCTCTGGGTTTGAAAAGTAGGTTATGACCTTTCTTCTCATCAATAATTTTCTACGGCTTTGGGTGGGAGTCTCCCAAAAGCAGATCCTGACACACAAGCCTGAGTGTGGATGCTCACGCGGCATGTGAGCCCTAGAGGCATTAGCAGAGGGGTATACAAGTGAGCCCGGAAGAAGCCACAGTGCAAACCCTAATGAGCATTTACCCTTTTGGGGACATCTGGAAGACTGGGTAGTAGGGGCATGGCCCCATCCAAAGGAAGAGAAAGCAAGGTTACTCATCCAGTCTCCCAACAGACAATGGTTGATAGCTACCCTCAGGGCATTAACTTCCCAGCATTTTCAGCTGGCTTCAAATGCAAGGTGGTGAGCTCCAACCATTGGAGAAAGTCCTCAGGCCAAGTCTCAAGTGCATTTGGCAAGAAGTCTTTCAAAGATAAAGACAGAGAGGCACCTGGGTGGCTCAGTCCATTAAGCATCTGACTCCAGACTGCAGCTCAGGTCATGATCTCAGAGTTCCTGACTTTGAGCCCTGAGGTGGGCTCCGCCAGTGTGGAGCCTGCTTGGGATTCATTCCGTCTGCCCCTCCCTGTGCTCGCGCGCGCGTTCTCTCTCTCAAAATAAACTTTTAAAAATCTAAAAAAGAGAGACAAAGATAGAGATAGAAATAGACTGAAACACAGAGAGCTGGGAAAACTAGGGTAGTGCTCCTACAGAGCCCGCTACATATGCAAAATTCCAGTCTAGCCAAACTCGTACGCACACCGCTTGTTCATTCTTGGTCCGCGGATGCTCATCCCAATACTCATTGCGTTCTTCACCCTCCTCCATATTATCCCTCCACTGTCTAGAGGACAAACGCTGAACAAGTATATACATAAAACACATATGATAAAGTTATCATAGGTAAATAGGTATAAATTAAGTAAAAAAACCCTAATGTGTAATATTAATAAGTAATATTAATTATGTAAGAATATCAACTTACTAATGCATGATATTAATTAATATTAATAAGTAATGTTTCTGAACAAAAATTAAAGAAAACTTGTCCAACTTGATGAAGAAATCCACCACTGACTTGGGTAGGAGGGAAAGAAGCATCACTGGACCGTGGCAGTTCTCGGAGGAGAAACTAAGCATTCCTGGCTGCATATTACATATCAATTCCAGAGACATACATACAACTGATGAATTTTGAAAACAAATTTTGTTCTACCACTAAGGGCAGTCTCAGCTCTGGGCTCAGCTACCATGACTCTCTTATGAGACTGGACCGTTATGCAGAAGAATGAAACATGGAACAGATGGAAAAAGGGCAATCTTTTAGATAAAAGGGATTAAAATACCTTAGCTATCCTAAGAGAAGTTCCACAGAAAAAAGTACCACTTCCAGAACTTTTTTTTCCCAATGTTTATTTACTTTTGAGAGAGAGAGCGTGAGCAAGAGAGGGGCAGAGAGAGAGGGGGACACAGACTCTGAATGAGGCTCCAGGCTCCAAGCTGTCAGCACAGAGCCTGACATGGGGCTCGAAACCACAAACCGTGAGATCATGACGTGAGCCGACGTTGGACGCTTAACTGACTGAGCCGCCCAGGCGCCCCACCCCAGGAACTATTTTTAAAGAAGAGATCATGGTGATGACTAGGGAATTTCCAGACTTCTGTTTAAGAGGAAAGTGCTACACTAAAGTACATTTATGTCCGTGTGGGCGGGTGTGACGAGAGGGATGAAGAGCGAGCACTCAGAAGGGGTTCTGGAGGGGGGCGGCTCTGAGAATGAGAGAAGAAAACCAAAGCAGCTGGGATTAGGCAGAAGAGATTAGGTCACAAAGAGACCCCTACCGGGCAAGGCCTCAGAGGTGAGAGCAGGAAAAAGAAATATGAGCAGGTGGAGGCTCAGGCTTCTACTGGGTTATTAGTTTAGCAGCCATAACACTGTATGTGGGGAAAAGACACACTTGAGACCATGCTCTTTCCTTCATCAAGGGATAAACATCATTACTGTAAAATGAACCCAAAATGCCTTCTATGACTCAGCCATTCACTCATTCAAAGCACTATCAGGTCACCTGAAATATAACAATGATAAAATTAAAAAATAAAATCAAATGTCTACACTCTCGAAGCTTACATTTTATTTGGGGGAGACAGAAAAACAAACAAGCAGCCACACAGTATACGTCTGATGACAACAGTGCTGTGGAGGCAAAAGTGTGCCGGAGGGTAAGGGATTTCCTATTTTCTACTACAGTAGTTAGTGAAGCCCTCACTGAGAAGAGGACAAGGAGAAAAAACCTAGAGGAAGTGTGGAACAGGCCCTGGGGCTTGTGAGGAAAGTGCTTTGAGCTGAAGTCAAAGCAAATGCAAGGGCCCTGAGGCAAGTCTGGCCAGAGGAAGAAACGGGGAGCAGGCTGGTGCAGCGGAGGCCCAGTAGATCGGAGCCACAGAAGAGATGCTGTTCTTAGAGGCCACAGACAGCTTTCCCTCTGGGGGAGATGGGAGTCTCCGGAGGGTTTCAAGCAGCAGAGTTACAAGACCTGACTTATATTTAAAAGTGTCACTCTGGTTCTGTGCTAGCAGAAGAAAGGAGACCAGGTAGAAAGCTACTGCAATAAGCTCTGTGGAAGGGGAGTGATGTGGAGGGATGAGATCATGGAGGGAGGCCAACAGCATTTTGCTGAAGAATTCAACGCAGATTCGAAGAGAAGAAATAAGGATGGCTCCAAAGACTCTGGCCTGATCACCCTGCCACTAACAGAGGGGCGAGACTGCAGGAGAGGGCTGATGGGGGAGGGAGCTCCAGAGTCACTGTGGACACGCTAGAGGGCAGGATGACTACTACTAAGACTCATCCGGGTAGAGACAGAAAGTTGGCAATTACATGTTCAAGACTAGAGCTCAGGGGGGAGGTCTCCGAGGAAGATAAAAATTTAGGAATCATCCACATACAGATGAAAGCTTAAGTCACGGGATAAGATAAATGCTAGAAAAAGAGAGCTACTGAGGACTAAACCCTGGAGTCCTCCAGTGTTAAAAGATGAGGGAGATCAGGATTGTGATGAGGACTCAGAAGGAGGACTCCGAAGGAGAAGCGAAGCTAGAGAAAACCAGCACATGGACTCCCCAGAAGCCGAGTGAGGGGACACCCACCAGGAACTTTGACTAGACCCTTGGCACAGGGAAATAAAGACAAAAGTCCGACTGGGTTCAGAGAGAATGGGACCTTAAGAAGAGACAGAAAAAAAAGAACAAAACTGGAAACTGTAAACATGGACACTTCTTTTGATGAATTTGCTATCAAGGGAGTTAAGAAATGAGGGTTGCAGATGGAGGGGGAGTGTCATGTTAAGGATGTTTTCTTCTTTTTTTTTTAATGAAGGTTATACACTACTTGCTAATGAGAAAAAATGATATGGGGGAAGGGGTGCAATTATTGAAGCCATGTTCTTGAAGAGATGACAAAGGATGGGATCTAATATACCTAAAGATAATTGCCAATAACTGGGCAGTTTCCTTTTCTTTCTGGAAAGTTACATTTCCAGAAATTTCCTAAGTCTGAAAATAGATCTCTCCATACAACGGCAAACTTTGGCAACTGTGGCTCACAGACAAATGGCTGGATATAAGATGTGTAGCACTGACACTTCAAAAACAATGACTAGAATAAAAAGCACTAAAATAATGAAGAAAATGAGAAAAATAATGTCATTTATTTCAAGAACACACGTTTTTTTGACAAAACAAATATGCTACCTGTCCTCATTTGAGGGTCCCTTCTTTCCAGTGGGTATATAGACATCTTCTAGAGACTTTTTACTGACCCAGCTCAAGGTCTACTAAGTGAAGAGTTAGGCACGCCTGCATCAAGCAGGCTTACAGCCTCCTGGGAAGATAGTGCATCTGAGAAGGTGATCTTCAAGTCACCCCATCTTGCTCTAAATACTAATGAAGAGGCCGTGGTGCAGAACACCTTCTCTTACTTGCTGGGCAGGCAAGGCCACCACTAAAGCAGCGAGGAATCCAGAGAACTCCAACACCGTCATCACCGTAGGAAAGGCTGGAGGACCTGACAGGATCCAGTCCCCAGATGACATTATACTGGCAACAGGACACATTCGCGAGAACGGAGGGTCAGGACGGCTTGTCCTGCTACTGCGCCTCCAGCTGTATGACGCCATTCTCATTTGGTTAAATTCTTCTATCCTTTACTTCTCTTAAAGAAATGTGTATTCTCGGAGAACCTGGGTGGTTCAGTCGGTTGAGTGTCCGACTTCAGCTCAGGTCATGATCTCACAGTTCGTGGGTTCAAGCCCCACGTTGGGCTCTGTGCTGACAGCTCAGAGCCTGGAGCCTGCTTCTATTTGTGTGTCCCTCTCTCTCTGCCCCTGTCCCACTCAGCACGTGCTCTCTCTCTGAAAAATAAACATTAAAAAAAGTGTATTCTTTCCCTGTGTCCATAGTTATCCTTTCCTCCACCACCACCCGCCTTCTGTCAATCTCACATGTACACATTTTCTGTGATGAAGACTCTTGATCTGGATACATGTATCTTTTCTCACCAAAATTCAAATATGTAGCGAGTACTGCAAACATACAATTTAACAGATACTTTGTTCAGGATGATATTAAATTTAAAAAGCCAAAATCCGCTTAAAGCTGTTTTAAAGAAAAATGTTAAATGAATACGGTCTTACACAGATACGGTAGAAACCGTAACAGTGATCAACGAAACGAAAACTTGCGGAGGTGGTGCAGAGGAAGAGATAGAAAAGGAAGAAAAGTCACCCGCATCCTAACATCACTCGATCTTAAAGTCCTAAGAAGCTGGTGCCACCTTCTGCCTCTGCTCTGTCCAGAGAAACAAAAGCACTTCTCAGAGCACGGAGCTGGTGAAAGAACCACGCGGCAGGCCTTGGGCAGGGGCTAAGGCTGAAAACAAGCCCTCCGCAGCTGGCAGGAAGTCAGAAGAGAAGCTGCCAGGGTTGGGTAACACTCAGAAGAGTCGAGCAGCCCCAACAAGGTCTCTCAGAGAACGACATGTGTGAAAGACTGTGGATGAGCAATGCAATCAAGGGGTCCAAGGAATGAGGACACAGAAAGAATTTCACATCAGGGGATCCCATCTCTCCCACCACAGGCTGGATGCCCACAAAGGGAAAGGCAAGAACGAGAAAATTCGGGAGCGGAGGCCAGCTCTGGCTACTTGGCATTTGGACGGTTGGAAAAGCAGGTTTGGGGAAAGAAGTCCCTGAATCAAACAGGAGGGACTCTGCTCTCTGATCTCCCAAGGGATCTGATCCTTTGATATACAGAAAATAAGGACAGACTAGCAAAAAAAGGAAAGTGACTCAAAGAATCAGGCACACAAAAAAATTAGCCTTAAAAAAGTACTGAAATAGGGAAGACTCTAAGAGAGAAATATGACTCAGAGCTGTGACAAGTTAAATTAAGTAAAAAGACTCAAATCCTCTAATCTGCAGATAAAACTATTTATAACCCACGATTCCTTCAGAAAGCAATGAAGTAAAAACAACTGACCACATGTCTACAATACAGAGTGTGTGATGTGATAGGTGAGGCACTGTGGGAGCTCACAGAGAAGAGGAAAAACCCATGAACCCACAAAGCAGTCTCTGGGGGAGAAGGCTCTGATGGAGCCTCCCCAGAAGGCCACAGGAAGTTTCTGACGTCACTGTTGGGAACTGGCCAGAAAGCCTCTCTGCCTCCAGAGTGCCTTGCGTCCCATACTTTGTTACTTACTAAATCAGGATGCTATCCAAACTCACTGGTTGTTCTGACTTTTGTTCACATGGAGTTTGAGTGGTGGTTTTTTTTTTTTTTTTTGGTTTGTTTTTTAAATGGTCTATGGAGTTTCTGAGCACAGGGTATATCTCCAGGACCTCCAAGCAGATCTTTGGGACCATTTAATTTTCTTGTTTATATTTATTAATACTAAAGTAGTCATAAAACACTATATAAATCAAAAGGACCACAGTGGACATCATCCCAATTTCCTTGGCAAATAGTGACTGCTTATCTGACAACAGCTTTTGCCCTTAAAAAAAAAACACCAAACTGGGGCACCTGGGTGGCTCAGTTGGTTAAGTCTTCAACTCCTGATTTTGTCTTAGATCACAATCTCATGGTTCTTGGGGTGGAGCCCGGTGAGGGGCTAAGCACTGACAGCAGGGAGCCTGCTTTAGGATCCTCTCTCTCTGCCCCTCCCCTGATCGTGCTCGGTCTTTCTCTCTCTCTCAAAATAAACAAACATGAAAAAAATTAAAAAAAAACAAAACACCAAATTATCTACAATGGTATAGGTTCTCCCAGCTTGAACAGTGTCATAATTCCCTGCACATGATGTCAGGCTGTTTTATGATTGCCCACAGATAAATGGGAGTCAATATTAGATATTTGAAATGCCTGTGTTTTGAGGTCAGGGAAAACTATACCCCTAAGTTACAAACGAAGAGAAGTTCTGCACTTCTTCACAAAATATTCTGAAAATGTTTTATTCCCCCTCCCCATAATACAATACAAACTGGATATATCGTTGTATGTTCTCTAATATTAATCTTGATGTATTAGAATTAGCTGGTGAATGCAACTTACTGCCTTGGTAAATTAGTATCTTAAATTTGCATAGTTAGGAGGGTATTAAGCTCACCAAACTTATATTTCAGTATCAGTGTTCCTTCTGCTTCCTGGTTCTGTTCAACATTCCCCTTAGAACATAAATTTTAAAACATGACTACAGGGACGCCTGGCTGGCTGAGGCAGTTAAGCATCTGACTTCGGCTCAGGCGATGGTCCCGCGTTTTGTGGGTTCAAGTCCTACATCAGGCTCTTGGCTGTCAGCGCAGAGTCTGCTTTATATCCTCTGTCCCCCTCTTTTTCTGCCCTTCCCAGCTCGTTCTCTCTCTCTCTCTCTCTCTCTCTTTCTCTCAAAAATAAATAAACTTAAAAAAATTTTTTTTAATTTTTTAATGTTTATTTATTTTTGAGAGACAGACAGAGCATGAGCGGGGAAAGGGCAGATAGAGGAGACACAGAATCTGAAGCAGACTCCAGGATCCCAGCTGTCAGCACAGAGCCCGACATGGGGCTCGAACTCACGAACTGTGAGATCATGACCTGAACCAAAGTCGGACATTTAACCGACTGAGCCACCCAGGCACCTCACTTTAAAAATTTTTAAATAAATAAAATACAACTACAGATTTTTTAAATTTCAGAATGTGTAACACTAGGAACATACCGTAAGGATATCCAAATGCTTGTCAAGAATAAAGATAAACATACAAAAGTAACATACACTACAGCACTGTTAAGTACTAAGAAAAAAAGAAAGAAAAGAAAGAGGAAGAAACCAGATGAAGAATCCATCATCAGAGAACCAGATTAGTTATGGTAAATCCACAGAATGGAATTCTATGCAGCCATTTCAACAGAATGAAATATCTGTTCTGCTGAGACGAAAAGCTCTCCTCAACCTCCAGGATATAAGTGAAAACAAGCACAGTTCAGGGACACCTGGGTGGTTCAGTAGGTTAAGCGTCTGACTTTGGCTCGGGCCGTGATCTTACAGTTCGGGAGTTCAAGCCCTCCGTCAGGCTCTGTGCTAGAGCTCTGAGCCTGCTTCCCAGTCTGTGTCTTCCTCTCTCTTTGCCCCTCCCCCACTCTCTCTCTCACACACGTGTGCGTGCTCTCTCTTAAAAAATAAATTAAAAAAAAATTTTTAAGGGAAAGAAAGAAAAAGAGCACAGTAGAGAATCATCTGCACTGTGACGTCTGCCTTCTGGGACGGAAACGCAAAACTGTTAATGTTGTTCACCGCTGGAGAAGAGGACTGTAGGAAGGAGACAAGAGGTTTTTACTTCTCATTTTTTCGTCTTTCTATATTTCTTGGATTTCTCACTAGACTTTTTTGGTGTTTTTTTTGTTGTTTTTTTTTAACTACAGGGTATGTGGTCAAAGGAGATATGAACCCTTTCTTGTATCCGTCTTTTTTACTTCCCTATATTGGTTAGAGCTAATAAATGTCTACATTAAGATAGTTCTTTATGACAATAAACTATTTAAAAAAAAGATAGTTCTTTAATGAATAATCAATAAAGAATGCTAATGAGACAATTAATTCCAAAACTAATGGCAAAGGGAAAGAAACATTTAATTCTGCCTCTCCTTTACAAACTGTATCACTAGATAACCAAAGGAGTAAAGAAAAATCTTCTCTTTAGAGAAATATTCTAACTAGTAAATGAAAAATAATTACGTAAGTAAACTATCATCATTTGGGAACCACTCGTAAATAAACGAATGGATATTGGCATTGGTCAGCGGCAGTAAACATGACAAAAAGAGAACAAAACCAAACATTTTATGCTTCTTAATGGAAAACTATGCCTCCCGCTTATTTTACTTATTTTGAGAGAGAGAGAGAGAGAGAGAGAGAGGGAGAGAGAGAGAGAGAGAGAGGGAGAGGCAGGGGGAGAGACAGAGGGAGAATCCCAAGCAGGCTCCACACTGTCAGATCAGAGCCCAATGCAGGGCTTGAACTCTTGAGCCACAAGATCATGACCTGAGCCGAACTCAAGAGTTGGGCACCTAATGGACTGAGCCACCCAGGCGCCCCGATAAAATATTCTTGGAATGAAAAAATCTGAATCTGATCAAGCTTCTCTAGATCTAACTACCAATTTACAGGAAAGAGAAGAATATGTTAAAAGATGCGGCAAGGATGTAATAAGCAAAATCCAGAAAGTAGAAAACTTTGCAGGAAAAACGAGCACTGTCTACCAAAAATAAGTTGCGAGGGGAAAATGCAAGACATGAGGAAAGCCTATAGATGAGGGTTTTCCACAAGCAGCACTGGTGACACGTAGGGATGGATCACTCTTTCTTGTGGGGGCCGTGCTGGGCACGGATGTTTAACAGCATCCCTGCCTCTACCTCCTAGATTCCAGTAGCAATTCCCCCCACCCCACCCCCAGGTGCCACCAAAGAGTGTTTCTAGACATTGCCAAGTATCTTCCAGTGGGGGACAAAATGCATCCAGTTGAGAACTACTCCTACTGATTAAAAGACTTGTGAAAAAAAAAAAAAAAGACTTGTGGACAGTATTTGGATCCTGATTCAACAAACAGTAAAAAAAAGTTAATGACATTTTTGAGATAAGTGGAAGTTTGACCAATGACTATTTCATGAAATTAAGGAATTGTCAATTATTTTTAGTTTAGAGAGAAGGAGACACAGAATCCAAATCAGGCTCCAGGCTCTGAGCTGTCAGCACAGAGCCTGATGCAGGGCTCAAACTCACAACTGAGATCATGATCTGAGCCGAAGTCAAACAATTAACCAAATGAACCACCCAGGCACACCAAAAATTTAAAAATCTTAATTTAAGAAAAATGCAAGGGAAGAGAAGGTTAAATGAAACAAGACTGGTCATGAACCGATAATCGCTGAAGCGGAGTGATGGCTGCCTGGGAGCACATTATATTACCCTGCTTACTTTTGCATGTTTGAAATTTTCTCTAAAAAAAAAAAAAATTAAGGTCAAGACCATCATGGTAGCTAGCAGCACTCAACTGAATGACAAACCAACCCAGCGACTCAATCTTGATTAACATCCAACTGATTTCCACTCACCATCCCACGAATGCCACTCAGGGGCACTCAAATGCATTAAAAAATATATATTCATCTTTTCCAAGACAAATGAAAAGAAATGAACTCCTAGGATACCTTAAACCCCTAGAGTTCACAAAACACAGATTCGAAAATGCTGCTTTAGAGAAATTCCTGATTCATTAATAACGCTTTAGAGATTCCTATTATATTCATTTACTTGCTCAGTCTAGAGCTGTTCTTCTACAACACTTCGACTCATCAATTTTGTTTTATACTAAAAATAACCAAAACCAGTGGTATTTTAAAATTTAGATAAGAATAATATTTTTTTCTTTTTTAAATATAATTTATTGTCAAATTGGCTTACATACTACACCCAGTGTTCATCCCATCAAGTGCCCCCCTCACTGCCCATCGCCCATTTTCCCTCCTCCTCCCAGTCTGTTATCTGTATTTAAGAGTCTCTTGTGGTTTGCCTCCCTCCCTCTCTGTAACTTTTTTCCCCTTCCGTTCGCCCATGGTCTTCTGTTAAATTCTCAAGATCAACATAAGAATAATATGTTTAAACTTAGAGACACTACTTAAATATCCACTAGTGAACACTGTAGTGAAGAATATTTTCCCTCAAGGCTATTCTTCCCAGCCAGGAAACGATAAGGCACACTTAAAAATATATTATATGGGTGTGCCTGGGTGGCTCAGTCGGTTAAGCCTCCAACTTCAACTCAGGTCATGATCTTGCAGTCTGTGAGTTTGAGCCCTGTTTCGGGCTCTGTGCTGACAGCTCGGACCCTGGAGCCTGCTTCAGATTCTGTGTCTCCCTCTCTCTCACTTCACCTCCCCTGCTCACACTCTGTCT
Organism: Suricata suricatta; assembly: GCF_006229205.1. Classification (NCBI taxonomy): domain Eukaryota; kingdom Metazoa; phylum Chordata; class Mammalia; order Carnivora; family Herpestidae; genus Suricata; species Suricata suricatta. Next base: position 13,649,487 of record NC_043701.1, on the reverse strand, counting down.
CTCTCTCTCTCAAAAATAAATATTTGTTTAAAATATGTATATATATAATATGTATATCAACAGATATAAGGGGGGAAATATATGGCTCTCTTCATAGATGCTGAAGAAGTTTTGACAAATCCAACATTTATTCATGATAAAAGTACTAGAAAAAAATTAAGAAACTTTAATAGAATAAATTATGCCTAAAGCTAGTATCTAATTTAATGAGGAAATATAGGCATTTCCACTAAAATCAAGAACAAAGAAAGGATAGCCACTGTCTCCATCACTGTTTAATATTGTAAGTGGGATAAGCCTGTACAATTAGATAAGAGAATTCATTTAGAGGCAGAATGGGTATAGTAGGAACCTCTAGTGAACTGATGATACACAAACTCAAACAGTTCTTTCAGTAAAATAGCAGGAAATAAAAGTAACTTCAAAAGTCAAATCTTCAGATATACAACCAATAACCAATTAGCAAGCAAATGGTAGGGAAAAGCCCATTTAGAACAGTAACAAAGAAAACAACACATAGAAAATAACACATTTGCAAAATCTTCAGGAAAAAAAACTGTTTTAAACATATCTAATAGTCACAATAAGTAGACCTAAATAAAGAGACATCCCTGTTCTTGGGATTACAGGATCCATTCTCCCTAAGTTAATTTGGAAATTCAATGTAATACCAGTAAAATATCAACAAGCTTTTTTTAAAGTTGTAACTTTAACTCCAATTAGCTAACAAGCAGTGTTACAACAGCGTCCTGTGTAAAACACAGTGATTCGACCACTCCACACATCGCCTAGTGCTTTACCACAGCAACCACCTCCTTAATCCCCGTCACCTACTTAACCCACCTCCCGCCCTCCTCGGTCAGTTTGTTCTCTATAAGTAAGAATCTGTCTCTTGCTTTCAAATAATCAACAAGCTTTTAATGAAACTAGACAAGTTGCTACTAAACTTCATATAAAAAAATAAACCTATAAGAATAGCCAGAAAAACACCGAAAACGGCTAACTGCAAGGCTGGGACTGGTCTTACCAGACTTAAAAATATACAATAAAAGCCATACTTAAAAGTATGGTAGTGGCACAAGAGTAGATAAACAGATCAGTGGAAAAGAAGAGAAAGAGTAGAAACTGATCCAAGTATATAATGAATTTCAATACGTGACAAAGGTGGCATGTCAAATTACTGGGACAAATAAGAACTTTTCAGTAAACAGTGCTGTGACAGGAAAATCTATTTAGAAAAAACAAAATTATATCCCTATTTCATACTATACACAAGAATAACTTCCAAATGTATTAGGGATCTAAACGGAAAAGAAAACAGAACCATACAAGTTCTCAAAGAAAACAGTTAAACCCTTTATAACCTTGGGATAGAGAAAGCTTACTAATTATGACTCAAAACCCAGAACCAGTAAAAGACTGATAAGGAGGACTACATATATATTTTTAATTCTCAGGGCATAAAAAAAAAATCCCCACAGGGGTGCCTGGGTGGCTCAGTCGGTTAAGCCTCCGACTTCGGCTCAGGTCAGATCTCATGGTTGTGAGTTCGAGCCCCACGTCAGTCTCTGTGCTGACAGCTAGCTCAGAGCCTGGAGCCTGCTTCAGATTCTGTATCTCCCTCTCTCTCGCTGCCCCTCCCCACTCATGCTCTGTCTCTCTCTGTATCAAAAATAAATTTAAAAAACATTAAAAATGTTCAAAAAAAATCACCACAGGCAAAATGATCAAACCAACTACAGCCCTGGAGAGAAGATTTATATATGCCACACAGGGCGAATATCTCTAACATGTAAAGAGCTCCAAAAACCTGAGAGTCAGAAAAAGTTATAAAAATTTTTCAAAAAAAGAAAATGCCCTCAAACATATGAAATGTTGTTTAAACTCATTTACAATTAGAGAAATGGAGAATAAAAAAGAGATGCCATTTTTCACCTACAGACTGGCAAAGATTAAAACCCAGGACAGCATTCTGATGGCAAGACTGTGGGGAAAGATGCACCCTCCTACTCTGCTGGCAGAGCTGCAAAATGGTCCAGCCATTCGGGAGGGAAATCCGGCAATCTTAACAAACAACATATGCACTTACCTTTCGACCAAGTAATCCCACTTCTGCTAATCTAACCTGAATGTACCTCCAACAATATGAAAATACATATGTACAAGGTTTTACTTTTTCTGGTAACCATTTGTAATCACAAAATACTATAAGCAATCTAACTGCCCATATACAAGAATGGATGAATAAAGCTGGAATGGCCACACAAAGGAGCAGTATACAGCTGTTACAAAGAATATGGCAGAGCTCCCTGAACAGACATGGAATGATTTCCAGTATGTATTATGAAGTGAAAAAGAAACAAAGAAAAGTATTCTTCATAAGCCACCCTTTGTGTAAAGGAAATAAATGTAAGAAAATACACATTAATCTTCCCACATTGTGTGGGAAAACAAAACCTCCACACTGGATAAATCAGAAACTAAAGAGAGGTGCTAGAAAAGAGATGGAAAGGTACTGGAGAGATAAAGTGGGTGAGACACTTCTCTCTCTTTTTTTTTATGTTTGTTTATTTTTGAGAGAAAGAGAGCATGCAAACATGAGCAGGGGAGGGAGAGAGAGAAAGAGGGAAATACAGAATCTAAAGCAGGCTCCAGGTTCTGGGCTGTCAGCACAGAGCCCAATGCAGGGCTTGAACCCAGGAGCTGTGAGATCATGACCTGAGCGGAAGTCGGATGCTCAACCGACTGAGCCACCCAGGCTCCCCAAGGGTGTCACACTTCTACGCGCACCTTTTCATGTAACTCTGACTTCTTAGAGCCATGTAATATTGTACATACTCAAAATATAAACCGACAGTTAAAACCAACAAGGATATGGGAGGAATCCAAAATGCAACACAAAAAATAACAAATAAACCCAACAAATAAATGACATGACATACTAAACTGGGGGAGAAAAGAACAGAACCTAAGTGTGGAAAAAAGTGTTTGACTAGATGTTACAGATATCTAGAAAGTATAGGCTACATATTCTAGATACATATTTGATATTATGAAGCTAAAATATTATAAGACTAAAAACAAAAAGAACTACAAACAAATACTATCATTTATTTAGTAAATTTATTACAAGGGCATGGTTTAGCAATTCTAGAACTACTTTATGTATATACTAGGATGGAAGAAAACATATCTATATTGCAGATAATAGAGCCTGACTGTCCAACTCACTGCTGGACATCAGTGACAAGTAAGGAAACAGGGAAGGCTAAAATGAACTCTGTGATACTGAATTAGCATCAAAGCTATGATTATGAAAACTCGCAGGTTTTACAACATACAGATAGATGGAAGAGAAACAAATACAGCTGCGTCTGCACAGTGAAGTTCCCAGCTCTGTCACAAAGAAGGCCTACAAGCAATAAGCCCACCTAATGCCAGACCTTGGTTTCTAAAAACCATTCTCCAATAAAAGGGACCAGGACTCACAGAAATGCATACAAAAATCATCCAGGTTACCATTAATTCACATTATAATTAATGGGAAAAGTGTAATACTAACATTAGTGGAAAAGTAAACAATCACTATAGTAACAAAACGTCACTTCCAAAGAGAATCAGAAACTCGGTAGCAGCTGCACCATAACACTGGTCAACTGTTTGAAAGCTGCGCAAATTATTGTGGAGTTTGAATTGCTCAAACCAAGTAAAGCTTGCTTTATAATCAAATTCCTCTACACCTGTTCCATTATTCGTAAATCCCCATTTCAGATCAAATATAAAGACATTCTTCCCCTTGGATATTCAGCAAAATCAATTTCATACCTAGGAACACAGGATATGAGAGCATACCAAGCAGAAATCTGCCCCAAACTGATAGTTAAAAAAAAAAAAAAAAAGCTTGATGAGAAAACTCTGTCATTGCCTCTAGGCAGAGTGCAATGAGACTCCCACATCAGAACAGATTTTGTTCAAACAGCAAAATCAAGTGTGTGTATATGTGTGTGTGTGTGTGTGTGTGTGTGTGTGTGTGTATACATATATATATATTCACTTTTACAAGGGAAACACATGGAAAGAATGCTCATATATTTTCTTGATTTCAAGCCCCAAGTCAGGCTCTGTACTGACAATTTGGGTCCCACATTGGATTCTCTCTCCCTCCCTCTATTCCTTCCCCTGTTCGTGTGCATGCTCACTCTCTCTCAAAATAAATAAATAAACTTTGAAGATAAAAAATATTGAGAAGTTCCACAAATGGGCTTTTGGTTTCTTACAGGGAGATATATGTTCACCTAGTAAGTTTACACCATAACATAACTAATTTCATCTTTAAAGAGAAATGTATTTAAAATAAATTTTAAAAATAATTTTTATTCCTAATTTAAAAAGTAAAAATATACTCCATAAGGAATCCATTATAATAAGCATGAAAACAGTTAAATTATAAAACTTCTCAAATATTTTTAAGTACTATCCCCAAAGCCGTTATGATCATTTTTAATATATTCACACCAAAGACACTATTTTAATAAAGAACAAAACCAAAAGTACAATGGGTACAGATGTATCTCTCCGGAGCCTGTTGCATCTATTCCACCTGTCCACCCCCACCCCCAGCATCACAGAATACAGACGGACCAGAGGGAAGAAAGCCGGTACCACCTACTACAGGTCAGGAAAGTGAGCTCAGGAGTCAGCTCCTCTGAATTCAGACGCTAGTCCTAGGACTTTCTAGTTTTGCAATCCTGGGAGAGTCAGTGACCTCTCTAACCCTCAGATCCCATCTGTAAAATAAGGAAAATAGTAACACTTCTCCAGCAAGGTGACAATGAGAAATAGATGAGCCAATTAATACATGTAAGACAATCAGAACAGAGCCTAGCACTTGGTATAAACCACTCCATAGTGTCTGAGTGAATTCCAGGACTCCGGTGACTTCAGGTTGAGTACCTGAGAAACTGCTACCAACTAGCACCATTCTAGATAAAATTTTTCTTTTCTCATAAACGAAGCTCTTCATTCATTCTTTTCTGACATTTGAAAATTACCAAAATTGATTTCAACTTTTAAAATCTTCTCTCACCTGGATGATTACAACAGCCTTCTTCCTGGTCTGCCTGTCACCTTTGCCTCCCTCTTAGTCTATTCTCCACAGAGCAGCTGGGGTGAATCTTTTAAAGGTTAAGTCAAATCGTTTACTCGTCTATTCAAAATATAAATATTTTTTGAGTATTTCAAATCAAATATTCTGATTTGAGTAAAATCAAAAATATTCTTGTGTTCAAATGTCTCCTTCTCAAGGCCTTCCATAATCACACCATATAAAAGTGGCCTTGTATACTACCTCTCAGCCTTTCTTTTCTCCTAGGTCAATTTCCTTCTCTTTTGTAATATATATGTATCTATCTTCCTCCCACTAGAATATAAGTTACAAAAGAGCAAGGGATGTCTTCTTCATTGCTATACTCCTAGCACCAAGAACAGCGCCACACATACTGCAAACTCTGGGCCAAAGCTAACATCATACTTAACAATAAAACACAAGAGGCAATCCCATTTAAAGATGGGGACAAAAAACAAAATCGCAAAATACCACACATCAGCTACCAAATCACTAAATTATTAATTTTTTAAACTCTGAAGTATACTTCAACCATTAAAAAAAATTTTTTTTTGAGAGACAGAGAGAGACCATGCAAGCAGGAGGGGGTGAGAGAGAGAGGAAGATACAGAATCTGAAGCAGGCTCCAAGTTCTGAGCTAGGCGCCAGCACAGAGCCTGACAAGGGGCTCGAATCCACGAACCGTGAGATCATGACCTGAGCCTAAGCCGGACGCTTAACCGACTGACCCATCTAGGCATCCCCATTAAAACAGTTTTTTTTTAAAAATCTCCAGTGCGGGGGGGGGGGGGGGGGC